>NC_139018.1:70429723-71029723 GCF_964374135.1 Grampus griseus
TGATCAAGTTCTTTCCAGAGTCACAGCTAACATAAAGCAACCTGATAAAGTCTCATGTGATGAGATGGAGGCAGTCAGCACAAGGAGGTACCAAATTTTCCACCTTTGGGTCCTTAGTGCCTAATTGAGATGTATGCTTGGAAATTATAATGAAAAATCTGCTACTTATTTTACAATTTCGGTTTAGAATTCCTTGTTGAAGAGATATATTTCTTGTGTTCACTGTTTTATTATCCCAATTTTCAGAGTTGTAAGAAACTAATGTAGGTTGTATTTATTCTTTTAATGATTGTTTTTCAATGTTTTGTTTACAATAAGTGTTGAACATATTTCCTAAGGAGATTCTTTTATTTTGGATATATTTATTACAGTTGACCCTTGAACAACACAGGTTTGAACTTCATGGGTCCACTTATACCCAGATTTCCTTCAATAAACACAGATAATACTATACAATCTGTGGTTGGTTGAATCCAAGGATGCAGAACCTCAGATTTGGAAGGCTGACTATGGAACTTATCCATGGATTTTGGTATTGGGGTAGGTCCTGAAACCAATTTCCCTTGGATACCAAGGGATGACTGTATTTATAAACAGTTCAATTTCCTTCTTGTAGTACTGTGAGATATTCTAGAACACACAGCAAATGGTATTGTGGCCTATGTTCTTGAAAGCTGTCATTACCGATATCATTGGTAATTAGATATTCAGAACATGGTATAACAATGTTTTCATATGCTGTCTTTTTTGAAAGTCCCATATTCTCTTAACTAAAGCACTGTTGTCATATCCATAGCAGAGAAAAAACAATTCTAGCACACTTTTAAGCCAATTATCTGACATACTGCTTTTGATGGTGTTAATGAATAAAGGGACAAAAGAAAGAGGAGCATTACCATAGCACATGAAGAAGGCTTAACCTCTGTTCATTGGCAATTAAGCTGGAGAGCTTGGATCATGACATCACATAGCTACATTCCCTATCAGTTAGTCTCTGTCTCTCTCTCTCTCCTTTGCTCTCTCTCACCTCTCTCTCACATACACCCAGAAACACATGCAAAGCAACCTGTCCTACCTCACAGGTTTTTCCATTTCTTTTTTTGTAAATTTTTTGGCTGCATTGGGTCTTCGTTGCTGCGCGCCGGCTTTCTCTAGTTGCGGAGAGCGGGGAATACTCTTAGTTGCAGTGCGAGGGCTTTTCATTGCGGTGGCTTCTCTTGTCGTGGAGCATGGGCTCTAGGCACGCGTGGGCTTCAGTAGTTGCGGCAAGTGGGCTCTAGAGCACAGGCTCAGTAGTTGTGGTGCATGGGCTTAGTTGTTCTGTGGCATGTGGAATTTCCTGGACCAGGGATCGAACCCATGTCCCCTGCATTGGCAGGCAGATTCTTAACCACTTCACTACCAGGGAAGTCCTCGGTTTTTCCATTTCTGAGTAATCAACATGTACCTTGTAAAACTTACTTTCCTTCATTTTCTTTTGTCCTATATACAAGGTACTATTGAGCTTGAATCCCAGTTCATTGTTACGTGCTGTCATTTAGAACTGATTCCAGGGAAAACTGCTTAACTTCAAGGATGCATGCTCTCTAGTGAAGCTACATCCTCCTTTAGGCATTCTTCAAGAGATTTCATAAAATGATTTTATTGAATTAAGTGATTATGTATGTCTAACGAATATATAATGGTTTTAATTATGTGTATCTCAGGATAGTTTTAGATAAAGAGTCTGATAATTACTGTGAGAATCTTACAGAAACATTTTCTTAAAAACTTTTGTTTGTTTCAAACAAATGCAACTTTTTACTTTTAGGCTCAATGGTTATTTTTATTTTCCATTTTCAATTTCTTGGCTTGAGAATATATACTAATAATGTTTTTCTGTCTCTCCAGGCCTCAGAGGAAATGTTGATAATGATTCGCAGCCTTTAATGTTGATTCATGATAGGTGCATATATTGAGTAAGATCTTTCCCCCAGCTCATCTTTGCTCTAAAGTTTAATATTGTAATTTAATAAAAATGGCTTTGCAGCTATGAAAGCTATCCTGGTAAAGAGATATATGTATTTCAAAGCTGGTTCAAGTTCAAAGTTAAAACAAGAATCTTTTTTTTCCTATTGCCATGTCCATCTTTCCCTACCAAGGGAAATCACCTCTTCAAAGGAAAAGATAGTAAATCTCTAAATCTCCATATTTACTCAAGTCCCGAGACTCTCTGCAGGGTAAAAGCTGCCAAGTCTATAGATTTACAATGTTTTATGATAATGATTTCCTCCAAGGGCTCACCTGAGATGAAAAGATAGATTAATTTATCCACTTCCAACCACTAGTGAAAGTTTAGTCTCCATTTCTAAAGCTGCCTTCCGAGTAGCTCCTGCACTATATAATTCATCACCAGTGATCAAAATTTAAGAGCCTCTGGATATGACCATCTTGCACTGGGCCTATCAAGTGGAAAGCATTGTAAAAAAAAAATGCATTTAGAGTTGAAGAGGGCATTATGACTTTTTTTCTGACCTTGTGATATTGTTTCTACTATTAATGATAATAACCAGCTACTTGCCACCAACTCTGTGCCAGGTACCTTTTAAATGTAATTCTCATTTCATTCCTCCCGGCATCCCTATGAAGGAGATTCTAAGAACCATGAGGATCAGAGAGGTTGAAGGTGTTTCTAGAAATTATACTTTGTAACCAACAGAGCCAGATATCAGGCCAGATTAGTCTGATTCTATGCTCTTAAGCAACCTGGCCTCCAATCTGCATTACTGTAGCAGCTGAGTTTGGTTGGGTCTCATTTCTCTATGTAAAGATATTCCTTGAAAAGTTTGATGTATTCTTCTACTTTCTGTATTGATTTTTCCCTTTTCTTCTTAAACGAGTAAACTGGTGAGTTCTCTTCATAGCATATTCAACATACCATATCTTTATTTTTATCTTATTTTCTATTTACACCTTTCTTGTGTTTAATATCATAAGAAAATCATATGATTACCCAACTTGGGGCATGTAGTGATCAACAGACCAATCAATGTTTTGAATAACACATCACAACATCTCCTCATCCCTCATTTTCTATTTCAACATGCTAATCACAAAGACCTGCCTTCTCTTGTGACTAGTAGCTTTCAGTACCACTAAGCACTGTCTTCTATTGCCTTGATCATCACTGGAAAACTGCACCACAAGTGGCAGAAATTAGAAATACTTTAAAATTTGAGACTTCATGCTTTGAATCAAATGCCTGGAAAATTGTGTCATCTACACACCTACACAATGGCTTAAGAGGCACTTCAAACCAAAGCATAGTTGCAGAAACAATGGATATAAATAATTGTCATTACTGCAAATCAAATAGGCCTAAGACACTTTACAGAAGGCCATGACAAGATTCATACACATCTCTGCTAGTGGAGGAACCATGAATTAGTTATGAGGAAATAAGGGAAGAGATAATATCTTGGAACATATTACTCATTGGATATCACATCAGAAATCTAGACCATTTGTACATACGAAGTCAGGATTAAATCTACTATTCTGTGACCTAGGAGAATCATAATGACCAAAAGCAATGTGGGTCAGCTGCCCAAATCCATGTCCTAGTTGAGCCTGAACCTTACCATTTTTAAAATTATTAAAAATAAAATAGGATGAAAACATAATTATAAGCAGTTTCGTGTTTCTAGAGGTGGTGACTAAACTTAATCTTTGGGACAAAGAGATTTATGTTTAAAAAAATTTACCAGGGGTACATTTAGTTATATGAGTTGAAAGCTATAAAATCAACTTTAACTCTAATGTTGATGTTAGATATTATGTTTTGTAAATAAAAATTGCCAAGTGTAAAAGAGATTAAATTTTGTCTTAAAGCTAACTACTATTTTGGGCAAGAGATTTTTTTTGGTTTTTGGTTAGTTTTGGAATGGGAGTGTTGAAGGGAAGAATGAGACTCAGCTAAATTTTTTACTGTTCCAAAGGAACAAATATTTTTGTTGAATTTTGGATTATTGTTTCAAATACCTAAAATTTTCCTTGCTAGATATGTGGAGATTCAGGAAGAAAACAATACGGCTTCAGGGCTCAGCTGATCACCTGTGGCTTGGACCCACGGAGTGAACATTTTCCAAACTTACGTAACGAATCCAAGCCCACTCTGGAAATGTCTGAAGCCCTGGTATATGCACTGGGAATCTCACAAAGAAAATTCTTAGGAGAAATGGAGATTGATACTTCTTTAGTAGTTCCCTAGGACAACAAGAACCAGCTAAAGGAAGCCAGAGCAAGAGCTACAAGAAGATGGAGGGAAAGGCAAAGGCTATAGTCATGAGAACACACGGGACACATATTGGAAGGTACTGAGAAATGACTGTGGTTGATATCTGTCCATCACATAGCAGGTGGATTAGAGTCCTTGTATAGGAGGATGAAAATTATATATGAACCCAACAAATTGAAAAATGAAAGGCTAAATTTACCCTATAGACACAAAAGACAACCATCTAAATTAGAGAATATAAGAGGCCTGACATCTTTGCATTTTCCATTATGGTAGGAGAGAACTAGAGAAGCTTCTAGAGAAACCATTTTTTGTTGTTGCTGCTGTTATTGGTATTATTTGCTCCTAAGGGTAAATGATATATCTAAAAACTACTTTTGGGCTTTCTAGATCAATTTAGCTGCACATTATGAAACCCAGAGCCTTGGGGAAAAATCAAAAAAGAAATGCTGACTATACGGAGTACGGTGTCAATATTAGCATAGATAGGAAGTATCATAGGGAAAAACAGTGTTAAATCTTGTTCCAGTAATGAAACTTATAGAAGTGTTCAAAAAACTACCTGAGGGGAGAGTGATAGGGAATGGAGACCAGAAAGTGGGTATCTCCATAAACAGCCCAGACATTTTTTTTAGAGAACTTCCATGTTGTGACTCTCATGATTGCTCTTCTTTCCAGTGTAACACTAGAGAGATACTCATACAGTCGGCCCTCACCATATGACCTCTTGGGTCTGTCTTTTACATATGTTTTTCAAGAAATATTTAAGAATAAGAAATTAATAAAAATTTCAATCACATATTACTAGTCAGTTTAATGCTTTAAGATGCTAGCCATTTTTTGGAGATGTTTGGGTTTTGTCTTACTCTTGCATTTTATAATTTAATATAATCTGCTATGCTTTTGATATTATAGTATTAAAGGTACAGTAATCAAAACAGTGTAGTACTGGCACAAAAACAGAGATATAGATCAATGGAACAGTATAGAAAGCCCAGAAATAAACCCACACATATATGGTCAATTAATCTACAACAAAGGAGGCAAGAATATACAATGGAGAAAAGATAGTCTCTTCAATTGAGTGGTGCTGGGAAAACTGAATAGCTACATCTAAAAGAATGAAATAGGACATTCTCTAACACCATACACAAAAGTAAACTCAAAATGGATTAAAGACCTAAATGTAAGACTGGATACTATAAAACTCCTAAAGGAAAACACAGGCAGAACACTCTTTTACATAAATTGCATCAATATGTTTTTGGATTCACCTCCTAGAGTAATGAAAATAAAAACAAAAATAAACAAATGGGACCTAATTAAACTTAAAAGCTTTTGCATGACAAAGGAAACCATAAACAAACCAAAAAGACCACCTATAGAATGAGAGAAAATATTTGTAAACAATGTGACTGACAAGGGATTAATCTCTAAAATATACAAACAGCTCATGCAGCTCAATATCAAAAAAACAAACAACCCAATAAAAAAATGGGCAGAAGATCTAAACGGATATTTATCCAAAGAAGACACACAGATGTCCAAAAGGCACAAGAAGAAAGAAAAGATGTTCAACATTGCTAATTATTAGAGAAATGCAAATCAAAACTACAATGAGGTATCACCTCACACTGGTCAGAATGGCCAACATTAAAAAGTCTACAAATAACAAATGCTGGAGAGGGTGTGGAGAAAAAGGAACACTGTTGGTGGGAATGTAAATTAGTACAACCACTAGGGAGAATAGTATGTAGTATGGAAGTTCCTTATAAAACTAAAAATAGAGCTACCATGTGATCCAACAATCCCATTCCTGGACATATAACCAGAGAAAAACATTAATTCAAAAAGATGCATGCACCCCAATGTTCATAGCAGCACTATTTACAATAGCTAAGACATGGAAGCAACCTAATTGTACATCAACAGATGAATGGATAAAGAAGATGTGGTATATATATATACACATATATATATATAGGAATATTATATATATATAATGGAATATTATTCAGCCATAAAAAAGAATGAAATAATGCCATTTGCAGCAACATAGATGTACCTAGAAATTATCATACTAAATGAAGCAAGCCAGACAAAGACAAATATCATATGACATCACTTCTATGTGGAATCTTAAAAAATGATACAAATGAACTTATTTACAAAACAGAAACAGACTCACAGACAAAGAAAACAAACTTATGGTTACCAAAGGGGAGGGAGTGATAAATTAGGAGTTTGAAATTAAAATATACATACTACTATATATAAAATAGAGAACCAACAAGGACTTACTGTATAGCACAGGGAACTATACTCAATATCTTATAACAACCTATAATGGAAGAAATATTAAAAAAGAATATATATATATTTATATATATATGTATTACTGAATCCCTTTACTGTACACCTGAAACTAACACATTGTAAATCAACTGTTTTAATAGAAAAAATTTAAAAAATAAAATGAAATAAAGGAGAGGAAGAAGAAAAGGGGAAAGAGAAACAGGAAACTAAAACAGAGAAAAATTAAAATAAAATAGACTATAATAAAATACTTGGTTAGAGTATGTAGAGATATCACGAATTTACAACAGAATTCTTTTTGTATTTCTGTTCTTGTAACCTACTACAAATGACAAGAAAAATTTTCCTGGTCCAGATTCCAATCCAGAATAACATTTGCATTTAGCTATCATGTTGCTCAGTCTCCTTTTTATTTAATCAGATCCTCATTCTTTCTTTGCTCTTTACTTTGATTCTCAAAGAGAACAGGCCAGAGTGATCTTTAATTTGGGCTTGCCTTAAGTATACCCATGATTCAATTTAGGTTGTGAATTTTTGGTGAGAATGTCATAAAAGTGATACTGTGTCTATTGCAATGCATCACATCATGAAGCTAATATGATGTTAACTTTACCTGTTACTGGAGATGCTAACTTTGATAATTTTGATTATCAAAAGCCAGTTTCACTTAAGAATGTCCTTGATGAAGCAGTAAAAATTAATTTTCTTAAATCTGGACCATATAAGTACATGTCTTTTTAATATTCTATGTTATAAAATGGGAAGTACATATAAAGCACATCAGCTACCTGCTTAAATATGATAGTGGTTGTTAAGAAAAGTGCTTGTGTGCCCTTTTTTTCATAGAAAAATATTTTCATATGAAATACCAACTGACAGATAAACTAGAGTTATTCATACTTGGTTATCTGGTAGATATTTTGTAACAAGTAAAATAAGTAAGGCTGTCACTTCAAGTAAAATAATTGATGATATTTATTACAACAATAATATTCAAACTTTCAAATGAAAATTGGAAGTTTGGAAAACTTGTATCTGCCACTTTGAGCTTGAGATTTTCCCAATACGTAAAAGCTTTTTGATGAGACTGTTAGTGATATTAACAAATATGAATTTTTGATATTTTATAATGAAATATAAATGCTCATCATTTTGAACATCTATATAATTCAGCAAACCTATATAATTGACCCTTGAACAAAGTGAGGGTCAGGGATACTGGCCCTCCACCCAGTCAAAAATCCACTTATAACTTATAGTTGGCCCTCCTAATCACTGTTCCTCTTAATTCACGATTCTACATCCAAGGATTCAACCAACCATGAATCATATAGTATTATAGTTATTTACTATTGAAAACAATTCCCATAGAAGTTGACCTTTGCAGTTCAAACCTGTGTTGTTCAAAGGGTCAACTGTATTTTCTAAATGACCTAAGCACAATATGACAAAATCATGCAGAAATAAAAGATCCATTAAAAATATAACATAGGCTAATGAAGTTTCATAGAGCAGCCTATGAGAACTTCATTGATATGGTTTTAGATTTCATATTGCAGATGATCTTTAAGAAACTACCATTGTTAAATTTTGCTACAAAATCAAACAATATCCACCATTATCTGAAACAGCCATTAAAACACCCTTCATTTTCCAAATACATATCTGTGTACATAGATGTTTTTTTAATACACCTAAAACAAAACAACATATCATATTAAGCTATATGCAGAAGCAGAATAGAGAATTTGCCTGAGGAGCACCCAACACAGGAAGGGCCAGAGGGGGGCCTTCAAATCTGAGAACTAAAAAAAGAATAGGTTTATAGTCAATGATTTTGGAGAACAGAGAAGAGAGTGATCAGATACAGGAAAACTTACACATCAGTCCTTTAAGTCTTTTTTTCTACCGAACTCTTTTCTTCTTTCATTCTTTTCAACTTTGAAGGCTGTTTCATACTTGGGATTTTCTCATTATAGAGAGAAAGCATTTTTAAAAGTAAAGTTCAATCTAAACCTCCTATCCTCTTCATAATTTAAGTAAGACTTATCTTGGAATTCTGTAACAGGCCATGAAAAATGAAGAGTAACAGAAGTTTTCCATGCTCGTGCAACACAATTTAAATTCCAACATTACAATTATTGGTACGCTGTTATAATTATCTATATACTCTCTTTTTAACTCTATGTTGTCAATATAAGTACACGACAATGAAGGTTTACAAAAAATATTGAACATATACAAAATATACAAGAAAAATTTTAATATGCTTGGTGTATCTGCTTGTTTTTTGAAATTAGAAAATCAGCATCTATTTGGCATTTCCAAACTCTGAAATGGGCAATTTCTTAGAAACACAAATATGGGGAAGAATAACAAGTGTAAACCCTCCCTCTCCCAAAACAGAGAGTTTATGTCACCTCACATAGCAGAAATAACTAATGTCATCCAATAGGAAAAAAAGCTAAAAATACTTGTCATTTTCTTAACCATTATCCTATAGCTGTAACAGCTTCTGGAAGGGAAAATTTTTGTTGTAATTTAAAAATAAAATTTGAATTTTATTTCTGTTTTATGGCATTTGAATGAAAAAAGGTAAGGACAAAAGAAACAAAAACCCAAGAAATAAAAAAAGTAAAATCAAACATTTCAGAGATATTGTATAATGGGATATGTTTTCAAGATGTTCTTGTGGATGCTTGCTTCCCTTAAAGAGACCAACAAAAAATGGAAGGGGAGAATGAGATTAGACAACTGGTTAATAACCATAAGGGCACCCATTTTAACAATCCAACTGTAGTTTATCTTGGAATATAAAACAATATAATGGAATGTTTTTGTCCATAAAAGTCACTCAAGATCCAGAGTTATAAATTCAACAATTTGCATAAAAGCTCAACTTTAAAGATTTAGTACTATGTACAAATGAAGATAAAAATAAGCACAAACATAAGAGTTGCATTTTAATACAGGTATCCATTATCTAATGTTTATATAATGGAAGCCAAATGACTTCATTATTATCTGTGCTATTACACTGAATACCAAAGGAATTCATCATACAGGCGTACTTGCTTTAAAAACTATTACAGCCCCATCAATTGCAAGGGAAACACATATATGCAAACTTCTTTACATGACTAATTTGATTTTTGTGTTAACTGCTAATGTATTATTAATCAACAGTTCATTATACTTTTAGATAACCTTAATTTATTTGTGCTTTATGTGTACACAATTCATTTCTGTAATCTCTTGCTCCATAAAATTTTATTCCTCTTTAAACAATATTATCCTTAGGTAATGAATACATATATGCAAAAATCAGATGGAAGGATATGGAACCAGCTAAATTATTTGTTGTATCTAAATCTCAGTAAATGCAATCACTTTGGCCCAAAGACATTTGTCCCATTGACTCACTATTTTCAAAATAAAATGATTGTTCTCTGGCTTAGACTATACATTTATATCAAAACAGTTCCTTGAACATATTCAGTTTATCATTTCAATTTTTATTGTTCTGAATTGGTTTCATGGATGGAAATTTAATTTGCTTATTTTGATTTGCTAGGCCATACCCAAAATGAAATCCTTAAAGTGGATTTAGGTGAGATAATATCTGAAAAATAATCGATAGTGAGTCAAACACCGTGAAGTTGCTTTAAAAATTCATAGAATGAAAACAGACACATTTTTATAAGCAGGTGAATGAAAGATGTTGACACTTATGAGAAACAGCATATTTGTTATGAGAAAATACAGAATTCAACCTGGTGTTATTATGGAAGGACCAACTATTAGTAAAGAAAATTGACAATGGGTTTTGATCCTTCAGTGAGGCAATCAGAGATATTCACTAGAATTCCATACAGTTGTGTATAGCAACTGTTCATTTAAAATCTCTGACTAATTTAGAATTTGCTTGGGTATTGTTTTGATGTATTATAAGTCCTAAGTCTTTCTAACAGCATGATGGATTACTGAAACACATATGATTGGTCTTCTTAAATACGGTAATTTTAGCGATATAAATTGCTTCGTACCATCAATTTAGAGCACAGTTTCCCAAAACTTTACATGTTAATACACAGTTAAGAGACAGAAACACTTATTCAACATACTGTTGTGACAGAGAGGAGTGCTCACAGACAATAGAGGCAAACCCAGGAACTCTGGTCACCAAGGGCCATGGCACATGGAACTCATTCTCAGCACTGGCTAGGAAATTCTGCCATAGAAATATACTTTATATTACATACAGTGACTCTTACATTGCATCAAGAGGCAAATGGAATATTAGTTAAGTGTACTTCCGTAGAAAATTACAGAGTGGAGTCAAATGAATACCTCTTATGAAAACATTTCAATAGATACTAGCTAATATTTATTTAATGCTTGATGAAAGTAGGCACTACTCCAGGTCCTTTATTTGTGTTCAATAATTTAATGTTTATTGCAACCCTATGAGGTTGGAGCTCCTATCTCCATTTGATAAGTAAGGAAGCTATGGCCTAGAGCCATAGCTCAAGTACAGTTATGACAAGATTTCATGTAGTTGTCCAAGAGCACATGCTAGAAAGGAGCAAGAGGTTCAAACCCAGACAGCCTGATTCCAGAACTTAAATTCTTTACCATTGGCCTTTTTGTAATTATTTTTAATTCACTAATAAAAGAGTCAAAATTAATATCAAGTAATTTACAATCTTTTGAATTCTAAAAGACATCCTGGAAGAGATTTGCTGATCTGAAAATTTACAAAATGTATTTATATACATGAATTTTAATTCTCCACTTGATTCAGGAGAACAAGAACATCCTTAATTAACCAAAAGAGAAGAAATATTGATCCTTACTTTATTTTCATATAGGAAGAAAGTTTAGACTTACTAAAATTGGTTTCTTATATTCCTAATTTATAGATAATAAGTGTCCACTTATACAATGCTTGCATTACTAATTATTTTTCTATAGGTATTACAAACTATATTTGTTTCCCTAGAAATTTTTATTTTTATAAGAAATATAGTAAGTAGAATATTGGATGGTATTTTTTGTTAAATTTGATATTATTTTCTATTGGAACTATATCTTGTTACAAGACAGTCAACCATTCACCAGTCTAAACATTTTCTTGCATAAAATGTACTTTTATGGGCATGGTCCTGGCAAGATTATGAATGTAACAGATGTTTCAAAAGTACAGTTAATGCAATCCCAACATTTAGTAGTATTTTCAGTAAAAAGTTCTTGCAATTTTTACATATTTTACAACTACAAAGAATTAGAATAAATAGAAGGTTTGGCAGTGAATCTTGTTCATTTTTTTAAGTTTCTCTGCTCCCAAATATAAACTTAACAGGGATGTATATCTTTCAATTTGAAGCAAGTTGATTTCCCTGTGGTTAAGCCCCAGTCATTGTAAACTTCTGCCTAACATTCAGCAATCAAGAAAAGGTATATTTTTTCTTTTGTGGGAAGATAGACTTTTATGTACTTCGTTCATGGAATTTGATTTCATGTATGGATTATTCACTCAAAATAATAAATAACTGCCTTGTTGAACTTAGAACAAACAAGACAAATCTAGAAGATATAAACCTCATTCTAACAAGTTTACCGCTATACCCCACCAAATCATTGGCGACAATGATGTCTACAGATTGTTTTGGAAGTCTTGGATGCCACCAGATGGTGCTCTTACAGAGCCAAATAGACAAGCATTCACTACAAAATTTAAAAAAAACAATGGTGACTTTTTGGACTAGAGAAGTCATTCTCCTTCTGTCACATATTCAGAGAATTTCATGATGTCCAATAATCTATGACTGAAATCACACTTCATGGTCTGAAAATTTTGCACCCTAACAAAAAAATCAAAATAGCAATACTTGAATATAAAGTTGCTTTTAAATTAGGAGGATTCTTGATATATATATATATATATATATATATATATATACACACACATATATATGTATATATATATTTATTTATTTCTCTAGATAGCCTGATCAGTAGTAAAAACTCAAATGTTAAATATTATCATTAATATCATTGTTAAAAGTAGTATTAACTAATATGTGTACAGCAATTTATCACAATGTTTAATTTACCAGATGCTCACTAGAAACTATGTCACATATGAATATATGTGCAAATATCTAAACACATATTTATTGTTATAATATAAATAGAATGTATAATATATAGACTTGAAATGCACTTACGGCAAATTACAAATATAAAAATAATAAGTAGCTGTGTTCAGCCCAAACATTGTTTGGTAACAAGATACTCAAAGTATATCTATTTAAAATAGTGATATAAATTTGAGGAAAACATAAATTACTGAAAAAAAATGTATTTACTAACCTGAAGAACAGAGAAATAGGATAGGCCTAACATTTGTTAGGCATCCCTCTTTAGAGATTCAAGATGAAAGTGTCATCATATTTTCTCTCAAAACTGACCTGACTATTGGTACTTTTCACGAAGAATTTTCAAAGTTAGTGTGTGTACTATCTTTGCCTTCACTAGTTTCACAGATTCCACTCTGGTAATTTAGAGTTTTGTACAACACCTTACATCCATAAAATAGTAAGGATGGAGGCCAATACTTAACATCTACTGTGTTTAAATCCACATATCTGTGGATTTGGGGCAAGTTATTAAATCTCTCTAAGCCTTACATTTACCCTCTATTAGATGTGATAATTAAATAGTACCTGTGTTATAGTGTTACTGTTTTTATTTTTGCTTGAGGATAAAATGAATAGGTATACCCATTCATTTTATGAATATTTTTAATTCATTTTATGAATGATTATGGTTACTGTTGTGAATGGGTCCATGGCAAAACGATAAAATAAAGACAATATAATGTTTTTATTTCTAAATTATGTTACTTTAAAGATTTCTGTTAGTAAATGATTATGACATTTAAATAACAAAGCTGTAAATATCCCATCATTATTAGATAAGTAAATATCATGAAAATGCTGAATACCAGTTTTGTTTCATTTTTAAAATATTTTTATGCAAAAGGGTTATAAGCTCTTGTAAAACAAGTAATATCTAAGAACACAGAATCATAGTTATCATTTTTAGTGTTACTTTTTATGGTCTTTCTTGGAAAACAAATTTCAGTCTTTCTCATTCATGGAAACCAAAAGTTTGAGGATCTCTAACAGATTCTGTTTTTAAATGTAGGCAGGATGCTTTTCCTCTTTCTAGACCAATAATAATCTTTAAATATTAGGTAGTTAAGAGTAGTTCATATTCTCCCTCAACTCTTTCCCCCATCTACCCACTATTTTCACAGAAAATTTATTACATTCAGTCCAAAATATTTAGTGAGTTAACCATATTTTTTTTTATTCCTGATTTTAGGTAGATAATAGGTAGTAAAATATTATGTTTGAAATATATATATATATATATATATATATATATATATATATCACCCAAGAAAAAACGAAATTCAAATCATTGAAATAAATTGTTAGGAATATCAAATTTTTTTTCATAGGATATTTTTTAAAGTTATATCCTAGATATAAGTATGACCACATGTCCCCAAGATCTTCATTTCTTTGTGTTTTTTAATAGTGTCAGTAGCAAAAAATATGATTAGCGAATACGCCTTTATTTGCTGACAATAAACTCAAAGACAGACTTCCTTTAAATTGCAGTCTCCTTTCTAAAAGATGTTTGCTAATACATCCCCATCTGGGTAGTAAATGTCACAGAAAACTATGAAGCTTTATCAGAGCCTATACTTTTAAACCTCTTCTCTTATCCAAAGTATTAGCAAAATGGTTAAGAGTTAGAATAAGTGACTAGTGTGTGTATTTTTTCTTCTTAATTATTTATTTATTCTTTGGTTTTCTCCAGTGGAGGTGATAGTAAGTAAATGGCAGGAAGCCAGGCATGTGTTAATGTGAAGGAAATGGGAGATGCTAATGCCCAAAAGGTAAAGAAGAAGAGAGACAAATAAAAAGAGAGAAAATAGTTTCTAAAAAATCGGAATATTTGCAAACACAGGATGAAATACTATCTTAATATACCAAAATTAGGACATTATGGAACTTTATTAAAAATAATTTAGCTATGAGTTATGTGTTGTACTAAAAGCTAAATTACAAAGCTTTCAAAAACATTTCCTCCCTTCTGCTCCCATTTTTGTTCTTTATCTTCCTAAAAGATTGTCCCTGATTTGTGGCTTCACTCCAGTTTTTCTCTTCCCCTGTGTTGCTCTCCTATGTTTCTTTTTCCCACCAACCCTTCAGCATGTAAACCATAGTCCATTTTTTTCAATAAATAATTACTTAATAATAGTTCCAACAATTTATCTTCCTCTCTTTTGAATAATTATGGCATATATATAGATACTATACAATTTATTTCCTTTCTGTTACTTCAGGTCTATCAGTCTTTGCTTCCCAAAGCACTCATCACTTAAGACCTAAGACATGACTATACTGTTTCTGTATCTATGCCTCTCGGCCCTCCCCTGCCCAGATTCAGTGAAGACTATATAGTAGATATGTTAAAATGCATGACATAATGTATCTGAGTACCATACACACTGAATTTATATTCTTCTCAATATGTCCAAGATATTTTTCCATTCAAACTTTGAGAAATACAAGGATATAGGGGGAAAATGATATGAAGTGTCTCCAAATAACTGGCAAAAAAATAACTTGCTCATGTTATTTTGTAATCAATTTTGACAACTGCTAAACTAGATACATCCTTAAAAATGTTTTTCTCCTTACTTAATAATAATGAGGCATGTATTAGAAGCTACAAAGATGAACCTAAAATCATGTGATTGCCTGTTTGAATGAGCCATGCTAGAAGATATCTCAAGGTTCCCACTAAGTTCTATTACACTTATCCCAGGACACTGAATATTTTGCTGGAATGGGAATCTGTTGCTCCAATCTGCAAGCATCAACAATTCAGACTCCTTAGTCTTTCTGGAATGTGATTAGGAAAGATTGGATTAGTAGGAAAATGGAAGCAAAAATAAGCCAGAGAGGACTTAGACATTTTCTCTTCCCCTAGGTATGTTCCTCTCTACTTGAAAACCCCTAACATCCCACAAATACTGTCTCCTCTTACACTAAAACTACTACCACCACTGCCATGATCAATGTCTCTGTTGCTTGAGCTGAGATGTGATTCTTTAGACAAGGAACCTGGAGTTTCTAGATAACAGAAAAAACAGGATGTGTATTAAATGTAGGAAATCTACTCCCATCAAAAATGTATCTATCGTTTTTATGATACAAAGTACAGATTCTACAGTCATCATGAATTTGCTTTGCTTGTTGTAAATTAGAGGAAAAACATGTTAATATATTGAATTATCTAGATAGACTTCCTTACCTCACATAGTTGTGTTTCTCATTGTGCTTTCTTCTGATATCATTTAAAAAATATATTCTAAGAACCCTTAGTACCCATTTCTCAAATCCATTAATGGTCAGATTGAATGTTACTGACTGTTTTGAATATAATAATTATATTTCTGTAGAATTATTCATTATTTCAGCAAAATATGTAGAATGTCTTTTTAAATTTAGTTTACTGATTACTCTCCCTCCAAATTTATTAAATGAAGACATAAAATAATTTCCTCTAATCACACTAAATATATACTCAAAGTGATGAGGAAAATAAAATAAAGGACATGATCTATTTCAGTTATTCCTGTAATTAGGTACAAAATTACATATAAAATTTTTGAAAATACATTTGTTCTGTAATTAGTCAATTAATTAAATAAATGACTATATGTCAATAGGGCTAACAGAAGACACTACTAGGCAGCTTTTAAAGTTCCTCACGGGTCCACATTTTTTCCCCATTTTGTTTTCTTCATGTCTCTCCCATACCCACATCAATTATTTGGTACATTTGACTGTTGTGAAACTTTTACAAAGTCCATATTTCTTCAAACAGTGCCAATAGCTAATAGCAAATGTATAAAGCAATTTAGCCGTACTTAAGGGAGAATGCCAAATGAGTTAAACCTAGTTTTGTCCTTCATGTGTTTTCTGATAATATGTGTGGAAAAATACCACACACACACACACTCACACACAGGAAAACACTCTCAATACAGCATAAGAAAGGCAAACACAAATTTTTAACATTTCAATTAAAGGAGGAGTTATTCCTGACTGGAATTATTTGTTAAATTGCATAAACTATGTGTGTATTTTGTTCTCTTTTTGGCAAATTGAATAATCCAACCTGTGATAATGCATATTCATACAGATTGGTAAAAAATCAATTTTTCAGCTAAAAATGATTTTATGGTAGAAAATTTAAAAGGAAGAGAACGTTCAACAACTCATATACTGTAAACAGGTTTGTTTTGCTGTTTGATAAAAAGATGTTCATATAAGTTTATTATCAACTTGGGAAAGCCAAATGGTAACCATAATAGGTTCCTACAGTTTGACATTACTTCAAATATGTAGTTTCAGAAACCTGATTCTTTTTCTCAGCCAAAGACCAGAAAATATTTTTTCTCAAAAGAACAAGTTAATTAATATATTCATACAGACTGATAAATATGTAAGAGCAATAAAATATATAAATGTAAGTGATAATAATATTTATTATTATACCACTTTCTGCCATTTAATCCTGGGATTTATCTACCTCCAAGGAGATTTCTGTCTTTGTGCATAACCTTTCCAGCTCCTCCACCTTATAAGGTAATAGTCAGCTTGAGTTCTGAAATTTTGTGATGGATACTTCGAAAATTAGGGTGAAGAAACAGAACTAGAAAATCAGGGTTGAATGTTTTATTATAAACAAACAAGTTTTATTTATAGGAATGTAAAACTATAGAGGTTAAATGAATGAGAAAAAGAAAAATTTGGATCTTGTAATCTTATAGTTTGGAAAGAGATTTTGACAGTACAGAGAGTAACAGGTGAAGAAAAAAAGAAGGTTGGAAAGTTTCATACTATGATTTAGATATCCCTTGATGTTCTTTGAGAAATGCAAGTAAACAGAAAATTGAGGCTTATTTATATAATCTTGGATGGCAAGGCTGTATTTCTTTTAATGTTCTTCTATATAGTATAAAGTTTATAATAGACACTAGTCCCACAGGATCCTGGGTATTACTTGAATTACATATAAAAATTAGTGTAATTTATAATGTAATTCATACGTTTCAAGTTGAACTGATAATTACATTACCTAACAAGTTCTTTCTTAGATAAATTGCACTATAGTGATAGGTAAATTACCTGGAAGCATGAGTAGGGAATTTAAAAAAATAATAATTGATATTAATGTCTGTATTAGGACTTGCCTTTATTTCCTCTTTACTTTAAGCAGAGAAATATAGTGAACTTCAGAATTTAATAGTTTTACTGTGAACCATAATACCACCCCATTATTCTTGGGATTGCCAAATATTGCATGTGCATGTTTATTAAAATAACTTATTGAAGAGAGAGATAAAGTAGTAAAAACTCACTCTACTGATAAAAGAAACTGACACAACACAGGGAAAATGAATATTATTGTTTTTCCTAACCTGCTGTGATACATTTAGATTACAGGACATAGTTATTTGTTTTAAAAATTATTTTCCTCTTCAGTTAAAAATATAAATGAAGGGCATCACCCTTAAGACTCTAAATTTCTGGTACCTTCAGATATTAAACAATGTAATAAGCAGCTTCTTTGATGATAGGTCAGGCTATTTGTCAATGTACTTAAAGACTCTGAGTAAATATATAAATGCTTAGGTCTATTCAATCACAAGTAAAAATTTAATAAATTTTGAGAAAGTTCAAAAGCATAAAAACCATATTTTTTTAAGTGAGGATAAAATTCTCACAGTCCACATATTGCACTGGTTCTTGCTTGTTGACTATATATTAATCTTTAGCTATCTTCAGGAAAAAAAATGGACAATTGCATTATGACCAGCAATCTTTTAAGTGGACCAAGATTAGAATTCTGCATGTGAATTATAATCTATCTATCTAGGTAACCGTCCATCCATCCGTCCATCCCAATTCAGAACAATGACTAATTGGAGTTTATCCTATTCTAAACATAAATTAAGTTTTCCCCCGATTTAGTCAAGCCAAAAAAATATGTAGAAGTTAATTTATAGATATTGTCATATTGACATAAATTAAAAATAAACTGGGAAATATAGGGATGCCTAAAGAAACTATTTCTAAATTCTAATTTTTCATTTCACTAAATTAAGCATTTTAAAAATAATAAAAGTGGTCAGGAATGATGTTAATAAAGCTTCAAATTATTTATATATATATATATATAAATATATATATATAAGGTAATATTTTGATGATTTTACTCAAAACATGTGTAGAGCAATTAATGAGAAATATGAAAAAGAAGGAAATTAAAATCAAGTGTTTCATTCAGTGCAATCAGTCTTAAGATAATTAAATCAATCCTTTAGAAGTTTCCTCATGATGACTTTCTGTATTATTTTACATTGACTTTTCCTCCTGCTTCACATATAAGCAATTCAACTTTACAGAAAGGTGGGCACAGCCAGCCAACAGCTCAGAAATAGAAAACTGTTAATAACTATATTTTCAGACATAATTCACTGGTTAAACCTGGTGGGAATTGCCTTCCTCTGTGTGGACTTTTAAGGATGATGAATTACACAAAATGTGTGTTGCTTTCATTTTTTTTTTTCTGAAGATCGTTGGATGTTCTGAGATACAGATGATGATACAGTTGGTGCTATAGATCTCTACTGAATTAATAACTCTGGATTTCATCAGCAATTTGTTGATATAGACCAACTTCCATGTCATTTTTTTTTTCTCTTTTGATTTGGAAATACAATCTTTAATGGTTGAATGAATTTCTCTCCACACATTGACTAATAGTAAATCATTTTATATCTCATTCAGCTTTATCGTTCCCTCTGGCACTTTAGTTGGCCCGGATTTATAGAGGTCCAACAGAATGAAGTTGAAATCTCCCTTTGAAATAAAGTTCCTGGCATGAAGAAGAAGAAAAAAAATCCATAAAGAGCCTCATTCTTAGGACAGCAACTTTTATAATGCAGAACTGATCTGAATAGCTCAGTTGGCCTTGGATAACAGTTTACACTGCATTATTGGATATGAACCTTGAACCCTGAGTCTCTTCTCTTGCTTTTTCTTTCTCTTTTACAAGGACACCCACACATATTCTTGCTTGCCTTTATAAAAGAGAATTCAATCTTTAGTTAGATATAAAACAACCTCTCTATAGTGTTTTCTCTTCCTTGTATAACTCAACAAAGCAATATCCAGGAAACCAGTAAAATCACTGATCTGCTTTTAAGGATTTTAGAGTACTTTATTCATGTTCCATTTATTTTCACACATATATTTCCTTGAGTTTTAAGTATAAATGAGGAACACCAAAATTATTTAAGTAATAACATTATAAAAACTCTCACTAGTCTCTTGAAATATTATTAGTTTGTTTATTTTATATGAGTGTTGTACAATAAGAACTTCTTAAAGATGTAGGACTTCACTGTGGCTTAGCCTTTCTCTTGGATGAAATTAAAATGTAGACAATGAGCAATATGCAAAGAACACTGATTCTGAAATAAAACATGGATATAAATCCCAGCTCTGATTGTATCAATTTCCTTAGCTAATGAAGTTTTTTTTTGTTTTATACTTACTT
Source organism: Grampus griseus (assembly GCF_964374135.1). Lineage (NCBI taxonomy): Eukaryota > Metazoa > Chordata > Mammalia > Artiodactyla > Delphinidae > Grampus > Grampus griseus. The sequence continues at coordinate 70,450,035 of NC_139018.1, forward strand.
TTTTTTTTTTTAATTTCCCAAAGGAAATCTCATCTATGACTCTAATATGTATGGAAACTACTCTTGTGTTTGGAGCTGAGCTGGTGGAGAAAGGGTACAGGGTACCTGCATTTCTGAATTCTTGACACATTTTTTATTCTTTTTAGCATACGTAACAAATTTCTCATTGCAGTAAGAGAATTCACTCTTGTTAACATAAGGAGAAAGGATTTCTTAAGGCATGTAGACAGACCTTAATTGTGAAAAATGAAAAAAAAAAAGACTCTAGTCTGAGATTTCAGAATCAACTCTCATCATCATACTACAGAACTGTCTCACCAAGAGCACATGACTCTGTCTCACGAAGACATTCTGAATCACAGTTCTTAACTTGTGTTTCATGAATCTCCAAAAGATTTTCGGGTACAATTCAGAGTGCCTGAGAAGTTTGTTGGGAAAAACATTTACATACCATATTTACTTTTGTTAACTTCTGCAATTATAAAAGTAGGCAATAGTATTAGTAGCACCAGTGACTTAGACAACAATTAAAATGTAGAGATATTTCATATCACTATAGTTGTAAATTTGTCCAGATACTATTTATCTTTATTATTACCTCAAGATTTGGGGAAGTAATAGATCTAGTGTTTGGTCATGTCATTTATTTCTTTATAAAATACAAATATATTACCATATTGCAAACTTTTAAAAATATTTTGATGCTGTATTTCTGAGTTTTCTTTGTAATCATTTGCTTTCTTTTATATACATATTATTTTTAGAAGCAGCTTTTGGTTCACAGCAAAATTCAGTAGAAAATATGGAGAGTGCCCATATACTCCCTGCCCTTACACACACACTGCCTCTCCCACTTACCAGCATCCTGCATCAGAGTGGTACATTTGTTACCTATATGGAAAATCATTATCAACCAAAGACCACAGTTCATATTAGGGTTCACTCTTGGTGTTGTACATTCTATGGGTTTTGACAAATATAATGAAATGCATTCACACTTATAGTATCATACACCATAGTTTCACTGCCCTAAAACATCCTCTGTGCTCTACCTATTCATTCCTCCCTTTCGTCCTAACCTCTGGCAACCACTGATCTCCATAGTTTTGCCTTTTCCAGAATATCATATAGTTGGAATCATACATTATGTAGCCTTTCCATATTGGTTTCTTTCACTTAGTAATAAGCATTTAACTTTTCTCCATGTCTTTTCATGATTTAATAGCTCATTTTTTTTTAGTACTGAATAATTGTCCACTGTCTGGATGTATATACCAGTTTATTTATAAACTCACCCTACTGAAGGACATCTTGGTCACTTCCAATTTTTGGTAATTATGATTAAGCTGTTATAAACATGTGTGTGCAGGATTTCGTTTGGACATAAGTTTTAAACTCCTTTGAGTAAATGTCACGTAGTGTGATCATATGGTAAGAGTATGTTTAACTTTGTAAGAAGCTGCCAGAGTGGCTGCTTCACTTTGCATTCCCATTAGCAATGAAGAAGAGTTCCTGTTGCTTCACGTCCTTGCCAGATTTTAGTGTATTCAATATTCTGTCTCTGCCATTCTAATAGTTGCAGAGTGGTATACCATTTATAATTCCCTAATGACATTTGATATTGAGCCTCTTCTAATATGCTTATTTATTATCTTTATATCTTCTTTGCTGAGGTGTCTGTTCAGGTATTTTGCCCAGTTTTTAAATCAGGTTGTTCATTTTCTTATTGTTGAGATTTAAGTGTTCTTTTTATATTTTGGGTAACAGTCTTTATCAGATATGTCCTTTGCAAATTTTTCTCCCAGTCTGTGGTTTGTCTTCTTACTTTCACAGTGACTTTGTCAGACAGCAGTTTTTAATTTTAATGGAGTTCAGCAATTATTTCTTTCATAGATCTTGCCTTTGGTATTGATAAATGGCAATAAAAAGTCATTGTCATATTCAAGGTCATCTAAGTTTTCTCCTGTGTTATCTTCTAGGATTTTTATAGTTTTCTGTTTTGCATTTAGGCCTATGATCATTTTGACTTAATTTTTTTTGTGAAAGGTATAAGGTCTGTGTCTGGATTCATTTTTTTTACACATGGATGTTAATTGTTCTAACACCATTTGTTGAAAAGACTATTCTCCACTGTATTACTTTTGCTGCTGTGTCAGAGCCCATTGACTATATTATCAATATTTGGGTCTATTTCTGGGCTCTTTATTTTGTCCCATTGATCTATTTGTCTATTCTTTCACCAATACCACACTGTCCTGATTACTGTACCTTTATAGTAAGTCTTTAAGTTGCGTAGTGTAAGTCACCTGACTTTGTTCTCCTTCAATATTGTGTTGGCTGTTCCGGGTCTTCTGCCTTTCCAAATAAACTTTATAATCATTTTGTTGATATCCATAAAGCAACTTACAGGGATTTTTATTGAGATTGCATGAAATTTATAGATCAATTTGGGAAGAGCTGACATCTTGATGATATTGAGTCTTCCTGACAATGAACATGGAATATCTTTTCATTTATTTAGTTCTTCTTTGATTTTTTTCATTAGTTTTGTAGTTTTCCTCATATATATCTTGTATAGATTTTGTTAGATTTATACCTAAGTATTTCACTTTTTTCAATGCTATGTAAATGGTAATATATTTTTAATTTCAAATTATACTTGTTTGTCACTGGTATACAGGAAAGTAATTGGCTTTTGTATATTAATCTAGTATCCTAAAACCTTGTTATTGTTGCTTATTAGTTCCAAGAGTTTTGTTTTGTTGTTGATTCTTGATTTTCTACATAGACAATGTAAAAAAAGACAGTTTTATTTTTTCCTTTCCCCATATATGTATGCATTATTTTCTTGTCTTGTTGCATTATCTAGGACTTCCACTATGACTATATATTTTGTATTTGAAAAAACATTATTCTGAGAAGACATCTGGGGCTTTATCAGATTTTCAGTGGTCCTTGGCAAACACGTACACAGACACATTGTTAAGAACTACCATTCTAAAAAAAAAGAAAATACTGCTAGAGACTGAATCACTTGCCTCTTCCAAGATCCCAGCCAGCAAGATGGAAGATACAATTTCTCTTTAAAATTAAATTTTTTGGTTAGGGCAACTGATTAAATTTAAACCATGTAAGCACTGCCTTACAAAGGAAAAAATAAGACTTGTAGGACTCTTTTGCTTGTTTGTTTTCATTTTGTTTTAGGTGTGTGATTCCCAAACTGTGTACTGAATCATCTGAAGACACTGTAGTAAACTTAGAATGATACCTCTTAATATTTCTTAAATTCTAGGGAAACTTGGTGATGCTCAACGCCTATCAGTCATCGTAGGAACACTAACTCCAGATAGTACACAATTTCAACATTAGATCACACTGCTTTCCTTTTGTTGACATCGTATCTTTTTAAAGTTGGATTTTTGGAGGTAGTTGTAAGAAAAAGCAAGTAATAAGCAAACGGCAATGTTAAAAAGAAAACAGCAGTGGTGGTAAATAATCTAAGCTTTAAGAAATTGTGTAGTGCCAATAGACACACACATCATCTCAGTGAGTAACTGTGGTTATTTAAACATTAAATTAAAATATTATTTATCTTTTCATTTTATGTGTATTATTTTATCAAGCAGCTACTAAATTGTTAGGACATAAATACTTAATATGTTGTCTATACCTGTCTTCTTAATAAATGGAACTTTAAAGATTATGATTATCTATTCATCTATCTATCTATCTATCTTTCTATTATCTTTATTTATTGCCTAGGAGCACTGTGAAAAATTCCTGAGACAGTAATGTCACTGCAAACTGAGAAATTTCAGGTATCTCTGCATTAGGTTTTACATTGGAAAAGTATAATTGGCACTATGGAAAATGATTACAAATTGGAAAAGTAATACAAGAGCTTCAGGTAGCATATATTCTTTATAGGTGACATAACTTCATTTAAGTAATTTCCATGAAATAGTGGGGTATGCATGATATAATTGTAAAACTTTGGGTTTTCTAATTATATAAGTAACTAAATTTTACTAAGGTGTCATTACATTGTAGAGAAAATTTTTTGGAGGCAGTGAAGTTTGAAGGGTGAAGATTTAATAGTAAGAAAAATAGCTAGTTGCCTACTGCCATTATTGATTTGAAAAATTAAGAGAAGGCAAACTAAGGAAGTTTGGTAGGTGTTTAAATGAAGGACAGATGAGATATTTTAAACTGAATGAAAAAGATTGACTTGATGTAGGGAATGAAGGGAAAAATGAATGGCCCATATTTCTAGCTTTAATACCTGGGTCATTAATAATACGATCAACTGAGTTGCCAACACAACTTGGTATGGGAGAATTTCTGACTTAAAACTTTAAAATTATAAATTTAAAATTCCTGAGGACACACATTTGGAGATATCCTGTTGCTAGTAAGTGAAATTAACAGTTGGTAAAAACCTGAATGTAAATGAGGAAGTGGAAGCAGATACCGAAAAAAATGTGGTATTCCAACAATAAGAGATAAAAAGCAGCAGCTAAAAAGACTGGAACTGTTTGGAGAAGGATGTAGAACAACTGTAAATAATATCATGGAAACCAAGGGAGAGGAATTTTACAGATGGAACATGCCTTCCTTATTAATTTGTTATATAGATTTTTATTTTATTTCCACAAAATGGCCATATTATTCACTGGATCTCTTTATTTCTAATGAATCTAACATGGCAGAAGATCATATAAAGTAGAATTGAACAAGTTTTTAAATGAGGTTGACTCCTGGCTCCACAGTTCATCTGGTATGAGACATGCACAAGGCACTTACATATCTGAAGACATGTAAAATTAAAATAATAGCATTTACTTCCTAAGGTTGTAAAAGCATTAGAAATCCTATATACAAGAAGTTAGAAAAGTGCTTGGCACGTACCATTGTAAAGATTTAACAGTATGTAAATTATTCTATTTTGCATCCAATACGTTAGGAAATTCCAGTTAATATATACTTTTCGTTTTCATATAATTATTTTCAAAATTAATATTAATTTCTCTTTTGCTAAGATTTTGTTCTCCATAGTCCTTCATCCATGGGTTCTAGTTAATACCTTAATCACCCAGAGTAAGCTACTGTTTTCTTATTATTGTAAACAGTATGTGATACCACACTACATCTCCTTAATTTACTTCTCGAGAATAATCTCTATAATTACATGTTTTAATAGCTTTATGATTTTATTTTAGGCAAAGTTTCTTAGATCTTTTGTTTTACTAGCTAATATTTTCCCCTCCACCAAGTTCTTTCTTTTAAATTTTCTTCACTTTGAATTCAAATTGACCAACATATGAATGTACTGTATGCAGAATTATTATTCTAATCACTCATTTTCTTAATATTTCCTTTAATAGCCATTTCACATATTAAACCTCATATGTTAAAATTTAAAACTTCATTCCTTTCCGTAAGCTTGCTATTGCTCCCAGTAGCAGATCTACATTTTCCCAGGCACCTAAATTCCCAATCTCAGTGACCATGCCGCAACTTCTGCTCTTTGTTCCATTGTAACTAATTTATCACCATGTCTTACTATTTTCTCTGCCACACTTCTAGTTTAAGCCTGTTAATATGAAAAAACACCACCACAAATGAAGGTGCTAAATTATCTCAAATAGTACTATAATTTAGCTATATCTTTTACTTACTTTATGAGGACAAAAAGGCGGACTTTATAGAGTGATAGAGTTGTGAAATATTTAGAAACACTATGCACCACTGAAGTAAATACTGACAGTGGTGTGTGTGTTTTTATTAGTACATGTTTATTTGCTTTTTATTCCTGGGCAAATATTAATTATGAGGTTCATTTTCCTCAAGTATAAAAATGGAGATAATACTACTCACACAATTATTGTGATGATAAAATGGGGAAAAAGTGAAGAATGACTAGTGTACAATAGACCATCCCATTTGCTTCCAGAAGGAAAGGTACAATCTGTTTTGCAGCTAAAATCCTCAAATCTTCTGAAACAATTTTATTTTTTTGGTAAATACTATCTGAGCCAAGCTGGGTGTATTTTCAAATATGGATTTCAGAGATGTGGGATTGAGGTGAGAAATGGCAATGGGAGGCCTCCAAATCAGTCCTACGTATACAGATCATCAAACCACCACTTCCTGAAGCTTGTGATTCCTTCCAATTATTTGCTACTGTAAAGGTTGTGTGGCATGGAAATCACATGGTATGTGGATGACTGAGAGTGCCTAACACAGCAGCCATCTATATTATTTCTAACTATTTATCCAAGAGATGTCCCCTTGATAATGGCACCAGGATTATTATTCTCCCTTTTCTCTGGAACGTCAAAGTGGATAAGCCAATATCTTCCAAGTTCTCTAAAATTATTAAACATTTTTCTAGTCATATCTTTCACCTTAAGATTAAAGAGAACACACATATTTGAAAATAGTATTAATATTTTAGTAATTTAAAACCTTTCTCTCAATCCAAATTGATTATGGAAATTTACAATTAACAGACAAGAAATGAAAAGGATTTAGGCAATTTCCGACTTTCTGACAGCTCATTCTAAATTGACCCCAAATTGTTGGTTTTTTTAACATATGTTTATCACTTTTAAACGTGTTAATTGTGTTGCAAGCACTGCAGCTGGGATTAATTTAGGGAGTTTGAATTGCCTTCTCTTCAGCTGGTGAACACTGAAGCAAAACTGTGAAATAAGCTTTGCTAAAAGAATTAGATAGTTTCAGTGTTAATTATTCAACCCTTTCCTTCAGAATTCTTTCTAAGAAGTCTAGTCCTAAATTATAAAAGGAATTGTATTTTTCTCATACTATGATCAGGAGTATGACATCTGGTTGTTTATGATGCTGGTTTTATGGGTATCCTTCTCCTAGTTTAATGTCTAAAACTTGCAAGTATTTTGAGACAGTGCATTCCAGTAACAAAGTGACACAACAGAAAACCATCTATTATTTAAACATGACCAAAAAATAAAAAAATAAAAAGATGGGTCATTTACTTGTTTCTTTATTTATTAAAGGCTTTTTTTATGTTCCTTTATCTCTACCCATAAGAGACACTATTCTGGAAATCATTACTTTAAAGCCTCAATCCTCTTCTTTTCACTCTGTTCCTATATATGTCTATGGATGTATAAAAAGCATGACATTCTTGTTCCCCAAGCATAGATAAATGTAATGAACAGGATCAATTAATATTCTCTCTGTTTATATCTATCTATCTGTATATATACACACACATACATATATGTATATACATACATATATATGATACATATTTGTGTATGCACTTCTTTGAGTATTAAAATATAAATAGAGAAAAAGTAGAGGGTAAGGGTGGGCTCTTAAAGTATTACCCTCTTTGAGTTAGGAATTGACCTCACAAATATTCTCTCTTGAAATTAAGTATTAATTACCCAGAGGAAAAATACTCTACAAATACATCATTAGGTCTGGTATAATCTCTTATTAGCACCGACCACAGTCAATAACTTAATTATTTGAAATTGAAGAAAAATACCTAATTTACAAGATAGTTTAATGGTACAGTATACAAAACCTGCTTTGCCGATAGCTTCAGCATAGATTCTTAATAAATGCCTACTATTTTATATGTATATTTCTTTAATTTTTGCTGAGAAAAATTTCAAACATACACCCAAGAAGAGACATTAGCATAATAAACCATAATAAATCACCCATCTTCAAAATTTACCAATTCAGCCAACCACTTTTAAACTATAGGTGTCCTTTCCATCTCTTCTTTTTCCTTACAAGTTTTTTGTTGAAGATGAGTCCTTCACCATGTGGTTCTCTACAATCTGTATTTTGCTGGTGGCGTAAGTATGATGTTATTTAATATGTTTTTTCATCCCACTAATTTCCTGTAAATTGAAAGCTATAACAGGAGACTTGATATAAATATACATTTTTCAAATATCTGACTCCCTGTAGCTATGTGGTTTATGTGTTTTTATTCCACCAATCCTGTTTCGCCATTTGTTTGAGTGGTTTATTTCTAAAGTCTTCAAAATTGCAGATTCAAATGATCCACAAATCAAGGGGAGATGTATAGCCTTTCATCAGAAATGTTTGACTCTTTTCTGAATTTAAAGTTCTATTTAGGATTCAGTCTTGAGCTGGAATAGAATCTCAATGGCTAGCTGATTAATTAGTGGGCTTTTCTATGATCATTTGTAATAACTTAGTGATTCAACAAATAAGTATTGTTTTATATATGCCTGCCATTGTTTTAATTGGTGGAGTTTTTTAAATGAATGTACAGTGAAAGTTCCAGGACCTTACATTCCAGTGATACTCATGAACTATCTTGAAATATCTGTCACTACTCACCAGAGGGAAAAAATTGCTATATGAACTTGCCTAAGTGAGAAGCAGTTAATTGGAAATCATATGGGCAAACTCTAGATTCTAGCCTTAGCAATGTTCAATTTGGAGTTTGTATGGTAAATGTCTGATCTAAATATATTTGTTTCTCCTGATCAGTAAATCTGTCTACATTTAGGCAAGAATCAACTTCTGAGGACCAGCTTTTGGCTTTGTTGATTAACTCAATTGAATCTCTGTACTCATTATTTTATACCCGTCTTTCTAGTTTTACGAGTTTGACTTCTTTCCCACTTTTTTATTATAGTAAAATGCACATAACATAAAATTGTAAACATAATTTTTACTTTATTTAATTTTTTTCAGCTTTATTGAGGTATAATTGACAAATAACGTTGTAATATATTTAAAGTGTACAATGTGAATATTTGATATATGTATACATTGTGAAGAGGTTTCTGCCATCAAGTTAATTAATACATCCATCACCTCACATAGTTACCATTTATCTATTTATTTGTTTATTTATTTATGTTGAGAATGCTTAAGATCTATTCTCTTAGCAAATTTCTGTTATGCAATACAGTATGATACAAGAAGTTTTCACATGTTGACTATGAGGAAGTCATTCTGGCTTAAATATTATTTAATTTAAACTTTATGCTAGCTAGAATAGCCTGTTTGTGGCCTATTAAACATACATTGTACAGCTGCTTTAACCATTAAAGAAAGGAGTGCATTTAAAAATCAAAATGGAGTACCTGTGGTTCAGGAATCCAAAATGGAACTGGATGGCTATTGTGGATGTGGTTTCAGACACATTCCTGCATCACTGAGAACTTGAATTTTCTGAACTGTATCAGACTCAAGGATAGCACCAGTAGTTCTCAAAACAATACCTACTAGCTGCTTCCAGCTGCAACCTTATGGTCTCAAGGTCTCCCCTTGTAACTATATAAACATTTTGGACCTCAACCAATTCTTGTTTAACAAGCACCCTTACTTCTTGCCAGCACCAATCCTAATTCTTGACAATTTATGAAATTTTGCAGATACATATACATATATAATTTTCTTTATCAATTCATATATATGAATCTATATGTATAATTTTCTTTATCAATTCATCCATCAGTGGACAGTTAGGTGGCTTCCATACCTTATTACTGTGAATAATGATGCAATAAACACGGGAATGCAGGTTAGTCTTCCAAATACTGATTTTATTTCCTTCAAATATGTAAAACCAGAAATGGGATTGCTGGACCATATGGTTGTTCTATTTTTTATCTTCTTGAGGGACTTCCATACGGTTTTCCATAGTGGCTGTGCAGTTTATATTCCTACCAACAGTGTACAAAATTTCCCTTTTCTCCACATCCCGGCCAGTATTTTTTATCTCTTGTATTTTTGATGACAGACTTTCTAAGAAGTATGAGGGGATACCTCATTGTGGTTTTTTTGTTTGTTTGTTTGTTTTGTTTTTTGTTTGCGGTACGCGGGCCTCTCACTGCTGTGGCCTCTCCCGTTGCGGAGCACAGTCTCCGGACGCGCAGGCTCAGCGGCCATGGCTCATGGGCCCAGCCGCTCCGTGGCATGTGGGATCTTCCCCGACCGGGGCATGAACCCGTGTCCCCTGCATCAGCAGGCGGACTCTCAACCACTGCGCCACCAGGGAAGCCCCCTCATTGTGGTTTTGATTCTCATTTCTCTGATGATTAGTCATGTTGAGCATCTTCTGATATACCTATTTACCATTTGTATGTCTTCTTTAGCAAAATGTTTATTCAGATTACCTGCCTATTTTTGAAGCAAAATGTTTGGGTTTTTTTTTTTTTTTTTTGGCTATTAGTATGATTTTCTTATACATATTGGACATTAATCCCTTATTAGATATGTGGTTTGCAAATATTTTCTCCCATTCCATAGGCTGCCCTTTATTTTGTTGATGGTTTCTTTGTTGTGCATAAGTTTTTCAGTTTGATGTAGCCCCACTTGGGTTTTTGTTTATTCGTTTGCTGCTTTTGGTGTCAAAACCAAAATAAATCACTGCTAAAACCTATGCCAAGGAGCTTGTCTCCTATGTTTTCTTTTAGGAATTTTATGGTTTCAAGTCTTATGTTTAAGTCTTTATTTCATTTCGAGTTGATTTCATACGTTATACTTTTCAAAGTTCAATTCCATACTTTACTTGTGGATGTTCAGTTTTATCAACACCATTTATTGAAGAGACTATTCTTTCCCCAATGTGTATTCTTTGTGCCTTTGTCAAAAATTAATTGACCATATATGCATGGCTTTATTTCTGAAATCAGAAAGTTCTTTGTTCTTCTTACTCCAGCTTTGTTCTTACTCAAGATTGATTTAGCTATTCAAGGTCTTTGTGGGTACATAAGAACATTAAGATTTCTTTTTCCATTTCTGTGAAAAATGCCATTGGAATTTTTATAGAGATTGCACTGAATTTTTATATAACCCTGAGTAATATGGACATCTCAACACTATAATTCTTCCAATCCATGAATACAGAATATCTTTCCCCTTATTTGTGTCCTCTTCAATTTCTTTCATCAACATCTTACAGCTTTCAGTGTACAGATATTTAACCTACTTGGTTAAATTTATGCCTAAGTATTTAATTCGTTTTAATGCTATTGTAAATGGGATTGTTTTCTTAATTTCTCTTTCCAAAAATTTGTTTTTAGTGTATAGAAACACAACTGATTTTTGTAGATTGATTACATATCCTGCAACTTTACTGAATTTGTTTATTAGTTCTAACAGTCTTTTGGTGGAGTTTTTAGGGTTTTTTACGGGTAGAATGATGTCATCTGCAAACAGTTTTACTTCTTTCTTTCCAACTTGGATACTTTTATATCTTTTTCTTGCATAATTGCTCTAAATGAGATTTTTAGCTTTACACAATTGAGTATGATGTTAGATGTGGGTTTGTCATATATGGCCTTTATTATGTTGAAGTACATTCCATCTATACCTTACCTATTGAGTTTTCATCATGAAAGGATGTTGAATTTTGTCAAATGCTTTTTCTGCATTGATTGAAATGATGGTATAATTTTTATTCTTCATTTTGTTAACATGATACATCACATTTTACTGACTTGTAGATGCAAACCATCCTTGACCAGAAAACAACAGAATCCAATTACTGATGGCATGTAAAAATCCGTCATACTAAGCCATCCCTACCATGGTAAAAAGACAAATTATTGCACCTTTCATTTCTTGTCACTAAGAAAATGTGGCAGCTCTTGGTAGGCTTACTTAAAGTTTAGACACATCACATATCACATTTGAAAATTACAGTTTTACCGATTTATTATATAAGTCTCATGATAGTTTTGATTGGGGTTCAGAATAAGAGAATACTCTGTATTAGATTCAAACTGCAGTACAAGTGGTTCTGCCTCTTGTCACATATAGCCTATTATGTATCACGGTGCTTATAGTATTGACAGTAGGTTGAGTCACTCTTTAGAGTTCTTGACAAATCCAGATAAAGGAAGCACAGTGCAGACTCCTAGGGCACCTTAGTAAGTCCATGCTTTCTACAGCAGAAAACTACTCATTGTACAAAAGGCAGCTCTTGGTATACTACTGTGCCCTAGTAGAAACTACATGCCTGATCATAGGACATCAAGTGGCTATATTACCAGAGCATCCTAGCATACACAACTTATTATCCAATCTGCCAAGTCTTAAGGTCCAATATGCACAGTGGCAATTTATCATATAATTGAAATGGTGCATTCAGGAGAGAGCTCAAACAGGTTTAGAGGACAGAAATGAGTTACAAGAATAGATGGCCTAGATTCGTATGACTGTTGCACCAAATTATCTCCCTCAGTTCATATCTACAGGCTTGAGTGGGGTGAGGTGTTTCTATTTAACCAAGTGATAGATAAGGAAAAATTCTAGACCTGGTTCAAACAGGATGTGGAGGGAAATCCAACTACAATAAAAACAGGAAAAAATGAATAATTGTATTATAAATAATAACATAAAAACTGAATGAGGTGGAAGAGAAAAGAACCTCAGGAAAGTTGGAAGACAGTGATTTGGCCATCTTTATCTAAGATGAAAGACAAAAGGCTATACACAAATATTGTACTCTAGTTAGCAAATTCATTTTTCATGAAGGTATAGGTTAGCAATTCTGAAACTACTTTATGTGTATTCTAGGACTCAGCACATAAGTAAATATAATATTCAAAAGAAGATGTGACTTCTTACTAGCAGAGAAAGGAGCTACAAATAGAGAAAGAAAAAAAGACTAGAATGAACCCTATAGTGTTGGATTAGAACTGGAGACAGTATGAATTAATGGTTTTATGCACAAACACACACACAAAAGCACACAAACAGATAGGTAGATGTAGAAATCTCCTTCTCTCCATATGTATGTGTGTTAGTGTACATGTGTATGCATGTGTGTGTGTGTGTGTGAGACAATAAATATATTATATACTGGGAGCTTTCAAATAGAATTTTAATTACCAAACAGAGAAAAATTATGGAAATAGAAAATTGCAGCAATTCCTAGGGCCAATGTGGTAATGGAAGAAGGGGTTGGGTCCTAGGTCCTAGGTCAAATTGGGTAAGAACCTGCATAAGATGAATCCACTTTCCACTGTTTCTATTCTAACATTAGTAGCTTTTTTAGATCCCAGACACCTTTGTAATAAAAAAAGGGGAAAAGATTAAAAGATAGAGTATGCAAAAACCTTGCTTGCTCTGAAGCTGTTTAAATCTGATAAGCTTAGCAAAAGTAGGTTCACCCAGTACAGCTAACTTTCCCATAGTTCACTACAGTAGGACTTCATGACAAAGGATAAATTGTTTCCCCTTTGTATCAATGTTTGGAACTTTACCATCTTTGGATAGTTCATGAGGAGAAGTGATTGCTTTATGGGTGGTTTGCTACCCCAATATATGCTAATTTATAATATCTGGTATTCTTAGGTAGTTATTTTAAAGCCACCTAGACTCTAGGTCCTAGAGTATATCAATACATCAGTACATTTTTCCAGGCTGCATTGTTATCACTAATATTGTTCATTAATGTTTAGCAATAGGATATTTCCAAAAAGCAGAATTGCATAGCTAATTGTCTCTATCAAAGTCTTTCTCTTTTTCTATTTGCTTTTCATGGTCTATTCATTATATTTTATTCTGATATATTTTTTATGGTTGTTAAAGACCATTAGCTCTGGGATCAAGTAGATGTGGATTTGAATCCTAGAGTTTCCACTTATTTGATGTCCTAAGTTATTTGAAGGAAAGAATTATTTCTTTTATTGTAATGACCAATGTGAAAAAGGGAGAATGATTTATATTATTTCTATAACTGCTTTCAAATAAGAGCTAATATTTACTGAAATGCACTATATGACATATATTTCCATAATAATTTTAATATAAAATTTTCCTGAATAATCCTCAAAATAACTCTACCCTAAGTACTATTTTCAACCTCATTTAGCAGAAGAAACTGATTATTAGAAATTGACATAACTTACTCAATGCCACATGTCTTAAAACTGTAATGGAATGTAGTTATGATTGTATATCAGGGCCAAAAATGTATGTCCATATTTATTCATCTATTAATGCATTTATTCACTCAGAAAGAATATTATGTGTTAAAGCTGTGCTACAGGCCTTCCACAGATACATATCACTTGGTTTTGTAAGAGTATTCACCCTAATAATAAACAACAAAATTTGCAACAATATAAACATAACATTATGAATTTGTGCAAAGGAGAACAGATAAAAAACACTGTAAATGAATATCCTCTTCCTCATTCTTCAAATTTCAAATAACTCAGTGGCTAAGTTAAAGCTTTTTTTATTTTTCAGTTTCAATGAAAAGTATTACATGATTCCTTAAAAAATCAAATCAAATAGCAAATTCAGGCCATGACTTAAAACATATATATACATATATATATATGCACACACATATATATATATATACATGTATATGTATGTATTTGTTATAATCCTTCTTTCATGCTTCAAGCTTTGCAAATTCAATTTTAAAAATTAGGTGATTAAAAAGAAAGTTAATAGCTGACACTGTCACAAAAGCAGAAAGGTCAAGATGACATTCGTTACAAATCTGAAACAAATTTGAATACTGTGTATTCTCATGATTACCAAAAAGTTGTTATTTCACTCATGCTTGTATATCTGAGAGAATATATTACTATCATATGTCCTCTGTAATTTGGCTATTGATGAGGCCACAGATTTTATGCATTTATAATGAAATGGAGAGATTACTTGCACAAGAACTAAGTCAGCAGATTGTTCTATTGAGGGATAATGACCCACAAGGAAAATATATCTATCAAAGAACACACAAAATAAGAAACTTTTTAACATTTTAGTGTATGCTCATGAACAAATGAGGAAGATACTGAATAGAGAAAATTCACGTTTATCTTGAAAAAAGAATATTTTAAAGTAGATTTTTAACCTTATAGTATGAGCAGCTAATTAAAGAAAATAATATGAATTATGGTGAAAGGATAAAATAAAATAGGTAGACTACTAAAAAAAGAAATAGAAGGTAGAAATAGACAATGACAAATAAGGGAAAGAAAAAGACAAGAAAATGACAGTAAAAAACACAAGAAGTAATTTTAAATATAGATTGAAATAAAGATATATATGGGGAGAAGAATCAAAATGAAAGAAATAAAGAGTTGCCTATGTTTTCAAAATTTTATGGTATTAGTAAATTCCCCATAAAACTTCATAGATGTTTCTTAATATAATTACTTCATATCATTTCACTATATGAAACTAAATGTTTCATTAGTTATTACACAGTTCTTCAAATATTTTTATCTAAAAACATTGGCAAATATAATCTGAATGTCTCACACATAGAATCTGGTATTTTATACATTTATATAATTTACACTACAATGATAAATTGATTACAGATTTGAGTAGATTCTAATGCTTTCTACTGTAGAAGCAATATAAAATGAATACAAAGTTTCAGTTGTATATAAAAGCCACTAGATGAGTCAAAATCTATTTTCTCATTGCCTGAGAGTGGAGAAGGGGTAGACTGCCCGAAGATCATCTACAAGCCCAGATGGTACATGGCGCTTGTGTGTGGGCACTACCTCCTTAGGATTTATGGCACCTTGGGAATAAAAAACGTGTTTTCTGGGCTAGTGTCTCCTGTGTCGTTCCTTATCTTATGTCTATCATTCTCTATCCCCAGACCTGGTAGACTATCGGGGTACACACCATGGAGACCAATGGTTTAAAATCGTAAGAAGCAGGAAAAAGGAAAAGAACATTTCATCCCCATCCCCCACTAAGATACCAGGAGAGATCTCCAAGTTCCCAGATAAATGTAAAACTCCAAGCCAAGTCAACTGTCAGGCTAAGAGCTTGTTTTTGAGATCAGAAGGCCTACCAGTCCTCTCAAGAACCAGAGCCACCACTCCTCTCCTGGGTTAGGTGCCAACCTCAGCTCCTCCAGGTCAACTGGGATGCCCTGGAACAAGAGGCAGATGCCTATGTACAGGCCCATGATGGAACATAAAAAATTTATCTAATAAACACTCAAAGAATAAAAACAGTCAGGAGCAGACAGGAGACTAAAAGAAAAACTAGAAATTTTACCCACCTAGAAATAAAAGCCATTTAAAAAATGTTTGTTCAAAGAGACAGTGAGAATGGTACTGATATGTGAGACAAGGGAGTTAATTGTGCTGTCCCAAGAAAGACTGCTATAGCTGTCTGAATGCAAATCACAGTCCCTGGGGGTGGACTGAGAAGCCTTGGAAGGAGAACCTATGACCTATAAGACAGGCCACTGGCCCCGTTCCCACTGCCTACCACCACCTTTTCCTGTAGCCACCTAGGACTGCACTGTGACCTGTCGGACAAAAACAGAAACTAAAAACCATGGCTTCAGGTGGTGAGAAGGGATGGGAGGGGAGGGGAGGGGCGGGGAGGGGAGGGAGGGAGGGACGGAGGGAAGAAGACACGAAGGAAGGGAGGAAGGAAGAAAGATGGAGGGAGGGAGGGGGAGAGAGAAAGAGAAAGAAAGGAAGGAAGGAAGGATGAATTTAAAAAAATACCTAGATTCAAGGGGAGAAAATAGAAGTAAATATATAAATAATATATAACATATGTAATATATATAACAATATTATATATGATATATAATAATATATTGTATATTATATATATAACTAAATAAAAACAAAGGTCTATAATTTGACCCAACTGGAAATTCAAAATTTTCTAAAAGAATTTATATAACAAAAAATAAATAAAAGGGGTGCAAATGCTGATTGGCTTTTGTCCCTCAGCAACATAAGTTCTAAATTAACTTTGACATCTTCTAAAATGCACCAATTGACGAAGTTTCGTGGACTTAATAAATACTGGGGCTCAAATTACAGTTATACCTGTGTATCCCATTAAATTTAAACATTGTACTCCTTATAATCTTAGGAAAGTAGCTCAATATAAAATAGAGAAAAATAGGGATGTATCACCATAGTCATAGTACCCATTGCCCTGAAATAACCCATAGTTGGCATAGACACTCAAGCACAATGAGTAGTAAATTCAAATTAATTTAAGTCTTTGACATTCACAAACTGGCTTGATAAAATGGAGCCCCATGGATCTCTAGTTAAAATAGTTAACATGTCCCACTTTAAATTAAATAAGGTAAAATGTGGCTTCAAGTATTGAAACTTATTATGCCACATCTAATTAATAAGGAGGTGATTATCCCCACTGCTTCCCCATTTGACAACCCAATTTTGCCTGTTTTTAAACATGGAAAGAATACAAGGCGCCTCATGGTGGACTACTAAATGATGTGTTCCTATTCATTAAATCCTCTACACCCAATACCAAATATTATTAAAATTACCTACTCTATCCAGATGATAACTGGCAAATATTTCACTATTATACATTTGGCTAATATGTTCTTTCCAGTGCCTCTTTCAATAGCTTCTCAGTTGCAGTTTATCTTCACCTCCAAAGGACAGAGTACATCTTTTCCAGGCTATCTACAGGATACCTCAACAGCATTGCCATTACGCACTATCTCTGAAGACAAGATATTATTTGTATCCACCTTTCTCCAAAAGTACAGGTATTGCATTAAATTGATGGCCCCCCCCCCCAAGGAGATTTGTTTGACATACTCATTAAGGACATAAAAATTCAATATGGTGTAGTCCTTTTTGGGTTCTGGTGGCAACGTATTCCTCATTTACAAATTTTACTTAATCTCAGTAATGCTGTTACTTACAAATCAGTCTACCTTAAATGAGGGCCCCCCAACAAAGGCCCCCCAGTGTAAAAATTAAAATCAAGAGACACTCCTGTGGGCTTCCCTGGTGGCGCAGTGGTTGAGAGTCCATCTGCCAATGCAGGGGACACAGGTTTGTGCCCCGGTCTGGGAAGATCCCACATGCCGCGGAGCGGCTAGGCCCGTGAGCCATGGCCGCTGAGCCTGTGCGTCCGGAGCCTGCGCTACACAACGGGACAGGTCACAAAAGTGAAAGGCCCGCGTACCGCAAAAAAAAAAAAAAAAAAAGAGACACTCCTTTTATTGTTCTCAGAGTCTTCTTCACTGTAGAGGTTTTCACAACCTCCTTTCATGCATCCTGGAGACACTGGACACATCTATAATGGCCATAAATTGCCCAAGGGTTTCAGATGCAAGATTCTGCTTCTCTCAGCCTTATGCTATACACCAGTAAGAACAAAACAAAACAACAACAACAAAAATCTTGCTGGCTGCATCCTAGGCTTTCTTGGAAACAGGCTCTCATAGACCTTGAGCCTGTGACTCTCTATATCCAGACGCTCATTATACCTTGGATCATGGAAACAATATCCCACAGCTCAGTGTGACTACTGAAGCCCAATTAATATAGAATGGAGATAAACCTAGGTCCTCTGGTATATTCCACCTATAGGAGAAGGTGGACTCTGTGTCCTCAGTCTTTTGCCAGATGCCATGGTGCTAGAGGAGATTACCCCTTCCGGGAGCCTTTGGCTATCTAAAAGCCCCTTGTGATTAGACGAGTAAACAAATGGGATTTCACAGGCTGTACTGATGGCATTGACACCATCTTTAATGCTGGAGCTTAATGGACTGGTGCTGCTTTCTACCCCCTTAGCCAGGATGACCCCAGTAAAGGGTGAGACACAAGGGTCAACACAATTGCCCAAACCTCAGGCCATCATTTTAGCTCTCAGTGCTCTGGCCAACAGATGGATGGTCTTCATATTTGTTCTACACTGTTGGTCCATTATCTAAGAGCTTTTTGCTTCAAGGTAAAGAACTTAGGAATCTCTAGGGTCAGAAATAAGAATATGCTCAAATATCTCCTTTTTAAACTCCCATCAAATGAACTCCTCAGTGGATCTCTACCTTGATCCAGGCCTTAATCTCTCTTAATTTAAGGCCCCTTGATAGATTCACACCTCACACCAACTTTAAAAAACATTCCCACAGCCCTTTCGTACCCATGTTTAAAGGGAACATGTCTCCCCTACCTGTATGTGAAGACTCATTATATATGAGGCCCTTTAATAATGTCTCTCCCTATTTTTATAAATTCCCCTCTTACCCTTAACCTATAAGGCCTGGAGGCCAGATCAAGGTGCAAACTCTCCTGGGACCCCTTAACCATAGATTGTCCCACAGCCTTGTAGCTCCCTATCTGACATGGGACCCTAAAATTTCACCACCCAAAAAATCTTCCTGAATATTCAAGTTATAAGAGGTGAATAATTAAAATAATTCTCCCTCTAATCCCCTCCAGAAAATTAAAATGGTACTATGGGGACATTCCCACAGACAGTGTGGGCTACCAAAAAGGGAGCGAGAAAACTCTACTTAGTAAATAAAACTCATATTCAGAGATACTGAAATCAAAACTATATCCATGATGATGAAATCAGACCATGTCTTTTTGGTAATAATACATGCAGGTGGAAAATTAACAGCAAACAGCAAAAGCCTGCCAAGTACAGTTGCACACCATTCTACTGTCTTGTTTTTGTTACTTTTGGTCTGGGTGGTTTCACTGGCTTGCAATCAAGAGGTCCAAATCCCCCAAGTAAGCTATTGTTTCAACCAAACATGGCAAATGTTGAGACTCTTATGCCACCAAGTTTGGCTAATAGAAGCCTTATAATCCAAAGAACTCTCTGGTTGCCATCACCAAACAAACCAACAAATGAGGCAAAGGGCCCTTAGTATGTGGCTAAATTATTGGGCCTGCCTACAAGCTAATGCTGGAGCTCTGACCTCAGCCTCATGATACCACAGAGCCATATAAACAAGAACCACATCAACTGGAGTGGGTACTCACTTGGAAAGGATACCTCAGTCTCATATCCCAGATGACATCACCCAGCCCAAGACTTTGAGATCTACCAGTGGAAATGACTTCACCCTCTGTGTCAAAGACAATTTCATCCCAGACACTAAAACTTTCTCCCAGCCACACCCACAGGCTGCCTCCCCTAAAGTGCTGACAAATTGGACACAGGACAGTTATTGTTACTTTTCCTTTGATGTTATGGATTCTATCATTTTTCTTGAGCTTGCTGTCTGCTTAGCCAATGATCACATTATACTCCTTGCTCTTGCCAAAATGTACACCCCTATACCCTTATGCCTAAAGAGGTATCTGGTAGAGGTTACTCTTATTTCTTCCATTCTAAAAAACAGTGGAGACTGTTGCTTTCCCCAGGAGGCACCTGCCTCATAGTCACCCCACTGAGCTCCTAGGAAGAGAACCATCCCCCAGTGCTTTCTCCTACTCACCCCACTTTCAGCTTTCCACCCCAGTCTCCCGCCCATGTCTCAACCACGGACATAACAACAACCTCCTCCCTTTGATTATACACAAATACCACTAAACTTTACGTATACCTTACTAAACCATTAGTTTATATCCTCCAACAACATAACTAAAAGACCTGCCACCTTGACTGAAGAATATATCAACATTTTACTGTCAGCAAGGTAGATAGGTAGGCAGGTAAGTACATAGATAGATGGATGGATGGATGGATGGATGGATGGATGGACGGATGGAGAAAAAGAGAGAGAGGGGGAGACAGAGAGAGAGAGAGGTATCATACTTTTAACACATTTTATAACTCTATATTATTAGAGATCCTGGAAATTTCAGCTCTGTTTTCATGGCTAATGTCATATAAATGAGAAACTTACTTATGGGCCAGCCTATAAGGACTCATAATTCTACTTGTGTTTCTCTTTTTTACTCTCATAATAAAATGTTTATGCTGTTTAGACAACAAATGTCCTACTGTCCAAAAGTCTCCTTTACTATTCAGGCCACTCAAATACCCCAAATAATCAAGCTTAAAAGTGATGTCAAGGTATCAAGGGGTCGATTGTAATATAGTTTTTAAAAATGCTATCTTGAGTCCCTGGCTGGCTAAAATGCTATCTTTAGTTCCTGGCTAAAGGTATTTGCCTTTCTTCAGAAGCTAATTAAGTCCACAGCCTCAGCCACCTCCCTTCTGGGGTTCCCACACATCTGGGTCACTATACACCTATCTTAATTGTCCCAGGGTCAGTTACCAGGCAACCAGGAAAAGCCCTTAAGCCCCAGAGCACACTGAAATTATTCAGATTAGCCAATCCTGCTTACCCTGCCTTGTCCTTTCCTTCCCACAGAAACCAGAATAAAGGTGCTTGCCCACATTTCTCCCTTCTCTCTCTGTCTCATCATGACCCAGGTGCTCTCCCTGAGTGGCCGTGCACAGCTCCAGAAACTCCAGGTCCCAGCAGCCAGAAATCCTGAGACCCACCTCCAACCACCAGTGAGCCAGCATTAGTCCTGGTAGCCCAAGGGTTCTGCAGCTAGCTGCCTCATGATACAGCCTACCAACCAGCAGCTGGAAGCCTCCACACAAGCCAGGACCCGGCAACCTACTGGACCAGGAGTCAGCCACACCTACCAAACCCCCCACAGCAGTCAGCCTGCCACAACAGAAGGACCCACACAGCTCACAAAAGGGATACTGCTAAAGTATATAGCTCTGGTAACCAGAGAGGAGTGTGCTACTGGAAAATATAGGACATAGGATGTCTCCTACAAAGGCCACTTCTCCAAGATCAGAAAACATAACCAACCCACCAGATATACAGAAATAACAACAGAAAATTAGGCAAAATGAGGCAACAGAAGAACATGTTCCAAATATGGATCAAGATAAAACCCCAGAAGAAGAACTAAGTGAACTAGAAATAGGCAATCTAACCAATAAAGAGTTCAAGGTAATGATCTTAAAGATGATCAAAGAACTCAGGAGAAGAATGGATGAACACAGTGAGAAGTTTAACAAAGAGTTAGAAGATATAGAGAATAACCAAACAGACCTGAAGAAAACAATAACTGAAATTTTTAAAATAAACTAGAAGGAATCAAAATTAGATGATACAGAGGAAGAGATCAGCTGAAAGACAGAGTGATGGAAACCACTAAAGCTGAACAGAAAAAATCATAAAAAGAAATGAGGACAGTTTAAGAGACTTCTGAGACACCATCAAGTATACTAACATTTGCATTGTAGGGATCCCATAAGAAGAAGAGAGAGAAAGGGGCAGAGAACATATTTAAAGACATAATAGCTGAAAACTTCCCTAACCTGGGAAAGGAAACAGGTATCAATCTATAGGAAGCACAGAGAGTCCCAAACAGGATCAAACCAAAGAGGATCATTTAATTGTAATTAAAAGGTCAAAGGTTAAAGATAAACAGAGAATACTAAAAGCAGCAAGGGAAAAGCAAAAAGTTAAATACAAAAGAACTCTCATAAGGCGATCAGCTGACTTTTCCACAGAAACTTCTGCAAGTCAGAAGGGAGTGCGTGATATATTTAAAGTGAGGAAAGGGCAAAACTTACTACCAAAAATAATCTACCTGGCAAGACTTTCATTCAGATTTGATGGAAAGATCAAAAGTTTTATAGACAAGCAAAAGTTAGAGTTCAGCACCACCAAAAGAGTTTTACAAGAAGTGTTAAAGGGAATTCTCTAAACCAAAAAGAAGAGGCCATAATGAGAAACATGAAAGTTAAGTGAGGAAAAATTTCAGTTGTAAAGGAAAATATACAGTAAAGGTAATAAATCAACTACATACAAACCTAGAAGGAAGATTAAATAACAAAAGTAATAAAATCATCTATATCCACAATAAGTAGTTAAGAGATATACAAAACAAAAAGATGAAAAACACAATGTCAAAAAGAATAATTGTCAGGAGAGGAGAGTAAAAATTCAGAGTTGTTAAAATGCATTTGAAATTAAGATATCAGCAACTTAAAATAATCAGGTATGTATGTATATATAGAGATATAGATATATATACATGATATAGCTATAGATATATAGATATAGATTGCTTTTAACAAAACTCATGGTAACTACAAACCAAAAATCTATAATTCATATACACACAAAAACGGAAAGGAATTCAAACAAAACACTAAACATAGTCTTCAATTACAAGGGAAGGGAGCAAAAGAAGAAGAAAGGAACAACAACAAAAAAAAACCCTACAGTAACAAAGCAAAAACAATTAACAAAATGGCAATAAGAACATAATTACCAATAATTACTTTAAATGTAAATGGACTATAAAGAAGACATACAGATGGCCAACAGGCACAGGAAAAGATGCTCAACATGTTAATTATCAGAGAAACGTAAATTAAAACCACAATGAGATATCACCTCACACCTGCCAAAATGGCTATCATCAAAAAGAACACAAATAACAAATGTTGGTGAGGGATGGAGAAATGGGAACCCTCGTAAACTGCTGGTGGGAATGTAAATTGGTCAGCCATTGTGGAAAACGTTATGGAGGTTTCTCAAAAAATGAAAACTAGAACTACCATTTGACCCAACAATTCCATTCCTGGGTGTATATCTGGAAAAAAAGAAAACACTGATTTGAAAAGATACAGGCATCCCAATGTTCATAGCAACATTATTTACAATAGCCAAGATACATAAGCAACCTAAGTGTCCATCAACAGATGAATGGATAAAAAAAGATGGAGTATACATACATACATATATATATATATATACATATATACGATGGAATACTACTCAGCCATGAAAAAGAATGAAAATTTGCCATTTTCAACAACATAAATGGGTTTAGAGAGTTTTATGCTAAGTGAGATAAGTCAGACAGAGAAAGAAAAATACTGTATGTTATCACTTATATGTGGAAGCTAAAAAACAAAATAAACTAGTGAATATAACAAAAAAGAAATGGACTCACATCTATAGAGAAGAAATTAGTGGTTACCAGTGGGAGAGGAAAGAGGGGGAGTGGCAAGATAGGAATTGGAGATTAAGATGTACAAACTCCTATGCATAAAATAAATAAGCTACAAAGATTTCTTTTACAGCACAGGGACTATACCTATTATTTTAAAACCTTAAATGGAGTATAAACTATAAAAATTGTGAAGCACTATGTTGTACACCTGAAACTAATATAACATTGTAAGTCAACTATACTTCAATTAAGAATTAAAGGGCTTCCCTGGTGGCGCAGCGGTTGAGAGTCCGCCTGCCGTTGCAGGGGACACGGGTTCGTGCCCTGGTCTGGGAAGATCCCACATGCCGCGGAGCGGCTGGGCCCGTGGGCCATGGCCGGTGAACCTGTGCAGCCGGAGCCTGCGCTCCGCAACGGGAGAGGCCACAACAGTGAGAGGCCCGCGTACCGCAAAAAAAAAAAGTATATATTGGTGCAGAAATTGGCAAACCAATCAGTGAAAAGAAATCAACAATAAAAAAGATTCACAAAAAGTTATAAAATTTAGTATGCAATAAAATTGATGTTTTAAAATAATTCAGAAAAGGTAACATTTTAAATAAATGGCATTGTGGCCCTGAACAGACAAAACGAGCAAAGATTAAAATGGATATGGGGAGGGGGAGGGGGAAGGGTGAGCTGTGACAGGGCGAGAGAGAGGCATGGACATATATACACTAACAAACGTAAGATAGATAGCTAGTGGGAAGCAGCCGCATGGCACAGGGATATTGGCTCGGTGCTTTGTGACCGCCTGGAGGGGTGGGATAGGGAGGGTGGGAGGGAGGGAGATGCAAGAGGGAAGAGATATGGGAACATATGTATATGTATAACTGATTCACTTTGTTATAAAGCAGAAATTAACACACAATTGTAAAGCAATTATACCCCAATAAAGATGTTAAAAAAAAAATGGATATGTTCCCCTACCACCATACTACAGGATTAATCCAGTTGGATCAGAATTCTAAAGTTAAAAACAGTGACATCTTTCAGGGTTTTAAAACAAATAAAGGATGAATAAATACCTATATTTCTTTAACAACTTCAGAGTGGGTAAAACTTTCCTAATTATGACTTAGAATTCATAAGCAGTAAAAGAAATAATTGATCAATTGGATTACATAATGTTAAGAGAAAGAATAAAATATCTTTGTGTGTGGTAAATACAGGAATATACACCCACACATTCAATATATAAATTCGAAAGAAAAAGGCCCACCTGGGGAAAATATGCATCATATCTTAGAAAACGTCTACTATTCCTATTACATGAAGATATTCCTAAAAGAACAAAAAAAAAAATCTGAAAAATAGGGCAAAATAAATAAATATTTCATTGAGAAAATACTAATATACCCATGAATATTTTTCTAGTTCATAAATAATAAGAAAAACACAAATTTAAACATTGAGATATCATTTCTTACCTATCCAAATGGCAAAGAATTCAGAAGCTTAACAACATATTCTGTGGTTGGAACTATAGTGAAACAGATACTTTTGTACACTGCTGGTGATAATGCAAAATGGCGAAATCCTTGTGAAGAGGCCCATGGAATTTTCTTGGAAAACTGTATACAGGTTTATCTTTTCACCTAACAAATCCACTAAAAATATCCCAAATATAACCCATATAAAATTCAAAATGACATATGATAAACACTATTTACTGTGATATCACTTGTTAACATAAGATTTTAGAAACAACCCAAAGGTCCATCACCAGTGAAGTGGTTAAATATAATCTTGTAAGCAGGGACTTCTCTAGTGGCGCAGTGGTTAAGAATCCACCTGTCAATGCAGGGCAGGCGGGTTCGATCCCTGGTCCGGGAGGACCCCACATGCCGCGGAGCAACTAAGCCCGTCTGCCACAACTACTGAGCCTGCGCTCTAGAGCCCATGAACCACAACTAGTGAGCCTGTGTGCCACAACTACTGAAGCCCGTACGCCTGGAGCCCGTGCTCTGCAATGGGAGAGGCCACCACAATGAGAACCCTGTGCACCACAACAAGGAGTGGCCCCCACTCGCCACAATTACAGAAAGCCCCTGTGCAGCAGTGAAGACCCAACACAACCAAAAATAAATAAATAAATAAAATTGATTCTTAAAAAAAAAAAAAAAAAAAATACAGAAGACTCAGTCCCTGGTCTAAAGAAGTTCAGAGTCTAATGAGGAAAGATTTAAAAAAAAAAAAAAATCTTGTAAGCAGTTCTTTTGCCCCTTTTCTATTTGTTCATCCATTTTTTCCTTAGACCTTAACCATAAAGATGAGGTCATTAGGCAACATTTACCTTAGCTCCTGATTTCTGCTTTTCTAAATATACACAACACCTTACTTAACCTGTTGATTCCTGTCCTGGATTAGAAGGAATAAGAATGAAGAATTTGGTAGTTAAAGAATGACTGACTCTCTACCCCTAGCTTCCCCTTAGTAAACTTGCAGGTGGACCCTACAGGCACAGGCAAACCATGCGGGCAAGAGAACATCCAACTGCAAAAGGACCATGCAGCAAGACAGTGTCCCAAGTAAGACTGGGAGAAGTCTGCAGGCCTGCACGCAATGGAAAAATGACGGAGAATCTGACCTCCTGCCTTAATGATTAACTGAGAATGTTTCCCCTTTTTCCCTTTAAAAATTGTCATGGCTGAGCAGAGTCTTTGGAGTTGGTCTCTGGACATAAGTTTACCTTCTCCCCAGATTGCTGGCTTTTCTGAATAAAGTACCTTTCTTCTGTACTGAAGTTTGCCCCTCAATTTATTGGCTGTTGAGTGGTGAGCAGCCAAACCTGTGTTCAGTTACAGTCTGGAACATATGTAATATAAAAATGAATGAAACAGAATTGCTAAGTAGAAATATGTAGTGATCGCCAAGATACATATTTTAGATAAGGAAGAATCAAGGTGGAAAAATTGTTTATATTATGACATCTCAATAATCTGAGAGATGGGAATTTGTGGACCTTTGACTAAGTAATCTGACCTCCTGTCTTTTAAGAATATACCATTATATTGGTTTTCCTCCTTCCTTGTCACAGTCTCCGTATTTCCTCTTTCCAACTTCCTTGGTTCCTCTCATAAATAATCAGCCCACACCCAAGTCCTTGCCTCTGGCTCTGCTTTTGAGGACACCCAAATAAACTACGACACCAAGCAACTGCAAAATCTCAGAAGTCTTTGGACATTTCTCCATAGTGGCTACTATATATTAGTTCTTAATAAATAGTTTGTCAATGAGGAATGCTTCTAAATCATGTCATCCATGATGGTCCTCCTTAGGACACATGGCCTTCCTACGATCAAACATTTTCATACTATAGACCTGACTTTTTGGGGGCAAATCAAGCCTTAACATTCTTACTTTACATTTAAATTGTGTTATACCTACAAAGAGGATTATTATCTGTTGTTGTAATAATAAAGTCTCCAAACTACTAGCAGATATTATTTGCATTTTAAAGATATAAATAATCATTAGCTGAAAATTTTAAGTGAAAGATGAAGGATGTATTTGCTTGCAATTTAAACCAGTTATTTTCTAGACTACTATTTGATTTTATTGTGCTTTGTTTTCAAGGTTGTCTATGACTTCTCTTTTTACTCTCTATAATTATTTGCAAGAAACTTGAGACACCAGAAAGTAGACAGTATATCCAAAATGTATGTATATAATAGGCAATTATGGACTGGAACACAATTTTTAAAAAGAAATTAGCTACCCCAATTTACCGTGGATGAAAAACCATGGCCTAGGACCTATTTCATGACCACTACCATGTACATAATTGATAGCTGACTAAAGACTTGAATTGTATCTCTCAAATTGAAGTCCAAAGCCCCTTCCATTACAATAGGCCGAAAAGAGTTAACTACATAAGAATTTGTATATTTCTTGTTTAATGCAAAAATGTTAGCAGGGTTATATAAGTACAGACTTAACCTATTTTAGTATAAGATGACTGCATATGAGGTGTGTTTTTTTTTTCTAGCTAACAATTATTTTTCTCTTGAACCATAAAGCTAGTTCTCATTTACCTCATTTCTTCCTAATCATCTCATCTGTAGAGATACTTCTTTTATTAGAAAAGTTTTTGAAAACATTTATTCACATTTTCCGTGCTAGCAGGAATTAACTTTATATTTCTTATTTTGAAAATTAATCAAATTTTTAGGCTGGACTATTGATAAATGTTATTTCTTATAATGAGATGCACCCAGAGTTCCAATATTGTGTACCATCAAATAGGGTTTTTATTTATTCATCATTTTCATTATGAGTAATTTTCATGCTCAATATTTTAATCATTAAATAGCAAAATTATACTGTACAATGTCATGAAAATGAGGTTAGTCTAGGTACAAGTCAAGTGAAAATATCTTCTCTCAACTGAATTTGTGAACTAATAAATAATGTAAGAGGGAAAAGATTAGCTGATGAAAATCAATTCCACTATGTAAAGTATATCAATAAGTTGAAAATATATAGAAACTGTAATAAGGCAAGTCATTGCAGAAGTGGCAGAAAAAAAGAAAAAACTGCAGCAAGTTGCAAAGTAGAATTTCATTATATATAATATTACCTACATCACAGTTGGTCAAAAGATCATGATACAAGTAAAACGTTTTAAAATAAGGCATGAATCTCTAGGAAGCATTGTTATAAATAAACCTATCAAGTAAGATTTGAGGAGTCTTTAAAGATTCAATATAAACCCTCTTTAATTTTGTGTCTGAGTAGTCTTTCTAATTGTAATTTCATGACATGATATTTTTATTACAGTGACTCTCAAATGAAAAAAAGTAGGTTGTAATATTCTCAATAAAAAATGGTTTCCATTATCTAATATCAAAATTGCTTAAGAGGAACAAAAAATCAGTATTTTGTCACAAAGCAAAATCTAATTTTTTTAACATCTAATTTGTATCTGTGACAATGGCTCTCCTCAAAATTAAATGTAATGCCTCTTGCTTTGTTCTTTTTTTCCTCAGGATTTCTTTGGCTATTCAGGGTCTTTTGTAGTTCAAAATAAATTTTAGGTGTGTTTTTCTTACTTCTTTAAAAAATGCCTTTGGAATCTTGATAGGGATTGCATTGAATATATAGATGGCTTTTGGTAGTATTGACATTTTAAAATATTAATTCTTCCAATCCATGAACACAGGATATCTTTCCATTTATTTGTGTCTGATTTCTTTCATCAATGTCTTGTAGTTTTCAGAATAGAGATTCTGAATATACATAAAAAAAGAAACAAACCCAAGCACATTTGGTCAGTTAATATTTAACCAGGGAGCCAAGAATACTTAATGGAGAAAAGATAGTCTTTTCAGTAAATGGTGCTGGGATAATTGGGTATTCACCTGTAAAAGAATAAAACTGGATCCATATTTTATGCCACTCACAAAAATTAACCCAAATGGATTAAAGACTTAAATTTAAGACCTGAAAGTATGAAACTTCTAGAAGAAAACATATGAACAGAGTTCCTTGATGTGGGTCTTAGTAATGAATTTTTGGATATGACATCTAGAGTATGAGCAACAAAATAAAAAATAAACAAGTGGGAGTACATGAAACTAAAAAGCAATTTACATAGCAAAAGAAACCATCAACAAAGTGAAAAGACCACCTACAGAATGGGAAAAATATTTGCAAATCACATTTCTGATAATGCGTTAATATCAAAATATATGAAGAACTCATACAACTCAATAGCTATAAACCAAATAACCCAATTTAAAAATGGGCAAAGGTCCTGAATAGCCATTTCCCCAAAGAAGATACATGAAAGGCTAACAGGTACCTGAAAAGATGCTCAACATCACTAGTCATTATGGAAATGCAAATTAAAACCACAATGAGATATCACCACACTCCTTGTTAGACTGGCCATCATCAAAATGACAAGAGATGACAAATCCTGGTGTGGATGCAGAGAAAAGGGAACCCTTGTGTATTGTTGGAAGGATAGTAAATTGGTACAACCCCTATGGAAAACAGTATGGAGGATTCTCAAAAAATTAAAAATGGAACTACTCTTTTATTCAGCAATTCCACTTCTGGGAATAAACCCAAATGAAATGAAAACACTAACTCAGAAAGATATCTTCACTCCAATGTTCATAGCAACATTATTTACAGTAGCCAAGACATGGAAACAACCTAAGTGCCCATCGATGGATGAATGGATAAAAAAGTTGTGACATAATATTCCACACAATAGGATATTATTCAGACATAAAAAATAAAATGATCCTACCATTTGTGATAACATGGATGAAACCTGAAGGCATTAAGTGAAATAAATCAGACAGAGAAAGACAAATACTGTATGATCTCACTTATATGTGGAATGTAAACAAACAAACAAACAACAACAACAAAATCACCCAATCTCATAGAAAGAGATCAGACTTGCAATTACCAGAGGTGGAGGATGGGTGGAGGGGAAATTGGAGGAAGGTGGTCAAAAGGTACAAACTTCCAGTAATAAGATGAATAAGTACTAGGGATGCAACATATAACTTGATGACTATAGCTAACACTGCTGTGTGATACATAGGAAAGTTGTTAAGACAGTAAATCCTATGAATTTGCATCACAAGGAGAAATTTTTTCCCATTTTTTTCTTTCTTTTCTTTATATTGCATCTATATTAGAAGATAGATATTAGCTGAACCTACTGTGGTAATCATTTCACAATATATGTAAATCAAACCAATATGCTGTATGCCTTAAACTTATACTGTTATATATGTCAATTATTATCAATAAAACTGGAAAAATTAACTACAAATAGAACTACCATATGACCCAGCAATCCCAGTACTGGGCATATACCCTGAGAAAACCGTAATTCAAAAAGAGTCATGTACCAAAATGTTCATTGCAGCTCTATTTACAATAGCCCGGAGATGGAAACAACCTAAGTGTCCATCATCGGATGAATGGATAAAGAAGATGTGGCACATATATACAATGGAATATTACTCAGCCATAAAAAGAAACAAAATTGAGCTATTTGTAATGAGGTGGGTAGACCTAGAGTCTGTCATACAGAGTGAAGTAAGTCAGAAAGAGAAAGACAAATACCGTATGCTAACACATATATATGGAATTTAAGAAAAAAAATGTCATGAAGAACCTAGGGGTAAGACAGGAATAAAGCCACAGACCTACTAGAGAATGGACTTGAGGATATGGAGAGGGAGAAGGGTGAGCTGTGACAGGGCGAGAGAGAGGCATGGACATATATACACTACCAAATGTAAGGTAGATAGCTAGTGGGAAGCAGCTGCATAGCACAAGGAGATCAGCTCAGTGCTCTGTGACCGCCTGGAGGGGTGAGATAGGCAGGGTGGGAGGGAGGGAGACGCAAGAGAGAAGAGATATGGGAACATATGTATATGTATAACTGATTCACTTTGTTATAAAGCAGAAACTAACACACCATTGTAAAGCAATTATACTCCAATAAAGATGTAAAAAATAAATAAATAAAAAAAAGCAAAGGTATAGACCTGGAAAAAAAAAACTGGAAAAATTAAATGTAAAAAAATGGATGAAAAGATACTTAACAGAATATCAAATTACCTAAATTTAGTAGGAGCAAAACTTTTGATGTCAAAGTCAAAGTTAGATTAAATCTAGTTTATGGCAAAATCCGTATACTTGTTCTGCAAAGAGGCTGTTTGGTTTTATTTTTAAGTCATATTCATTTGAATCTGAAACTTGTAAACTGTACTGGCTATAAAATTTATTGGACCTAGTGCAAAATGAAAAGTGGGATCTCCTATTGAACTATTATTAAGAATTTCAAGATGGGGGACTTCCCTGGTGGTGCAGTGGTTAAGAATCTGCCTGCCATGCAGGGGAAATGGGTTCGAGCTCTGATCCGGGAAGATCCCAAATGCTGCAGAGCAACTAAGCCTGTGTGCCACAACTACCGAGCCTCTGCTCTAGAGCCCACGAGCCACAACTACTGAGCTGGTGCACCTAGAGCCCATGGCCACAGTAAGAGAAGTCACTGCAAAGAGAAGCCCGCACACCACAACCAAGAGTAGCCCCTGCTCACTGCAAGTAGAGAAGGCCAGCGTGCAGCAACGAAGACCCAACGCAGCCAAAAATAAATAAATAAATAAATAAATAAATAAATAAATAAAATAAACAGATAAATAAATTTATTTTAAAAAAAAGAATTTCAAGATAGTAACATCAGAGTATTAAACTAATTGTGGAGCCCTTCTGAGTATGAAGCTCTGTCTGACTGCACAGATTGCCTGCCCATGAAGCTAGCCCAGACTGTGGTATGTTGGGTATATTATTTAGCCTTTTTAGACTTAGTTTTTGGGATATATGTGTATGTTTAAAACAGTTGTTGAGATGAATTTATTGAGAAATTCATATGTAAAACAAACTGCATATAAATTACCTAATTGACTTTCATTTTAATCAGTAGTTGTCACTTATTAATATTAATTAAAATATGGTCTATAAATATACACATTTAAACAAAAGCAAACTTATTGACTCTGTTAGCAAAAATTCAAGTAAACGAGGATAGTTTTTCAAAACCACAGACACTCATTTCCAAAGGAAAAAAAGGTAATGTACAACCAATTTTTTTCACTATACTGTCTGAAATAGTTCTTTTTCCCTCTGCCCTTTTGGTAGTCTCAAAATCAGGTGTTATTCTGCCTTTAAAAGATTACATTAATTTTCAGTGAATTATAATATTGACAAATGCATAAATCTAAAATATACAGATATTCAACAAAAAGACAAAAAACCCAATTAAGAAATTGACAAAGGACTTGAACGGTCATTTCTCTAAAGAAAAATGTACAAAATGGTTAACAAGCATACAAAAAGATGCTCAGTGTCATTAGTTATTAGAGAAATGCAAGTCAAAACAATGAGTTACCACTTCACATTCACTAGGATGGCTATAACCAGAAAAATGGAAAATAACAAGCATTGGTAAGGATGGAGGGAAATTTAAATCCTTGTACATTGCTAGTGGTAATGCAAAATGGTGCAGCTGTTGTGGAAAAAAAATGGCATTTCCTCAAAAATATTAAACATAAAATTACCGTAGACTCAGCAATTTGACTCCTAATTATGTACCAAATGAATTGAAAAGAGGTACTCAAGCAAACACTTGATAAGAATGTTCATAGGAGCAATATTCATAATAGCCCAAAGGTGGAAATAGCTCAAATGAACATCAACCAATGAACGGATCAACAAAGTGTGATACACACATACACACACACACACACATACACATACACACACACTGGAATATTATTCAGCCATGAAAATGAGGATAGAGTACTGATACATGCTACAATGTGGATGAGCCTGGAAAACATTATGCTAAGTGAAAGAAGCCAGACACAATGGTCACATATTTTATGATCATATTTATATGAGATACCCAGTGTATAGATAAATTCATAGACACAAAAAGCAGATTGTTGGTTGCCAGGGGCTTTGGGGAAAAGGGAAACAGGGAGGGACTGTTTAATGAGTATGGGATTTTCTTTTGGGGGGAATAAAAATATTTTGGAACTAGATAGAGGTGGTAGTTGCCCAACAATGTGAATGCACAAAATGCTATTGAATTGTACACTTTAAAATGGCTCATTTTATGTTATGGGAATTTCAATCAAAACATGTACAGATCAGTAGATTTCATAAAAATGAATACAGCTGTGTAACCAGCATGGATGAAAGAAAAGAATATTATAGAACAAAAGAAGTTTCCTTCTATCCCATTAGATTTACCATTCCCAACCCTCCTCCCCACCTCACACTTCCCTCTCTGGCAAGTACACACAGATAAAGTTTTACAACTATGCTGACCTCAAACACTGTAAATTAGTTTTGCCTACTTGTGAAATTTAGAATAAGAAAGCATGACTTTTTTGTCTACACTTACCTTCTTTTGGCAAATATATGTTTTTACGAGTCATCCCTCTTGTTTTTTTGATTATACCTTTGTTCTCATTTTCATTGTTATACAATAATCCATTATATGGATATGTCATCATTTATACATTTCACTTCTGATAAGTTGTTTTCAGTTTGGAGCTGTTACAAACATTATTCTGTTAACTAACATTCACATACAAAAACTCTTTCTGGTAAATATAATACTCATTTTTCTTGGGTGTATACCTAAGAGTGGAATTGTTGAGGCATGGTATACGTGTGTATATATATGGCCAGTTTTCCAGTGTGATTATGTCAAGTTACATTTCCACTAGCAAGGTAGGAGAGTTCAAGTTGTTCCAGATGATCATTATGTCTTGTTATCTTTTAAAAAATAATTTAGCCATCCTGGCAGAAATGTAAGATATCTAAGTGTGGTTTGAATTTGCATTCCCTTGAAATCTCATGGAATATATATTGTGCCTTTTCGTGTGTTTGTTGGCCAACTGGATATTCTTTTTTTTGTATGTGAGGATCCTGCTCAATTCATCTCACTAAGTTTTTACATTAATGTATTTCCCTTACTAATTAAGGAATTTGTATATATTCTAGATATAAATTCTTTCTTGTATTGCAAACTTCTTAGGGTGAGGCTTACTTTCTCATGCTATTGATGTCCTTTTATAAAAAAAAGTTCTTAATTATAATGTAGTCCAATTTACTAATTTTTCCTTTATAGTTAACATTTTGTCTTTTTAAAAAAATCTTTACTGTGTCCAAAGTTGTGAAAATATTATCTTCCCTTATTTTTTACATTAGGTCTACAATATATACTGAAATTGACTTTTGTGCATCACATGAGGCAGAGGTCAAGATATAATTTTCCAAATAAATATCCAATTAAACCAGCTCTATTTATGAAAAACAATTTTATCACTATACTGCAGTGTCATATTTATCATAATTCTGATTATATATATATATATATATATATGCACACATATGTATATATGTGTGGACTCTATACTCTTCTATTGGTTAATTTGTGTATCCCTACACTAATATAATATAATCATAGGACTTGCTTGATAAGTCCTTTGGTTTTCTCTTTTCAATATCACATTTTTTTTTTCTGGGCTGTATGTATTACTACATACAACTTGGGATCTTTTATCAACCTCCCCAGAAAATCTTAACTGTGATTTTTATTGGATTGGATTGGATTGAATTTATACAACAATTGGAAGAATTGATACCTAAAAGTATTGAGTCTTCTAATTCATGAACATGGTACATCCCTCCACTTCTTTAGGTTCTCATTACTCTCCATGTTTTACAGTTTTCAATGTAGAGGTCTTGTACATTTACTTTTGCTGTTGTTGTTGTTTTCTTTTCATAGAAATAAGATTTATTTTCAATAATAATGTTTTAAATTATTTTACAATTACTACCAAGGAAAATACTCACACTTACAATTTTTGACTCTTAATAGATTGTTATTATTTATTTTTATTATTGTAGTAAGAATAACATGAGATTTACCTTCTTAACAAATTTTAAGTGCACAATACAATGTCATTAACTGTAGGTATAATGTTGTACAGCAGACCTCTAGAACTTATTCATCTTTCATAACTGAAATTTTATACCTGTCAAGTAGCAACTCTCCATTTCTCCCTCCCTTCAGCACCTGGCAACCACCATTCTACTCTCTATTTCTGAGTTTGACTATTTTAGATGTGTCATATCTATTTCATGACATCATAAGTGGAATCATGCTGTATGTTTCCTTCTGTGATGGGCTTAATGTTTTCCAGATTCATATATGCTGTTGTATATGGCAGAATATCATTATTTTTAGGGCTAAATATTACATTATATGTCTATATCACATTTCTTTAGCCATTCATCTGTTGATGGATATTTATGTTATTTACATATTGTGGCTATTGTGAATAATGTTGCAATGAACATGGGAGTGCATATATCTCCTCAAAATCCTGATTTTAATTATTTTGGACATATGCCCAGAAGTAGGATTGCTGGAGCATATGGTAGTTCTATTTTTAATTTTTGAAGAGGCTCCATGTAGTTTTCCATAGCATCTTCCCCATTTTACATTCCCACTAAAAGCATAGAAGGGTTCTAATTTCTCCACATCTTAGTCAACAATGTTATTATTTTTTTAACAGTAACTATCCTAGCAGGTATAAGGTGATACTTCATTACAGTTTTGATTTGCATTTCCCTGATAATTTCCCTGATAATTAGCGATGTTGAGCATCATTTCATATACCTTTTGGTCATCTGTATGTCTTCTATGGAGAAATGACTATTTGAATTCTTTGCCCATTATTTAATCAGATTTTTTTTCACTATTGAAATGTAAGTGTTCCTCATATATTTTTGATACTAGCCCCTTATCATACATAAGGTTTGCAAATATGCTATACTGTGCCTTTTCATTCAGTTGATTGTTTTCTTTGCTGTGCAGAAACGTTTTAGTTTTATGTAGTGCACTTGTCTAATTTTGCTTTTATTGCTTGTGCTTTTGGTATCATTCCAAGAAATAACTTCTAAGCCCAATGCTTTGAAGCCTTTTCCTTATATTTTCTTGTAGAAGTCTTACAATATCAGGTCTTATGTTTCAATCTTTAATCCACGTTTAATCCATTTTTAATCTATCTTTAATCTACTATGGACTGAATGTTAGTAGCCCCCCAAAATTAATATGTTGAAGCAAGCCCTGACCCCCAGTGTGATGGTATTTGGAGGTAGGGTCTTTTAGCGTTAATTAGGTTTAGATGACATCATCTGGATGGAGACCCAGTGATGGGATGTCCTTATTAGTGACATGATGAGTTTCCTAGAACACAAAGCAAAAATCTGCTTGTGCCTTATTCTGGGGGAGAGGGGGATGGGGGAGAGTGGTAAGAAGTGAAAATCTCAATGAGTCCCTTTGTTTGCATGATATAATGCAAATCTTTAGTATGCTATTCATACTACTTTCTAATATGGTACCATACTACTTTTTCATTAACATTTCCCACCCTACACCACTCAAGATTTACAATTTTTGAGCGCCATAATCCTAGTTATTTTTTTCCTATATTATGCATGAATTTTCATACCTCTGTGCTTTTGCTGACACTATTACCATTGTCTCACACATTCTTTCTAAACTTCTGAGATCTAAAAAATTGTTTCCCTGCAACATCAAAGGCATATCCATGAAAGAAGAAACTGACAAGCTGGACTTCACTAAAATTAAAATTTTCTGCTCTGCAAGAGACACTGTCAAGAAAATGAAAATATAGGCCACAGACTGGGAGAAAATATTTTCAAAGGACATATCTGATAAAGGACTGTCATCCAAAATAAACAAAAACTCTTAACTTTACCATAAGGAAAAAAACAACCTGATTAAAAAATAGGCAAACTACCTGAACAGACACTTTACCAAAGAAGATACACAAATGGAAATAAGTATGTAAAAAGATGCTGCCATTGTGTCATCAGGGAAATTGCCAAAACCTGGAAGCAACCAAGAAGTCCTTCAGTAGGTGAATGGATAACTAAACTGTGGCACATCCAGACAATGGAATATTATTCAGGGCTTTAAAAAAAATCTATCAAACAATGAAAAGAGATAGAGGAGACTTAAATGCATATTTAAACCAAAAGAAGCCAATCTGAAAAAGCTACATTCTGTATGATTCCAACTACATGACATTCTGGAAAAGGCAAAGATATGGGGACAGTAAAAAGTGCAGTGGTTGCCAGAGGTTAGATGGAAGACAGGGATGAATTGATACAGCACAGATTTTTAGAGCACTGAAAATATTCTGGATGATAATTTAATTTTGGATACATTTCACCGTACATTTGTTAAAAGCCACAGAATGTGTAACACCAAGAGTGAACCTTAATATAAACTATGGTCTTTGGGTAATAATGATTTGTCAATGTAGGTTCATCAGTTGTAAAAAATGTAGTACTCTGGTGGGAGATGTTGATAGAGCTTGTACATGGATGGGGGCAGATAATTAAATGTATCAACTTTGCTTCTTCCTTGTATACCTGAAGGCATGCAGTAACTTTCTGGACATTCTTTTGTTTTACTTCAAGTAATTACAAAGTCCATCTTCAGAAAAAAGTAATAATTGCCTGCTCAGATGAACTATAATTTTATTGTTGTGTAACTAATCTCTTTTAAAATTTCATAATTATGCATGAAAGTATATTCATATTCAGTAGAAAGTGAAGAAAGTAGAGGTTTGAATCTTTTTTCTACATTTGACTGTGAAATTTTTAAAATCTATTTATCTCTTCCAGTATAGTTTTTAGAAATTGTGGCTGTGCCTAAAGGGTTTTGCTTTGGGAAATTAAACAAGTGCTTGAACTGTGAGTAGTACTTTTATCACAGAATTTTCAGGAGAGGAAATAGCATAACACAGGAAAAGGGAGAATGCTGTATCTTGCTATCTCCATAAAACACTTCCTAAAAAATTAATATAAGAAACAAAAATTTAAACCATGTAAATTCTATTTTAATACTTTGGTCTCTGGGCTACCAGGAGGTTTCAAATGGCAATAGCAGAAATAAGATCTGATTGAATATCAGAGCTATGTAACTATAATAGCTGTTTGTCGTCTTTTAGACACCTCAATTGTTTTAAACATAAACAGCGATAATAATTTTGTTGTAGTTTATGATCCATTCATATGACTTTGCCTAAGAACAAAAAGCCAGTAAAAAGGTCTCCAAGGAACATTATAGAATCCAATCTATGAAATAGAAAATAAATAGCATTTTGTGCCACGTCTGAAATTTCTATCCAGTTAGCATGTATTGCCATTGAAGACTATATGTCATAAAACATTTTAAGTTAAAAAATTCATACGAATTACCTAAACCAGAGACAGTATGATAATCTTCTGCTTATTTCACCATAGATTTATATGTTGAATATGTAAGCTTGAATGAAGAGGTATTGTCTTAATCTGTCTATAGTTGCAGATTATATTGGATTAAATATTATTGTGAGGTTAAAAAAATATGCAATAATTTTCTGAAGGGTTATACTGTCAATTGTTTGTATATATGATGTTATTCTTATCAAAACAACAACTTTCAAAATTACTAGCTAAAATCACTTTAATACTTGATTGATATTAGCTAATATTTAGCACAGATAAATTTAACAAAAACATTTGCAATACAGAAAAAAAGAAAATATGTTTGTAACACAACCAAAACTGGCTAGATTTTTTTTAATAACAATATTTCAGTATCTAAATTTTGCCAGACATTTAATTAATGTTCTGGGCAATTATAGTTAACTAATTCTTTTGATGCTGTATGATTATGGAAAGTGGCCTAGTTTTACGATAACTATATTCATGATATCAACAATATGAATAGACCATCCAAGGTTTAACAGATAGATTTTAAAATCC
Organism: Grampus griseus; assembly: GCF_964374135.1. Taxonomy (NCBI): domain Eukaryota; kingdom Metazoa; phylum Chordata; class Mammalia; order Artiodactyla; family Delphinidae; genus Grampus; species Grampus griseus. The sequence continues at coordinate 70,489,208 of NC_139018.1, forward strand.
AAATATATCTCTGATAGATAATTAGCTGAAAACATATTCAAAGGGGACCCTGGTTTAGTTCAACACTTTAATGTATGCTTTACTGAACATATTCTAGAGAAGTATTTACTAATTTAAGAAAAAAATAACTTAAAAAAAATTTACAATTTAAAATTGCTCTAAAGTCTAGAACATATATATATTTGAGTCAAAACCTGAATAATTTAACATAAAAACTCAGGGAAAATTATTTCCGGCAGAAAGACGAGCAAATATCAAGGCCTGAAAACAAACAGATAAAGCTAGTGATGAATCGATAGATGTCCTAAGAAAAATATCACTATTTCATAAGTAATTGTTTATAACTTCCAGGTTTACTTAATAAAATTATCTGTACACTGTTATTATCTGCCACAAGTTGGCATATGCTATCATATCTATAACAACATACATTTTAGACAGTTATATTTTTTCCAAGTTTTGTCTCAAACACAGGACACAGTAAATAATCTTGTGTATGAATGTTTGGAAATACACTTGATTGTTTCTTTAGAATTAACCTAGAACATGGATCAATGTTTGAAATTAATGTTTTTGATCCACATTGCCATATTATATAATGCTGATTGGAGAATATCAATACTCAATTCACCCTATTTCATATATATAAACATATATATATACACACACATATATACGCCCCTAAGTATTGATATATGTGTATATAAGAATATGTATATATATTTATATATGTATCTGCATCATTATCTATATTTAAAACAACCAACATTAAAAGTATTTAAAGGAATGACAATTCTTATACTGTGCTCACTAGGCTGTAACTAGTGTATTAGACACAAACACTTCAGAAACTATTGTGATAACTACTTTAAATGAAAGTTGCATGGAACCTATAACTCAGAAAACCCACTCATTTGTGTGTGTGTGTGCATACGTGTGTACCTATTACAAGAAATAAATACGTACAAGAGTCAGAGACAAAACAGCAATTAGCAGCTGATAGTAATAAACTAGAAAACATCTAAATATCTTTCAATAGGAGAATGGGTAAACAAAGATATGGACATATACCATAATCACATACAGTAGTAAAAATAATAATATGGATAAATTTACAGGCTTCATTTTCATCAAAAAAGCAAGTTGCTAAAATATACATAAAGTAGGATTCTCTTTAAAAAGTATGAAAATATTCAAATAATGCTATACATCATTCAGGAACAATTCACATATTATGAAAGTATTTAAAAATCATGGAAATGATAAAAACCAAATTCAGGATATTTGTTTCACTGGAACAGGAAAGTGGGAAGAAAGAATATATTCAATGGAAATTCAAATATAGTACATTTGTGTTATTCATTAAGCTCTGCGATAGGGACACATGGTTTCATCATAATACACTTGAGCTTTTATACAGTTAAATATTTTACTATAAATTTTTAAAAAGGAACTTTTAGCAATAAATACTATAAAGAGGTTATCCTTTATTTATTGCATATTCTTGGCATTTTGTCAAGTATCAGTTGACTATATATTCATCAGTTTATTTCTGGGCTCTCTAGTCTATTCCATTGGATTTTATGTATTTTTTTTTTTTTTTTGCCCAGCTTTATTGAGGTATAATTGACAAATAAAGATTATATATTTAAGGTGTACAACATGATGGGGGTTTTTTTTGTTGTTTTTTTTTTTTTTGCGGTACGCGGGCCTCTCACTGCTGTGGCCTCTCCCGTTGCAGAGCAGCAGGCTCCAGACGCGCAGGCCCAGCGGCCATGGCTCATGGGCCCACCCGCTCTGCGGCATGTGGGATCTTCCCGGACCGGGGCATGAGCCCGTATCCCCTGCGTCGGCAGGCGGACTCTCAACCACTGCGCCACCAGGGAAGCCCCCAACATGATGCTTTGATACACAATTTTTGATATATAATTATTTTGTGAAATAATTACCATGATCAAGCTAATTAACATTTGCATCACCTCAGGTGTGTGTGTGTTGTGAGACCACTCAAGATCTCCTCTCAGAAATTTCAAGTATAAAATACAATATTAACTTCAGTCACCATGATGTACTTCAGATCTACAGAAGTTATTCACACTACATAACTGAAACTTTGTACCCTTTGACCAACATCTCCCGATTTCCCCCACTCTCCAGCCCCTGGCAACCACCAGTCTACTTTCTGCTTTTACGAGTCAACCTTTTTACATTCTACATATAAATGAAATCATACAGTATTTGTTTTTCTGTATCTTGTTTGTTTCACTTAGCATAATGTTTGGCAGGTTCAGCCATGTTGTCACAAATGTTGATTTCATTTTATAAGGTTGAATAATATTCCATTGTATGTACATACCAAATTTGCTTTATCCTTTTAACCACTGATAGACACTTAGATTGCTCCCATAGCTTGGTCATTGTGAATAATGCTGCAATGACCATGAAAGTGCAGATATATCTCCTAGATACTGTTTTCATTTCCTTTGGCTATATACCCAAAAGTGGGATGGCAGGATCATATGATAATTCTATTTTTAATTATTGAGGGGATCCTCATACTACTTCCATAATGGGTGTACCAATTTACATCACCACCAAAAGGGCTCCCTTTTCTCTACCTCCTTGCCAATACTAGTAATTTTTGTCTTTTTGATAATAGGCATTCTAATTGATGTAAGGCGATATTTCATCCTGATTTGCCTTTTGATTTGAATTTCCCTAAAGACTAGTGATGTTGAGTACTCTTTTGTATATCTGTAGGTCTTTGGAGTAATGTCTTCAGGTCCACTGCCCACTTTTTAATCGGTTTATTTGTCTTTTGTCAATTGATTCATTTGTGTTCCATATATATTTTGGATATTAAACCCTTATCAAATGTATGGTTTACAGATATTTTCTGCCACTCTTTAAGTTGACTTTTCACTCTCTTGATTGTTTCCCTTGCTATACAGAAGCTTTTTAGTTTGATGTAATCCCTTTGTCTATTTTTGCTTTTGTTGCCTGTACTTTTGCAGTCATATCCAAAAATCATTGCCCAGACAAATGTCAAGATGTTTTTTCCCTCACTTTTCTTCTAGTAGTTTTACAGTTTCAGGTCTTATTCTTAAGTGTTTAATCTATATGAGTTGATTTTGGATTATGGTGTAAGATAGGGTCCAATTTCATCATGCTACATGTGCATTTTGTGATTTGCCAACACCATTTGTTTCAGAGACTATCTATTCCTTGTGTGTTCTTAGGAATGTAGTTGACCATGGACATGTAGATTTATTTCTGGACTCTATTCTCCCCCACTGGTCTATATGTCTGTTTTTATGCCAGTACCATATTATTTTGTTTACTGTAGCTTTGTAATATATTTTTAAAACAAGACAGGTGATGCCTACAGCTTTATTATTCTTGCTCAAGGCTGTTTTGGCTATTCAGGGTCTTTTGTGGTTCCATATGAATTTTAGGAATTTTTTCTATCCAGTGAAAAATGACTTTGGAATTTTGACAGGAATTACATTGGATCTACAGATTACTTTGGGTAGTGAGGATATTTGAACAATTTCAATCATTCCAACTATAAACATGGGATATCTTTCCACTTATCTGTGTCTACTTCAAATTTTTCATTGATGTTTTACAGTTTTCTGTGTACAGATGTTTCATCTCCAAGGGTAAATTAATTCCTAAGTACTTTATTCTTTTAAATGCTATCATAAATAGCAACTATTTTATATACTGATTTTGTACCCTGCAACTTTGATGCATTTTTTATTAGTTCTAACACTTTTTGTCTGAGTCTTTAGGGTTTTCTACATATAAAACTATGACATGTGCAGACAGAGACAAGCATACTTCTTCCTTTTCAATTTGGATGCCTTTTATTTTTCTTGCTGAAGTGATCTATCCAGGACTTCCAGTACTATGTTGAATAGAAGTGGTGGGAGTGGGCATCCTTGTCTTATTCGTGATCTTAGAGAAAAAGCTTTCAGTCTTTCTTTTTAACCATTGAACATCATGTTAGCCATGGGCTTTTAATACATGGCCTTTATTATTTTGAGGTACATTCTTTCTATATCTTGTTTGGTCTGCGTTTTTATCATGAAAGGATACTGAATTTTTTCAAAAGCTTTTTCTGCATCTTTTGAGATGATCATGTGCTTTTTATCCTTCATTCTGTTATTGTGGTGGATCATGTTTAGCAATTTGCATATGCCGAACTATCCTTGTGTGCCATGGAAAAATCTCCCTTGATCATCTTGTCTGATCTTTTTAATGTCCTGTTGAATTTAGTTCCCTGGTATTTTGCTGAGAATTTTTGTATTTATGTTCATTAGAGATATTAGCCTCTAGTTTTCTTTTCGTGTAGTATCTTTGTCTGGCTTTGCTATTAGGGTAAAACAAACAACAGGTATTTGACAAGGGTAACAAGAATACACAGTGGGGAAAACAGTCTCTTAAAGAAATGGTATTGAGAAAACTGGATATCCACATGCAAAGATTTACAAATTATCTTTCACCGTACACAAAAATCAATGCAAGATGGATTAAAGATTTAAATGTGAAAACTGAAACTTTAAAACTCCTGGAAGAAAACATAGAGGAAAAACGTCATGACATCGGTCTAGGCAGTGATTTTTTAGATATGACAACAAAAACAGAAGCAAAAAACAGCAAAATAGACAAGTGAGACTATATCAAACAAACAGGTTTCTGTACAGCAAAAGAAAACATCATAGAGTGAAGAGGCAACCTATACAGTGGTTAAAAAAATAGTGCAAAGCATATATTTAATAAGGAACTGAAATCCAAAATATATAAGGAACTCCCAAAACTCAATAACTAAAAAAATAAATAAATAAATAAACGGGCAAATCATTTGTTTCTCCAAAGACAAACAAGTGCCAACAGCTCTATGAAAACATAGTCAACATCACTAATCATCAGTGAAATGCAAATCAAAACAAAAATGCTTTTGCTAAGATGGTTATTATCAAAATGATGTAAGTGTTCAAGGATAGACCTTCAAGAAGGGGGAGGAGTAAGACGTGGAGATCACCTTCCTCCCAACAAATACATCAGAAATACATCTACATGTGGAACATCTCCTACAGAACACCTACTGAACGCTGGCAGAAGACCTCTGACTTCCCAAAAGGCAAGACACATCCCATGTACCTGGGGAGGGGAAAAGAAAAAAAGAAAGAACAGAGACAAAAGAATAGGGATGGGACCTGCACCTCTGGGAGGGAGCTGTGAAGGAGGAAAAGTTTCCATACACTAGGAAGCCCCTTCACTGGTGGAGACGGGAGATGGGCAGGGAGGAAGCTTTGGAGCCATGGAGGAGAGCTCAGCAAGAGGGGTACAGAGGGCAAAGCAGAGAGATTCCCGCACAGAGGATCAGTGCTGACCAGCACTCACCAGCCTGAGAGGCTTGTCTGCTCACCCACTGGGGCAGGTGGGGGCTGGGAGCTGAGGCTCTGGCTTCAGAGGTCAGATTCCAGGGAGAGGACTGGGGTTGGCTGCGTGAACACAGCCTGAAGGGGGCTAGTGTGCCACAGCTAGGTGGGAGGGAGCCCAGAAAAAAGTCTGGAACTGCCTAAGAGACAAGAGACCATTGTTTCAGGGTGCATGAGGAGAGGGGATTCAGAGCACTGCCTAAATGAGCTCCAGAGATGGGCGCAAGCCTCGGCTATAAGGGCGGACACCAGAGACAGACGGGCATGAAATGCGAAGGCAGCTGCCGCTGCAGCAACAAAGAATCCTGTGTGCAACTACAGGTCATTATCCCCAGCTCCCCTCCTCAGAGCCTGTGCAGCCTGCCACTGCCAGGGTCTCATGATCCTGGGACAACTTCTCTGGGAGGACATAGAGTGAGCCTCAGGCTGTTGCAACATCATGCTGGCCTCTACCGCCGCAGGCTTGCCCCTCATTCCGTACCCCTCCCTCCCGCTGGCCTGAGTGAGCCAGAGCCCCCTAATCAGCTACTCCTTTAACCCTGTCCTGTCTGGGTGGGGGGAACAGACGCCCTCAGGCAACCTACCCACAGAGGCGGGGCCAAATCCAAAGCTGAACCTAGCAGCTGTGGGAACAAAGAAGAGAAAGGGAAATTTCTCCCAGCAGCCTCAGGAGCAGTGGATTAAATCTCCACAATCAACTTGATGTACCCTGCATGTCTGGAATACCTGAACAGACAACAAATCATCCCAAAACTGAGGTGATGGACTTTGGGAGCAACTGTAGACTTGGGATTTACTTTCTGTATCTAATTTGTCTCTGGTTTTATGTCTATCTTAGTTTAGTATTTAGAGTTTATTATCATTGGTAGATTTTTTTCATTGATTTGATAGCTCTGTTCCTTTATTTTATATATAGATATATATTGTTTTCCTTTTTCTCTTCTTGTGAGTGTGTATGTGTATGCTTCTTTGTGAGATTTTGTCTGTATAACTTTGCTTTTGCCATTTGTCCTAGGATTCTGTCTGTCCATTTTTTTTTTTTTTTGGTATAGTCTTTAGTGCTTGTTATCATTACTGGATTTGTTTTTTGGTTTGGTTGCTCTCTTCTTTCTTTCTATTCATTTTTATTACTGTTTAATTTTTTAAGTATTAATAATTTATTTTATTTCTTATTTTAATAATTTTTAAAATTTCATTTATTCTTTTTCTTTCTTTCTTTCTTTCTTTCTTTTCCCTTTTCTTCTGAGCCGTGTGGCTGACAGGGTCTTGGTGCTCCAGCCAGGTGTCAGGCATGTGCCTCTGAGGTGGGAGAGCTGAGTTCAGGACATTGGTCCATCAGAGACCTCCCAGCTCCACATAATATCAAATGGCAAGAGCTCCCCCAGAGATCTCCATCTCAACACTAAGACCCAGCTCCACCCAATGGCCAGCAAGCTCCACTGCTGGACGCCCCATGCAAATCAACTACCAAGACAGGAACACAACCCCACCCACTAGCAGAGAGGCTGCCTAAAATCATACTAAGTTCACAGAAACCCCAAAACATACCACCGGACATGGCCCTGCTCACCAGAAAGACAAGATCCAGCTCCACACAACCAGAAAACAGGCACCAGTCCCCTCTACCAGGAAACCTAAACAAGTCACTGAACCAATCTCATCCACTGAGGGCAGACAACAGGAACTACGCACCTGCAGCCTGTTGAAAGGAGACCTCAAACACAGTAAGTTAAGCAAAATGAGAAGACAGAGAAATATGAGGCAGATGAAAGAGCAAGGTAAAAACCCACCAGACCAAATAAATGAATAGGAAATAGGCAGTTTACCTGAAAAAGAATTCAGAGTAATGAAAGGAAAGATGATCCAAAATCATTTAAATAGAATGGAGAAAATACAAGAAACATTTACCAAGGACCTAGAAGAACTAAAGAGCAAACAAACAATGATGAACAACACAATAAATGAAACTAAAAATTCTCTAGAAGGAATCAATAGCGGAATAACTGAGGAAGAAGAATGGATAAGTGACCTGGAAGATAAAATAGTGGAAATAACTACCACAGAGCAGAATAAAGAAAAAAGAATGAAAAGAATTGAGGACAGTCTTAAAGACCTCCGGGACAACATTAAATGCACCAACATTCAAATTATATGGGTCCCAGAAGAAGAGAAGAAGAAAGGGACTGAGAAAATATTTGAAGAGATTATAGTTGAAAACTTCCCTAACATAGGAAAGGAAAGAGTCAATCAAGTCCAGGAAGCACAGAGAGTCCCATACAGGATAAATCCAAGGAGAAACAAGCCAAGACACATATTAATCAAACTATCAAAAATTAAATACAAAGAAAAAATATTAAAAGCAGCAAGGGAAAAATAGCAAATAAAATACAAGGGAATCACCATAAGGTTAACAGGTGATCTTACAGTAGAAACTCTGTAAGACAGAAGGGAGTGGCATGACATATTTAAAGTGATAAAAAGGAAAAAAACTACAACCAAGATTACTCTACTCAGCAAGGATATCATTCAGGTTCAACGGAGAAATTAAAATCTTTACAGATAAGCAAAACCTAAGAGAATTCAGCACCACCAAACTAGCTTTAAAACAAATGCTAAAAGAACTTCTCTAGGCAGGAAACACAAGAGAAGGAAAAGACCTGGAATAACAAACCCAAAACAATTAAGAAAATTGTAATAGGAACATATATATCAATAACTACCTCAAATGTAACTGGATTAAATGCTCCAACCAAAAGACACAGTCCGGCTGAATGGATACAAAACAAGACCCATATATATGCTGTCTACAGGAGACCCACTTCAGACCTAGGGACACATATAGACTGAAAGTGAGAGGATGGAAAAAGATATTCTATGCAAATGAAAATCAAAAGAAAGCTGGAATAGCAATTCTCATATCAGACAAAATAGACTTTAAAATAAAGACTATTACAAGAGACAAAGAAGGACACTACATAATGATCAAGGGAGCAATCCAAGCAGAAGATAAATCAATTGTAAATATTTATGCACCCAACATAGGAGCACCTCAATATATAAGGCAAATGCTAAAGCCATCAAAGGGGAAACTGACAGTAAAACAATCATAGTAGGGGACTTTAACACCCCACTTTCACCAATGGACAAACCATCTAAAATGAAAATAAATACGGAAACACAAGCTTTAAGTGATATATTAAACAAGATGGACTAAATTGATATTTCTAGGACATTCTATCCAAAAACACCGAATACACTTTCTTCTCCAGCGCTCATGGAACATTCTCCAGGATAGATCATATCTTGGGTCACAAATCAGTCCTTGGTAAATTTAAGAAAATTGAAATTGTATCAAATATCTTTTCCGACCACAACGCTATGAGACTACATAGCAATTACAGGAAAAAATCTGTAAAAAATACAAACACATGGAGGCTAAACAATACACTACTAAATAACCAAGAGATCACAGAAGAAATTAAAGAGGAAATAACAAAATACCTAGAAACAAATGACAATGAAAACACAATGACCCAAAACCTATGGGATGCAGCAAAAGCAGTTCTAAGACAGAAGTTTATAGCAATACAATTCTACCTCAAGAAACAAGAAACATCTCAAATAAACAACATAACCTTACACCAAAAGCAATTAGAGAAAGAAGAACATAAAAACCTCATAGTTAGCAAAAGGAAAGAAATCATAAAGCTCAGATCAGAAATCAATGAAAAAGAAATGAAGGAAACGACAGCAAAGATCAATAAAACTAAAAGCTGGTTCTTTGAGAAGATAAACAAAATTAATAAACCATTAGCCAGAATCATCAAGAAAAATAGGGAGAAGACTCAAATCACTAAATTTGAAATGAAAAAGGAGAAGTAACAACTGACACTGCAGAAATACAAAGGATCATGAGAGATCACTACTAGCAACTATATGCCAATAAAATGGACAAACTGGAAGAAATGAACAAATTCTTACAAATGCACAACCTGCCGAGACTGAATCAGGAAGAAATAGAAAATGTAAACAGACCAATCATAAGCACTGAAATTGAGACTGTGATTAAAAATCTTCCAACAAACAAAAGCCCAGCACCAGATGGCTTCACAGATGAATTCTATCAAACATTTAGAGAAGAGCTAACACCTATCCTTCTCAAACGCTTCCAAAATATAGCAGAGGGAGGAACAGTCCCACAACTTATTCTACGAGGCCACCATCACCCTGATACCAAAACCAGACAAGGATGTCACAAAGAAAGAAAACTACAGGCCAAAATCACTGATGAACATAGATGCAAAAATCCTCTACAAAATACTAGCAAACAGAATTCAACAGCACATTAAAAGGATCATACACCATGACCAAGTGGGGTTTATCCCAGGAATGCAAGGATTCTTCAATATATGCAAAGCAATAAATGTGATAAACCATATTAACAAATTGAAAGATAAAAACCATATGATAATCTCAGTAGATGCAGAAAAAGCTTGCATCAAAATTCAACACCCATTTGTGATAAAAACCCTCCAGAAAGTAGGCACAGAAGGAACTTTCCTCAACATAATAAAGGTCATATATGACAAAGCCACAGCCAACATCGTTCTCAATGGTGAAAAACTGAAACCATTTCCTCTAAGATCAGGAAGAAGACAAGGTTGTCCACTCTCACCACTATTATTCAACAAAGTTTTGGAAGTTTTAGCCACAGCAATCTTTTCCTTTTAGAGAAGAAAAAGAAATAAAAGGAATCCAAATTGGAAAAGAAGAAGTAAAGCTGTCACTGTTTGCAGATAACATGATACTATATATAAAGAATCCTAAGGATGCTACTAGAAAACTACTAGAGCTAATCAACAAATTTGGTAAAGTAGCAGGATGCAAAATTAATGCACAGAAATCTCTTGAATTCCTGTATACTAATGATGAAAAATCTGTAAGAGAAATTAAGGAAACACTCCCATTTACCATTGCAACCAAAAGATTAAAATACCTAGGAAAAAACCTACCTAGGGAGACAAAATATGTGTATGCAGAAAACTATAAGACACTGATGAAAGAAATTACAGATGATACCAACAGATGGAGAGATATACCATGTTCTTGGATTGGAAGAATCAATATTGTGAAAATGGCTATACTACCAAAAGCAATCCACAGATTCAATGCAATCCCTATGAAACCACCAATGGCATTTTTCACAGAACTAGCACAAAAAATGTCACAATTTGTATGGAAACACAAAAGACCCCGAATAGCCAAAGCAAACTTGAGAAAGAAAAATGGAGCTGGAGGAATCAGGCTCCCGGACTTCAGACAATACTAGAAAGCTAAGGTAATCAAGGCAGTATGGTACTGGCACAAAATCAGAAATATAGATCAATGGCACAGGATAGAAAGTCCAGCGACAAACCCACACACATATGGTCACCTTAATTTTCATAAAGGAGGCAAGAATATACAATGGAGAAAAGATAGCCTCTTCAATAAATGGTATTTGGAAAACTGAACAGCTACATTTAGAAGAATGAAATTAGAACACTGCCTAACACCATACACAAAAATAAACTCAAAGTGGATTAAACACCTAAATGTAAGGCCAGACATTATAAAACTCTCAGAGAAAAACACAGCCAGAACACTCTATGACATTCATCACAGCAAGATCCTTTTCGACCCACCTCCTAGTGAAATGGAATAAAAACAAAAATAGAAAAATGGGACCTAAGGAAACTTAAAAGCTTTTGCACAGCAAAGGAAACCATAAACAAGATGAAAATACAATCCTCAGAATGGGAGAAAATATTTGCAAATGAAGCAACTGACATAGGATTAATCTGCAAAATTTATAAGCAGCTCATGCAGTCAAAACAAGAAACAACCCAATCCAACAATGGGCAGAAGACCTAAACAGACATTTCTCCAAAGAAGATATACAGATTGCCAACAAACACATGAAAGAATGCTCAACATCATTAATCATTAGAGAAATGCAAATGAAAACTACAGTGAGGTATCACCTCACACCAGTCAGAATGGCCAACAACAAAAAATCTACAAACAATAAATGCTGGAGAGGGTGTGGAGAAAAGGGAACCCTCTTGCACTGTTGGTGGGAAGGTAAATCGATACAGCCACTATGGAGAACAGTATGGAGGTTCCTTAAAAAACTAAAAATAAAACTACCATACGACCCAGCAATCCCACTACTGGGCATATATCCTGAGAAAACCGTAATTCAAAAAGAGACATGTACCACAATGTTCACTGCAGCTTTTTTTTTTTTTTTTTTGCGGTACGCGGGCCTCTCACTGTTGTGGCCTCTCCTGTTGCGGAGCACAGGCTCCGGACGTGCAGGCTCAGCGGCCATCGCTCACGGGCCTAGCCGCTCTGCGGCATGTGGGATCTTCTCGGACTGGGGCATGAACCCGTGTCCCCTGCATCGGCAGGCGGACTCTCAACCACTGCACCACCAGGGAAACCCCAGCTTTATTTTTAATAGCCAGGACATGGAACAACCTAAGTGTCCATCGACAGATGAATAGATAAAGAAGATGTAACACATATATACAATGGATTATTACTCAGCCTTAAAAAGAAGCAAAATTGACTTATTTGTAGTGAGGTGGATGGACCTAGAGTCTTTCATACAGAGTGAAGTCAGAAAGAGAAAAACAAATACGGTATGCTAAGATATATATATGGAATCTAAAAAAAATGGTTCTGAGGAACCTAGGGGCAGGACAGGAATAAAGATGCAGACATAGGGAATGGACTTGAGGATACAGGGAGAGGGAAGGGTAAGCTGGGACGAAGTGAGAGAGTGGCATGGACATATATACACTACCAAATGTAAAATAGATAGCTAGTGGGAAGCAGCCACATAGCACAGGGAGATCAGCTCGGTGCTTTGTGACTGCCTAGAGGGTTGGATAGGGATGGTGGGAGGGAGATGCAAGAGGGAGGAGATAAGGGGATATATGTATATGTAGAGCTGATTCACTTTGTTATACAGCAGAAACTAACACAACATTGTAAAGCAATTATACTCCAATAAAGATGTTACAAAACAAAGAAAAAAAAAAGAAAAGTGTTCAAGAGTATGTGGATAACTTTTTGGTTGGCCAAAAAGTTCCTTCTGTTTTGAAGTAAAAATAAAAGACACATTTTTCATTTTCACCAAGAACTTTATTGAACAACGCAGTCATCCTTTTGCTCCACTACCTTCTGCCATTTTTCAGGCAACTTCATAATTCCATCTTCCAAAAACTTTTTATCTTTTTGAGCAAAAAACTGTTCCAGGTGCCTTTTACAGTCTTGAAGGGAACTGAAATTTTTTCCATTAAGAGAATTTTATAAAGACCGAAATAAATGGAAATCTGAAGGTGCAATGTCTGGTGAATATGGCGGATGAATCAGAACTTCCCAGCCAAGCTGTAACAGTTCTTGCCTGGTCATCAGAGAAACATGTGGTCTTGCGTTATCCTGATCGAAGATTATGTGTTTTCTGTTGACTAATTCGGATGCTTTTCATCAAGTGCTGCTTTCAGTTGGTCTAACTGGGATCAGTACTTGCTGGAATTAATCACTTGTTTTCCCTGAAGGAGCTCATAATAAAGGTCTCCCTTCTAATCCCGCCATCACCTTCTTTGGATGAAGACCGGCCTTTGGTGTGGTTCATTTCACTTGCCCCACGATTCCTTCCCTTCCACATTATTATTGTACAGTATCCACTTTTCATTGCCAATCACAATTTGTTTTAAAAATGGAATGTTTTAATTACATTTAAGTAGAGAATCGCACGGAGAAATATGGTCAGGAAGGTTTTTTTCGCTTAACTTATGTGGAACCTGAACATCAAAGCGATTCACATAACCAAGCTAGTGCAAATGATTTTCAGCACTAGATTTGGATATTTTGAGTATGTCAGCTACCTCCCACGTGGTATAACACTGATTATTCTCAATTAATGTCTCTATTTGATAGCTATCAACTTCAGCTGGTCTACCTGACTGTGGAGCATCACCCAGCGAGAAATCTTCATGATGAAACTTTGCAAACCCTTTCTGAAACGTTTGATCAGTCACAGCACCTTCTCCATATACTGCACAAATCCTTTTGTGTGTTTCAGTTGCGTTTTTACCTTTCTTGAAATAATAAACCATAATATGCCGAAAATGTTGGTTTTTTTCTTCCATCTTCAATATTAAAATGGCTATACAAAAATTCACCAATTTTGATAAGTTTTTTTAAATGCATGCTGATATGTCAGCTGTCACAATACAACCTAATGAAATCGTTTCAAATGAAGTTAAAGACAGCTAAGTGCTACTAGAGCCACCTTATGGAAGAAAATGAATGTACCTTTTGGCCAACCCAATAGAACCCCTTGTATGGTGTTAGTAGAAATTTAAAATGGTGCAGCCACTATAGAAATCAGGATGGACTTTACTCAAAAAAGTTCAAAATAGAATAATCATATGATCAATCAATCCCATTTCTGGGTATATAGCCAAGAGAATTGATATAAGGATCCTGTAGAGATATATGCATTCCAATGTCCATTGCAGCATTATTCACAATAGCCATGACACAGATATAACATAAATATCCATTGAGAGATGAATGGATAAAGAAAACACACACACACACACACACACACACACACGATGATTTTTCAACCTTAAAAGAAAAGGAGATACCTCCATATGCAACAGCACTGATGAACCTGGAGTACATTATGTTAAGTGAAATAAGCCAGTCACAGAAGGACAAATACTACATGACCCCACTGCGTGAGGTATGTTAAATAGTCAAACGCATAGACACAAAGAGTGGAATGGCGGTTGCTAGAGAGTGAAGAGAGGTGATTGCTTTTCAAGGGGTATAAAGTTTCAGTTACACAAGATGAATAAGTTCTAGAGATCTGCTATACAACATTATACTTAGAATTAACAACACTGTATTGAGCGCTTAGGTAGAGCTCAAGTAGTCTTATCACAATAATTTTTAAAATTCTATAAATTATAGTATCATTTTATTACTATAAAACAAAATAGTATTCAGAAAATAAATAAGAAAAAATGTTACTAAAGATAAAAACATACTTATGATATAACACTTGTGACTTTTAATGTATTTAATCATTCCTTTGAAATATATAAGCAAAATTGAAATGATCAAACACAAAATTATATTTGAAAACTTTAACACACTCCTCTCAGAAATCAGTAAAACAAATGGAAAACAAGTATTAAGTATATAGAGGAACTGAATAAGTAGGCTTGATCTAATAGACAAACAATGAATATTGTACTCTAGTTACATGGATTACTCATTTTTTACTAAAACTTGTGCAATATTAGTAACAGTGATCATATATGAATTCATAAAGATTATATCAATACATTTCAAAAAGCAGTTTTTTAATGTTATATTTTCAAAATGCAATGAATACAATTAGAAAATATCACTAAAGTAGTAATCAAAATAAAAGCCTTTCAGTTAAATTTAAAGACAGACTCTTCTAAATAACTCATTTGCAAATGAGGGAATCTTTTTCAGCTTGCAGATAAGATATACAAATTATAGATCTAAACATGTATACAGTGATACATGTAACTGAAGTTTTTCAGGTAATAGTACTGAGTGTATAAACAAAGAAAGGCAAATTTCAAAGAATTATTCAAGAATTTGGGCTCATAGGGTCTGTATTATTTTTTGCATGTGCTGAAGGTTTTTACTGATTAGGCCTGGAGGTGGCACAGAAGTCTCTGCTCACACTCTACTGGCTAGAAATAGTCACAGGGCCACTGCTGGAGGAAAAAAGACTGTGAAAGCATTTCCTGGCTGGCTGCCCCCTCCCAGTGTGAACTCCACCATTGGAAAAATGGGACCTTTATTTCACTTGGTAAGCTACCTTTCTCTTTTCAAAATACACTGAAAACGTTGAACATAAAAATTCCTGAGATGTCACCCCATTTGTTTTCTGTAAAAAATAAAATCTTGCAATGCCAACTCTATTAGAAAACAAAGAAGATTTAACTGAATATACTAGACATTAAACTCAGTAATTTAAAAGAAGAGCAGTGGAATAAACCTAAATAATGTGAAGGAGAGGATGTAATCAAACTAAAAGCAAAATTAATGACAGAAAACAAACAATTAAAAATAGATGCTTTGAGCTTCCAGTTCTAGGGTAAGATAGTATAGAACCAATTTCCCCTGTTCCATCTTCCTAAATTCAACTAAACACCCTAGAAATAATTCAAAAGACAATCATAAAAAGACTTTGCAAAGTAGAGAGAAAGAAAATAGACTGGCTAGGGTCCACAGGACCAAAAGGACACCTATGAGTTCCCTGGATTTTATTTTTATATTCTATGTATGCCTAATAGTGTGTCAGGGAGCCCTCCAACCCTGAACAGAAAGACAAACCAGCAAACAAAAAAATGAAAAACAATGACAACAAAAACAAAGTATAAAATACAAGAAAAGCCTGATCTGTCTGACCAAGGGACCTGGAGAGAGATGAGCAGCAGAAACTTGGCATTCAGATCCATATCTAATGATGGCCTAGGGCAACTTACTGTGGCATCATCACCAGTAAGTCTTTGACAGAACAAACCAGCCACTCTCCCCACATCTCCCCACAGCTGACAGCTGTACCTTATCTACTCATAGACAGAACATCAGTGCAGCTTGTGAGGGCCACCAGGACCTACAGGGTAAACCTAAACAGGGCATCTGCCTACCAAAATAAGATTTAAGTAAGATCAAGAACCTTCTAACATAATATCCAGGATATAGTTGAAAATCACTCATCATACCAAGAACCAGGAAACACAGCTTAAATGAGAAATGACAACTGACACATGTCAACACTGAGATAAATCAGAGTTTGGAATTCTCTGCCAAATATTTTAGAGCAGCCATCATAAAATTACTTCAAAATAGGTACTTTGATATTTGTAAAGGCTAATAAATCTACAAAAGAGTATATTTTATTTATACACACACACACACACACACACACACACAGCCCTCAAGGGCATTATGCTAAGTGAAATAAATCAGACAGAGAAAGACAAATACTGTATGATCTCTGATATATGTGGAATGTTAAAAAAAAATGGAGATACAAAGAACAGATTGGTGATTGTAAGAGGTGGGGGGTACAGAGAAATGGGTGGACTATTTTGGGTTTTTCTTTAGTTTAAATAAATTGAATAAAAAAATTTAAAAGAGTATATAGAAGGACTTCCTTGGTGGTGCAGTGGTTAAGAATCTTCCTGCCAATGTAGGGGACACGGGTTCGATCCCTGGTCCGGGAAGATCCCACAGGCCGTGGAGCAACTAAGCCCGTGCACCACAACAACTAAGCCTGTGCTCTAGAGCCCACAAGCCACAACTACTGAGCCTACTTGCCACAACTACTGAAGCTTGGGCGCCTAGAGCCCATGCTCTGCAAGAAGAGAAGCCACCACCACGAGAAGCCCACGCACCATAACGAAGAGTAGCCCCCACTCTCTGCAACTAGAGAAAGCCCGCAGGCAGCAACAAAGACCCAATGTAGTCATAAATAAATAAATAAACAAACAAACTATTTATTTATTTAAAAAAAAAACAAAACCAAAAGAGTATATAGCATCATCTCATACTTGTGTGATGATCAAACTATTTAATGAAAGTAAGGTATTTGTATATGACCTTCTATGTGTGTGTAAGTAAAAAGTATATAAAGAAAAACAACTGCACAGAACACACCAAGTCATTAATAATGACTATATTTGTATTGGAACTGAGGGGAGGGGATAAATGGATTTTAATATTTTACTCTTTATAATTCTGTATTTTTGACATTTCCACTATATGCGAAGCTTGAGGAGGTTACTTAACAGAGGCAAGGATAAAAAGAGAACACCACTACCTAGCTAGCTAACTAAGTTGAGTCAAAAGCTCACGACAAACAGGAGGATAGATATTTTTAGAACTCATACCATGTAATAAGTGCTCTACTAAGTGGTAGATCTCATGGTAGGACTGTGGGAATCAGTATTCAGTGATTAAGATTACATAAACTCTGAAGTAAGTCAGAAAAAGAAACACAAATACCATATACTAACGCATATATATGGAATCTTAAAAAAAAAAAATGGTACTGATGAACCTAGTGGCACGGCAGGAATATAGACATAGAGAATGGACTTGAGGACACGGAGGGGAGGGGGAAGCTGGGGCGAAGTGAGAGTAGCATCGACATATACACACTACCGAATGTAAAATAGATAGCTAGTGGGAATCAGCAGCATAGTACAGGGAGATGAGCTTTGCGACGACCTAGAGGGGTGGGATAGAGAGGGTGGGAGGGAGGCTCAAGAGGGAGAGGATATGGGGATATATGTATGCATATGGCTGATTCACTTTGTTGTACAACAGAAACTAACAGAGCACTGTGAAGCAATTACATTCCAGTAAAGATGTATTAAAAAAAAAAAGATTACATAAACTCACCATTACCTGATTCAAAGTGCATGGCATTGAACATATTATTTCTTTCCTTACTTTTCATATGTCTCATTTTAAA
This sequence comes from Grampus griseus, assembly GCF_964374135.1. NCBI lineage: Eukaryota > Metazoa > Chordata > Mammalia > Artiodactyla > Delphinidae > Grampus > Grampus griseus. The sequence continues at coordinate 70,507,244 of NC_139018.1, forward strand.
TTAAACACTGATAATAATAACCTCATAGGGTTATTGAGGGGATTTATCTGTTAATACATGAAAAACTTTTAGACCTTTGCCTAGCATGTTATACGTGCTCAGTAATACCATCTACTAGTCTCTCCATTTTATAGATAAGGAAATTGAGGTTAGAGAAGTTAAAAACAATCACTCAAGGCCATGCATTTACTGTTCAGTGAGACTAGGGATTGAACGCAGGCAGCCTGACTTCAGAGTCTATGATTTTTATCATTATATCTGACAGCTCTAACTTCATTCAATCTTTTGCCAAAATATGTTGCAAATAATGATCTCTTCAAATGAAATACATGATATAGTCTCAGGGAGGAGGTGATTGGTAATCTTCCACCACACAAAGAGCAATGTTCAACACAGGCATTCCTAAAAAGGAAAAATGATATAAAATTCTATGTGTTTGAATGAGGATCTGTGTCTTAATTGGCATTTGAAGCAAATTATGCAAGTAGGATAATCATGATGAGGCATATTTTAGTGAAAGAACAAATATAAACTAAGGGAATTTTAAATTAAATGTCAGAAATTATTTTATAGCAAGTATATTAAATATTATAACTACTTAATAATTGAATGCAGTATTAACTTCTTAGAAAAATTGTGGAAGTATTCTTAATAACCCTAGGATTGTAAATATGTCAAGAAACTGACAAGAGATATTTGTCAAATGGAGCATAGTTTCCTGATACAAGAGGACAGTCTGTATGGTTGGTGTGTCTTTTCCATTAGCCATTCCTCTGGCTCTATAATTAATAAATGCTTCCTGTTATGTTGCTTACTGATAATATCTGCCACTTCAACAGGCTTGATTTTAATTTAATGCTATCATAAACATTTATTTTATTTTCTTAAATATAATTGCAACTTTTAAAATAACTTTTTAAAATTTTTGTGTTAATTGTTCCTTATGTCATAAAACACAGTAAATTTATCTGTTTTACAGGCAAATGATGTGCTTAAATATTTTAATGTTCATATTGTTTTCTGGTTGCTTTTGAAGTCCTCTCTCCCTGAGATATCTGTTGCACTTCTCTAAGAGAATATACCTGTCTCAATCTTGATTTCAATTTCAACTTCCTACAAAGTATTTTTTCTTAGCAGAAAGAAAGAGTTTATTTGAATGTTTGGTAATTCTCCTATCCATTAACTTAAACAATACAGAAAAAGAGCAGGAGAGTACATTAAGAAAAGGCCTGACATGACATGCATGTGTGTGTGTGTGTGTTTAGCCAGCTTCTGTATTAAATGATGATTCCAAAGAGAGCCTTCACATATGGATGGAACATAAAGCTTATTGCCTTGCATACTGTAAGGAGCAACCATGTTGTGTCTACCAGAAGGCATCTTCATTAATCTTTACTATTTTTGCTTTCTGAAAGAATAATCTTGTTTATCATGGCATAGACTTTCCTTATTTTTATATCCCTTCTTATCCATCTCAGATTCCTTTGACCGTCAATAACGTGCTTCCAATCTGTTACCTTTTGTTGTCATTTAGAATACAGCTGATAAAAACTCAACAGTATAGCAACATAAGTATATGAATCTGTTGATTATGCACCAATAGTGAATGAACTACTGGGAAAATTACACAATAGGTCAAACTGGTTCCATCCTAAATCTGTGATAAGTGTAGGACTCTCTTTCCATCTTACGGATTGTTTATTCATAGTGCTTACAATGAATAGTATCTAGTAATAAAAGGCATATGAAATTATTTGCCAAATCAATGAATAAACCAAAGTGTGAATAAATCTATACCCTATCTGTACCCTCTTAACAATATCAGTGAAACGTGCAATTTTTCAAAGTCCATTCCCTTCTCACTCTTTCAGGCAGCTTGGTCTACATCCATGGTTTAATTAAACCTACACGCCAGTGACAGATATCTCCAAAGCACACCTCTGAGTTCCAATCCTGTAAATCTAGTACATGACATTTTCACTTGCATATATTAAAAATACTTCCAACTTAATGTTGGAGCAATAGCCCTCTCCCTACTACCTCTCAGTTTTTTCCAGTCTAGTTCTTTTCTAGGGTTTCCTGTTTCAGTGAATGTATGCCTATCCAACTCAGGAACCTCAGAGTCACTCTTGAAAACTTCCTATCCCTCCTCTTTCACTATCATTTCCATCACTAATTCCTGTCTGTTTTAACCATCTAAAGTTTTCCAAATTCAAATTCTTCATTCCATCTCCATTGCTACCACATTGCTCTAAGCTACCTTTTATTAAGAATGTATTTAAGTGGGCTTCCCTGGTGGCACAGTGGTTAAGAGTCCGCCTGCCGATGCAGGGCACACGGGTTCGTGCCCCGGTCCGGGAAGATCCCACATGCCGCTGAGTGGCTAGGCCCGTGAGCCATGGCCGCTGAGCCTGCGCGTCCGGAGCCTGTGCTCCGCAACGGGAGAGGCCACAACAGTGAAAGGCCCGCATACCGTTAAAAAAAAAAAAATGTGTTTAATTTACATAGTAGGTTGGGGGTAGGGTAGGGGGGGGGTCGCTGTATCAATAAGAAAATTTTCCATCGCTCTAAAAAGATCCTTCATGGATCTTAGTGTTCAATTCCCCACCCCATCCCCTAGGCAATGACCAATCTGATTTCTATAGGTTAGTTTGTTTGTTCTAGAACTTCACATGAATGGAATCATAGAGCATGTACTCTTTTTTTTGGTTTGGCTTCTTTTTTCAGCAAAACGTTTTTGACATTCTTCCATGTAATGTATATCAGTGCTGTGTTCTTATATTTCACAGTAATCGTTCATTATATGAATATATGAAAGTATATTAATTCACTTGAGTTTGTTGGGTTTTGAGGTTATTTAAAATCTTATCTATTATAAATAAAGCTGTTATGAATGTCTGCGTATAGATTGCTTTCTAGACATATGATTTAATTTTTCTTTGGTAAATATGTAGGAGTGGTTATTTTATATGTTAAGCTTATGTTTAATTTTATAAGAAACTGCCAACCTGATTTCAGTTTTGGCTCATGAAGAAATACCTGCTAAGGGAGTGGTTGCCCTGCTTCAAGCAACTAAAAACACAGAGGGAAAAATAAAATGAAAAAATGGTTTTCAGACATTGCACAACAGGCAGTACAGAACTGTGATTCCTGAGAGAAAAGAAACAAATGAGATGAGCCTGACAACTGTGCTATCTTACAGTTATTGGAACAGTCTCCAGGTCTCAGTGCAGGAAATGAACTCAAACTCTTTGACTCTTGCTGAGTTGGAGGCAAAGTTCAGAGTTTAAGGAAACTGAGGTGACTAGAATTTGGAGGGCAGAGCAGCACAGAGCAGGGTCTACTAAGAGATGCAGAAGAGTCTCTTTGAGTCTTTGATTGCATTCAATTTGTATATATGTGGAGCGAAATTCCACAAAGCTAAGGAACGAACTAAAGAAAAATAAGTCAAACAATTCCCAGAACCCATAGCAGCCATCTTGAAAAGACCTTCTACTCTTCAGGATAATGAGTAGTTTCCTCAGAAGAGTCTTGCCCTAGAATAAAACCTTCTCTGTACCTGTCCTAGAAATGCTAGAAAGCAAACTCCAAATGGACCAAGCTATTTTGTGAAAATTTAACTGAGTGCCAGAACAAAGTCTTATGCTTTTCAAGATGGTACAGTTGATAACTAATGAATGAAAGAATACTGAAACAATTCTGTATTTTTTTCTCTTCCATAAGAAAGGAGATACGATACACAAATTAAGCCAATGAGAAATTACACAAATGGAATCCCTAGAAGTCAGAATGAATAATGGCCCTTTTGATATCACAGGGCATTAAACACACACACACACACACACACACACACACACACACACACACGTCAGATTGGAATTATTTAGCAAAGAAGACTCTAAGAATCTCAAATAGAGGAGTTATACATCCCTTGCTTACACCAAAGGAGCTGTTATTTCCTGCCAAATTAACTGACATTGAGGAAAATGAGTTATTTGAAGAACTTCAGCAGTTTTGATCATAAATTGTTATTCAATTGACTTAAATCTATCAGTGCTAGTCATACTTTCAAGGATAAACTCTCCACAATGCATGGCTTGTAAAAATTCTATTGACAGACTTATTGTGATTTGGTTCAAGTTGGGTCAAGAACTTTCCAAATATGTGTGACAAAGGAACTATAAAGTCAACAATTCAAGAAACTTAGGTACAAATTATTTTTAAAAAGTTGATGGAGAGTATAACAATAAGAAAACTTTGTGAAATTTAGTTTTTTCCTTAAAGTTTGCCTCTTGATTTATTTTATGAAGATAGTGTATTGAAATTTACATTAGAAGTGTGGAGAACTTGAATCTGAAAAGAGAATAAAAAGTTTTGAAGATTGATAGAAACAAATTCAAGGATTTGCAACTATTTTTTGTCCATGAGTATTAAAATTCTTCTACTTCTAATTAAATATTTCATTTATTCAACAAAGTATATTACATGAAAATGTTAATGTATATATTATACTTACATGTCTTTTTAATCAAAATTTAATTTGATTTGAAAATGACATTTCCTCCACTTCAAAATTCAGACCTTTTATTTTCTAAACTTAATATGCCAGTCAGATAACTTCTTGTAAAAGACAATTACTTGTTTCCACCTACTTTTTATTTTAAAACTTTTAATTCACTTTCTATATAGCACTCCACAACTCTGAAGTAGCAGAAAATTTATAGTTCTCCTTAGAGAGAATATTAAGCACAGGTTTCTAACTTCACAGACAGCAAGCTACTAACTACACCAATATTTTAATTCACCATTAAGAGAGTGTACTGCGTTTCAGAAAGGTATGCTGAATCAGTTTTCTAGACTATAATATTTAGCTGTTTCTCCTGTGCATTTGTAACACATTCCTGGAAGCAATTCCAAGATGAAAGCTCTAAATAAGGCCTTGAAAAAGTTATTTGATGAAGTTTATGGAAAAATCTTCCTCCAACTACCAAATTAGATCTAGGTTGCATAATTAGAGCTTCATAAGTCAAAAGCTAAATGTGGATGATAAATTTGTGCATGTATCCCTATGCACATGGGTATCTCTGGGTATACATAGCTATTTGAAGCAGAAAAGGAAAGAGGATCTCCAAAAATAATAATATTTAATATTTATTCAGTGGCTACCATATGTTAGGTACTGTGAGATGCTCCATATCGATTGTATCATTTAATCTTTCTACAACACTTAGGTATTACTATTATCCTTATTTTACATATAAGGGAACTGAGTTAAAATAAATTAAATAATGACCAACACCTCCCACATCATGGAGTAAGAGAATCAAATGCAGGTAACCTAACTTCAGAGTCCATTTGCTTAGCTCTTCTTTTATTGCATTTCAAAACTGCAGATGAATTTTTTTTTAATTAATAGTTTCTCAGCACTATTTTCTCTCACTTCTCCTACTTAGTAGGAAGGAAGGTAAATACTTCTCTGTACATAATTTTGCATAAAATTGAAACTTAAAAATACTACTATATATGAGGCAGATAAATCTTTTTTATTATTATTATGGAAAATAATTATTCAGATAACAAATGTAAAGGTGGAAAAATTCTATATCTCTATACCTATATCTATATCTACATCTACATGTCAAGGAATATCAAGCTAGAACACAACTCAAAGATTTTTTGAAATAGATCATTTTAATAAAATAGCAAGGATAATAATATTTACAACACTAAATGTGCATCCCCATTTAGACCAGAAAAGCTCTACTTCCAAATTAATAGCCTTACTCCATAGAAAACATCTCCTCCTTTGTGCAAATTGAAACAACCTGGGGAATTGGGAAACTCAACAGTTATTTAACTCAATGGCTTACATTTGTTGGGGAAAAGAAAGGACAAAAACACAAAGACTTTTGAGAGATGCTTTCCTTGTACACTAGCTTCCACAGGATTTGGATTTTAAATACACAGTTTCATTTATTAACAAAAGGAAGCTGAAGAATCGGCTATATTCCATGAACAATGGAACGTCAAAGTCTAAGCAATGCTAGATATGAGATCATAAAAAAGCGAGACATCTCCAAGGTGCACTTCTTTTAAGTTTAAAGAGAAAGGATGAAACTAGCTCACCTGCAAATTGTGTTCTAGTTTATGATAATGTTTCAAAAATGCTATGCAATTTCTTTCTCATATTATTAGAATGATTTTAGTAGTGAGCCATTGAGGTCAATAATGTTAATGACTTCTTCCAGTTTACACAGCTAGAATTAATTGCCAAAGCAGAGATCAGAATCTAAGTGCTTTTTCTTACAGAACAAATAGGACTAGATTCCCACCGAGGACATGTCACAGAGCGTGTCAAACATTCCAATATAAAAAGATACCAAGGCTATTTTTCCTATAGAGCACAAAAGTTCTTCAAAAATATTCTAATCCAAAAACCAGTTAAATGTTGAATGTTGTCAATATCTAATACTATATCAAGTTCTATAGGAAAGTAAAACAAACAAAAACTGATTGAAAAATTGCGATTTTATATTTACACACACACACACACACACACACACACACACACACACACCCCAATTAGTATACTTTTACAATTACATAACAAATTCCATGTGCTGTTTACATTTATTACACTTCTCCAATGTTTGACTTTTTTCTTTTCTTTAGGACACCAAGAAACTGAACTGGGACTATTACTTCAGGGCCACTATTACAATTGCACAATACCTCTTACAGAATTTTTATAGCAGAGTTTTATTTAAGAAACTAATGATCACCATCATTTTTCTTTACTCCAAGCTGGAATTCTATTTTTAAATTTATACTAAACAACCCCAGTTTTTAAACTGTCATTCATCTGACATAGAGAACTAAAACCAATATCCTTTCTGTCTCTTTGCTAAACAATTCTGAGACAAAACAGATTTACCCTTCCTTATGCTAAGCAAGGCTGTGAACCAAAATAAATAGCTGGCTTATTAAGACAAAACTTTGCTGATCAAGGCCCTCTTGAAGACCATCACCACAGCCTGCCTACAGAGACAAAATATCTTGTCAGAAACGCTGCCCATCCTACCTGTTTGTGACCCTAAAATCACTGAATCCATGTCCTAAAACACTAGAGACACCCCCCCCCCCCACCGCCAACTTTTCCTATTTTGAGACACTGTTAAGATATTCTCAAGGTTGGTTCACCCTTTCTGGAGTTAGTCTAATAAATTCAGCTTTGCCACATCCACAGGTTTTTTCTGGTGATCTTTAAGAGAACTGACCAAAAAAAAAAAAAAAAAAAAAAATCATTATGTTGTACACCAGAAAAAAAAAAAAAGAGAATTGACTATCAGCGACGTAACTTTCTATCCCCTAGTTACACAGGTTGCTCTCTTTTTTTTACACATTCCAACTTGTTAGTGTCCCTTGTAAAGTACACAGTGAGGGAAAAAAAGTACACAATATTGCAGGTGCAGCACAAATTCAAAAGAAGCAAATGAATAACAGAACAGAATCAACAACCTTTCTCGATAGTCTCAAAATTATGTTTTAAAAGTAAACTTTCTAATACTGAAATACATTCTCTAAAATTATAATTTTGAAATAGAAATGAAAACTGGCTGACTACTAAATTTCTAGTGTAATTTGATTTGCTAACACCTATAATTATAGGAACAAGTTAATTTGTATTGATATAAAAGTATCTTCACACATAGTAGATATATAATAAATGTCTCCATAATCAAAGAAGAAAATTAAAATAAAATAATAGCAAATAAAATAAAAAGATGTATCTTAAGAGAAGAACTGGATTCACTAGCTCTCAGAAATGCTGTCAATAAATTATATGTTGGTTTTTCATTTTATTACATTTTCTATGAAAAGAATCTATCTTTACCACTATCTGATATATGCCTTGACTTAAGTGGATGCTGTTTTATGGATTCAAAGAGCTTCTGTTCAGCTAGAAGATATGCCAAAGTTTTAAACATTTTTATTGTATTAAGATTCATCACCTCTGACCCCTCTGAATCAGTTTGTAGCATACTGAAAGAACAAATGATACTTGGCAAAATTTTCTTCCATTATTATTATTTTATTTATTTATTTATTTATTTTCCCGGTACGCGGGCCTCTCACTGTTGTGGCCTCTCCCGTTGTGGAGCACAGGCTCCGGATGCGCAGGCTCAGCGACCATGGCTCACGGGCCCAGCCGCTCCGCGGCATGTGGGATCTTCCCGGACTGGGGCACAAACATGTGTCCCCTGCATCGGCAGGCGGACTCTCAACCACTGCGCCACCAGGGAAACCCTTCTTCCATTATTATCCTAAAATATTATTTGCTTGAAATACTATCCAGTAAGTCATTTTTTTCTGAGATGTTTTGAAAGTCATCTCTGTGTTCAATATATAGTAAACTATGAGTTATGACTCAGTTCCTAGCCTTAGTTTTAGTTAAATATACATTTACTGGGTGTCTATTTTGTTCCAGGAATAGTACTAGGTTCTAGGATATAAATAAAATATGTAACTAAAAAAAATAGGTAAGACATTTACTTAATTCAGAATTCAAAAGGCATACCAAGGTACAACATAAAATGACCCTCCCAAAACATTGCTCTCTACAGGAGAAGCCAATATTTGCAGTTTCTCATGTGTTAACAGAGACAATAGCTGCATATGCAAATCAAACATATACATGCTTCATATTACACTCTCTCTTTTTAAAAGTAAATGTATTGTGGTATAACTTACAAACAATTTAATCACCCAGTTAAGTATAAACTTCAATGAAATATGACAAATACACACACAGTGAACATACTATCAAAATCAATATATAGAATATTTCCACCATCACCAAAAGCTCATTTGTGCTATTTTGCAATCAGCTCCCGCACCCTCTTGTTATACCAACAAACCACTGACTTTTTTCTGCCATGATAAGCTTTTCCATCTCTAGAATTTGATGTGAATGGAATCATAATGTATATATACTGTTTGTGCCTGATTTTTACTCCCTTCATAATATTTCTGAGTTTTACCCACATAGTTTTTATGCATTGGTAGTTTATTCCTTTTTATTGCTAACTATATCATATTTATATAGCATATTTTATCTGTTCACCTATTGGTACAAATTCACATTATTTCTAGTTTTTGTCTCATAAGTGTAAAGCTGCTATGAGCATTCACATGTAAGTTTCTCTTGTCCACATGTTTTTATGTTCCTTGAATAAATTTTTAGGAATGGAATTTCTAATTCATAAAGTATATAACAAACTCTATAAGAAATTGGCAAATATTTTCCAAAGTGGCCATATTATTTAAATTCACACAATGACTGAAGCTAAAGTTATACAGTCTCCCCATCGCCTGGTATTGTTCAGATTTTTAAAGCCTTTCTAGTGGTTATTTATTGGTATCTCATTGTAATATTCCTCTTTTTAGGGAAACCAGGATTTTCTTTTCTTTTCTTTTTTTAAGTTATTTTATTTTCATTTTATTTTTGGCTGCACTGGGTCTTCGTTGTTGCATGCGGGCTATCTCTAGTTGCGGCGAGCGGGCTTCCCATTGTGGTGGCTTCTCTTGTTATGGGGCACAGGCTCTAGGCGTGCAGGCTCAGTAATTGTGGCTCACAGGCTCTAGAGCACAGGCTCAGTAGTTGTGGTGCACGGTCTTAGTTGCTCCACGGCATGTGGGGTCTTCCCAGACCAGGGCTGGAACCCGTGCCCCCTGCACTGGTAGGAGGATTCTTTACCACTGTACCACCAGGGAAGCGCTCTCATTGTAGTATTAATTTGCATTTCCTTAACTAATGATGTTCAATATCTTTTCATGTTCTAGCTGGCCATTTGTTTATTTTGTTTTGTTTTGTCTTTAATGAAGTATCTGTCCAAATTTTTTGCCCCTTTTCAGGATTCCTTTTCTTATTGAGTTGTTACAGTTCTTTATTCTGGATATAAATCCTCTGTCATCTGTATTAGTCACCTCAGGCTGTTACAACAAAATACCACAGACTGCGTGGTTTACACTACAGAATTTTATTTCCTCACAGTTATGGAGTCTGGGAAGTCTAAGATCAAGGTACTGGCTGACTGGATGCCTAGTGACAGCTCACTTCCTGGCTTGCAGATGACTGCCTTCTTGCTGTGTCTTCATATGGTGGAGAGAGGAAGAGTGAGTTTTCTGTGTCTCTTCTTATAAAGATACTAATCCTATTGGATCAAGGCCTAAAGCCTATGACTTCACTTAACCATAACTACCTCCTTATAGATCCTGTCTCCAAATATAGTCATATAGAGAGTTAAGGATTCAAGATATGAATTGGGGGGGGGGGGATACAGTTCACTCCACAGCAGTCTATGTATGTATTGCAAATATTTTCTCTTAGTAGGTTATATTTTCATTTTCTTAACTATGCCTTTCAAGATTGTCTATATTTTAATAATGTAAAATTTATCAATTTTTCTTTTGTGATTTTTGCCTTCTGCACCCTCTAAAAGGAGTGTCTGCCTATCACAAGTTAATAAACATTTTCTATTAATACTTCTGCTTAGAAGGTTTGCAGTTTTATATATTTACATCTAGCTTAAATATTTAGGTCTGTGATCCATTCCAAATTGAGTTTTGACTATGGTGTGAGATAAGGGTTAAATTTTTGGTTTTCACTCCAGATACATATCCAGAAATTCTAGTACCATTTGATGAAAAAACTATTGGGTCAGAGATGCCTGAGGCCACAAGCAGGCTGGATGATTTGCCAAAAAAAACCTCACAAGACTCAGAAAAGCTGTTATACTCATGGTTATGGTTTATGATAGTGAAAGGGTACAGATTAAAATCAGCAAAGGGAAAAGGCACATGGGGTAAAGTTCAGGAGAAACGGCACAAGCTTCTAGGTATCTCCTTCCAATGGAGTCATATGGGGATCTGTTAATTCTCCCAACAATGCCACATGACAACACTTTGTGGTTTTGCTGAACAGGGAAGCTCACTCAAGATTTTACTGAGTCAGTCGCGTAAGCATGCAGTGCCCACCAGGCCTGGGTTTCTCAAAACCTACACACCTATTCTTCCCTTATTGAATTACATGGGCACTTCTGTCAAAAATCAATTGACCACATATATATGTGCTTACTTGTGAACTTTCTATTCTTTTCAATTGATCTCAATGTATACACTTACATCAATACCAGTCTGCCATAATTACTGTAGCTTTATAGTAAGTCTTGAAATAAAGTAGTATGATGCTGAGGATTCATTAAATGTAATAATGGTAACTTAATTCTGTAACCTGGAAGTACTGAATTTGCTTAGGATAGTCAACTGGATTTTTAACTTCTTGTTAGAAAAGGATTGACATAGCAGAAAAATAATCAGTAGACAAATTAATTCAACTATGCGTAGCATCTAATTCAGCATTATGAATCCATGCCATTTAATGCCTGTTTTTCTATTCTTTTCTTTTACTGCTAGTCATGCTTCCTATTATGATCACAGGTGTACCAATGACATTAAACGATAATCTAAAAATACCTTTTTAGTTGAACTTTGTATTATTTTAGCAATTATGCTTTATTTTCTAGAGGATGTAAAAATGATATATTCTTGCTCTTATAAAATAGAAGCTATATATTAAGTAAACTATTAAATTAGGGAGATACTGATTTATATTTTTAAAACCTGCACCCACTGATTAAGTAGTTTTTTGAATTATTAATTGAAACTAGGTATTTTCCCATAAAGGAATAGGACAAAACTGCCTATTACTTCAAACTAATTAGAAATAAATCATTGGTAAACTTGGTAAAATGTTCTTGGAAATGTCAGAACAGAAATGTTGAAAACACCCAAGAAAATATATTTTGGAAACACTAACTGCTAACCAAAAGAATGCCCAATTCTAAACTATACTTCAGTTGATTTATGAGTTATTATTAATCATAGATCCAAATACTGTACCTTCAAAAGTGAATCTTTGTCAATACTTTGTGTGTATGTGTGAGTAGATATAGTAGTACTTAACTGATTTCATTTTTAATGTGAGCACACTATATTTTGCTCCATGACACCAATTAAGTTAGTTTTTCTCTGATTCTTCAAAAACGAGTTTTCTTCAAAAACAAGGTGGGGTCAATAATATTTTCTCATTCCCACTTTGTAGTAGTTTGCAAATACAAAAAGAAATGGTTTTTAGAAAAGAACAAATATCCAAGGAATGTCTAAAACGATAATTACTAAGCTTTTTTCATATACAGTAAGTCCCCTACATATGAACCTTCAAGTTGTGAAATTTCAAAGATGCGAACGTGCGTTCACATGTCCAGTCACGTAAGTTAGTTCACGTGTCTGGTGTGCATTGTCACGTGCATGCATCCTCTACAAGTGGTTGTGCTTTTGTGTACTTTACTGTACAGTACTGTATAGAGTACAGTAGTACAGTATCTTTATTTCAAGCCCATGATGTCAGGAAGCATGCGCAAAACCAGTGGTGATGTAGCTGGTACTGCTAAGAAGTGCCAAGCGATAATGATGGAAACAAAAGTGAAAATAATTGAGAGAGCGGAGTGAGGTGAAAATATGGTAGACTTTGCTCATTCTTATAACATGAATCATTCAACCATCAGCATGATTCAAAAGTACAAGGACAAGATCATGGAACATGTGAAGTCTGCTGTGCCAATGATATGGACAGTAATATCGAAGAAGTGTGGAAAAGTGATGGAGGAGATGGAGAAACTTCTCAGTGTGTGGATGCAGGATCAGCTGCAGCACTGAGTCCCCGCTCAGCTTAATGCTGCATTCAAGAGAAAGCTAAAAGTCTTTGTGAAGACTTGAAGAAGAAACATGGTGAAGAATCAGAGGGTGCATCTTTTAATGCCAGCCATGGTGGCTTCATTGGTTCAAGGCTAGAGCCAACCTTCACAATGTAAAAGTAAGTTGTGAGGCAGTGAGTGCAGATGCGGTAGCTGCCCAGGAATTTCCTGAACCACTTTGAGAAATTATTGATGGAGGTGCACATCTACCCAAGCAGGTTTTTAATGCCGATGAGACAGGACTGTACTGGAAGAGGATGCCAGACCGAAGTTACATCAGTAAGAAGGAAAAGCTGATGCCAGGCTCTAAAGCAGCAAAGGATAGGCTAACTCTGTTGTTTGGTGGCAATGTTTCCAGTGATATGAAGCTGAAGCCTCTCTTAGTTTATCATTCAGAGGACTCAAGAGCCCTTAAAAACATAGCCAAGGGCTCTCTTCCTGTTGTGTGGAAGAGTAACCCCAAAGCCTGGGTTACACAGGCCAGTTTCCCGGACTGGTTTTTCCACCACTTTATCCCAGAGGTAGAGAAATACTGCTTGGAGAAGGATGTCCCATTCAACTTTCTTTTGCTGCTCAACAATGCTCCAAGCCACCCTCATTCATGGACGACTTTTATCCCAAGGTCAAAGTAGTGCATCTGCCATGGAATACTATGTCGCTCATCCAACCTATGGACCAGGGAGTTATAGCGACTTTCAAGAAATATTATTTACATCAGACTTTTCATCAACAGCAAAGGGGAGTGACGAATCAGGAACAACCTTGTGACAATTTTCAAGGCCATAAAAAACATTGACTTTGCTTGGCATGAGGTTACAGCCATCACCATGAATGGGGTTTGGAAGAAACTTTGCCCACAGATTGTTCATGGTTTTCATGGATTTGAGAAGGTGGATGAAGAGTCCAAAGAGGTCTTCAGCAACTTAGTGACCCTCAGTGAGAAGCTGGCGCTATATCCGCAAGAGGACGACTTCACTGAACTCCTTGCTGTGCAACACGAGCAGCTTACTAATGAAGACCTGATAGAATTGGAGGCCCAGAGGGAGGAAGAAGAGAGACAAGAGGAATAAGAAGTAACTGAAGAACCAAAGAGATTCACGATGCAGGAAATGGCAAGGGGATTTTCTTTATTTGAGGAGGCACTGTTAGTTTTTGAGGCACGGGACCCAAACGCAGAATGGTACACGAAGGTTGAAGCAGCCGTTCAGAATGCAAACCAGTGCTACCATGTCATCTATGACAAGAAAAAAAGAGCTACTACTCAGACATCCCTGGATCATTTTTTCAAGAGGGTAGATAGAATTGAATCCAGCAAGGAACCAGAACCTGTGCCATCAGCGTCAGGCGTGAGTGAAATTGCAGCTTGCCCTCCGTCTCCTATTGCTGACCATCCTTCGGCTCTACCATCTCCCACCTCCTCCCCCTCCTCCAGTCAGTAACTCTTTTAGCCTGTTCACTTGATGCCAGCTCCTGTATGCCAGCTGTTGTACTGTACTACTGTACTTTTCAAGGTACTACAAGATTTTTCTTTATTTTTTTGTGTTTGTTTTTTATGTATTATTTGTGTGAAAAGTACTATAAACTTATTACAGTACAGTACTATATAGCCGATTCTGTTAGCTGGGTACCTAGGCTAACCTTGTTGGACTTATGAACAAATTGGACTTACGAATGTGCTCTCAGAATGGAACTCGTTCTTATGTAGGGGACTTACTGTAAAATTAAAATGTATAGGCATATGTACTTAAATATGAATATGCGTATGTTAAGCTATGTGAAGAAGAGGAAGAGTAATGAAGCCACTCTCATTCACATCATCCACTTAAAGTTAGACAAGTAAGGGATCATATAATTTACATACATAAATGTCCTACATAGAAGAGGCTAATTAAAAGCTTTATGAAGGGCCCATCATGGTGAGAACAAAACACACTTCTTTTTTTTTTGATTCACATAGGCTTTAAAATAAGACAAAGGCAAGAAGATGATGAAAGACAGAAGGAAGAAGCTGTAAAAATTGTCTTTTCCTGATTCATTCAAAAGCTTAAGGGTTTGCTATGGATTATACACTTGTGTTTGAGGGCTGACTAGCATTATTCAACAGTATGATCTAACTGCATCTTTGTCCTTGAAAGTTATGAAACTCATTACATAATTACTAATAGAGTAGGCATCTGAAACCTTGAATCAAATGCACATGATAATAATTCTACCTTCACTTCTACACTTGCTTTAATTTTTTCCCCAATTCACTTATCACATTTGTAATTTATATCTCGCTTTGTCATTGTAAGACTGTGGTGAGTGGATAGTAGTTATAACTGTTTTATTGTTGATAAAATCAACATTACTTAGGATTCAGTGCTCTTTATTTTAACTCTTTTAGAGCATATATTTTGAACACCTGATACATGCAAAATACTATAAGGATGGGGTGGGAGGATAATGTTCAAAACAGAATGCCTGTTCCAAAGATGGCTATGATATTCTAGGATACAAGATACTCTATGAATATCAAAATATAAGAAATAAGTATACAAGAGACATGAGCAAGGTACAGAAAAATCTCTCTAGAGTTCAGCCAAATAAGCTTATTTTAGCTATAATTATACATGAATATTTTATGAATAAGGTAGAATTTGAGCTAAGATTTGATGATAAAATATATGCTGGAATGGGAATAAGCAAGAAAAGATGTGACATCTCATAATCCTCCAGTATGTACTATTTGTTGAGCACTTACTCTATGCCAAGTCTTATGCTAAGTGCTTTTAATGTATTAGTTTATAAATTATCACATCAGCTCTATGAGATAGATTAGATAGCATAAATATTCCCTTTATGTAGATGTGGAAATTATGTTAGGGCTTTTATAATATACCTAAGTCACAGAACTAATAAGCAACATAACCAGGATTTAAGTTCAACTTGACTACAGAGCTTCCAGACTGTAGTCAATAGAATCAGGCTCCCTCTTAATCAATCATGTTTGAACAATTAGGAAAGCATGTAATACATCATCACTTAAAAGATACTATAGTTAAAGTTTTTAAAACATTTACACTGATGTTTCTGGATTAATTCAATTAGAATTTTTTTTCCATATCATGACAGTTTATAGCAAACATTAACAAAAAAGTGAATTACATTTTTAGAAAGATAGAAAAAATTGGAGTATAAAAATGAAGCCAATTAAAAAGAACAATGAGTCACTTTGTCAACATCATTACATATGGAAGGAAAGCAGAAAACAATGAATAACAGGCATTCATTTGTTCCTAGATATTCATATCTTATTAGTTATCTAATCCTGCTGATTCTGGCTCAACATTTCTCAGCTGGGGATATGGTGGGTCTAATAGGAAGGAAAGAGATTACATTCTGAAGATGATGCAAGTGTTAGCTAGCAAGTACAGGTAGGAGCCTGGGGAGTATCTATAAGATTGAATTTTGAGGGTGTTTCATCAAAGAGGTCAGAGAATAAGATTGAATATTTAAAATGTTATTAATTTGGAGGTACTTTCTGAAGATATGAAATATAGTACTTAACAAGGACCAAAGGGAATGGGGCAAACTTGTTGCTAGGATGACTCTAGAAGCTGGAGTAAGAATGGCCCATACTAAGTGAAATAGAAATACTTAATTTTCCCTCGAGAAGATAGAAAAAGAAATAAGGTTTGGGTGGTGGGCATACTGGAAAGGATACATGATAGTGAGGCCAGAAGACCCAGGATTATGTTTCACAGGAGAGCCCAGAGGACATATCATTCACCTGAAGCAATCAGTACTGTGCTGCTGAGAAAAGCACTTGCACCAACAAGAAATTTGGAGGTCACTCTCCTCTGCGGTCCAGGACTAAGCCACAACAGAACTGGTCTCAATGGGGGAATGGGAACAATGGGACACAGAAATAATAAAGGGCAGCTGGTGCTTCAGGCTAAGAATCTAGGAGACTGCAATTACTGTAAAGACAGGAGTGCAAGGATGGAAGGGCAGCCAATAGCATTGAACTCTGAAGGAGACATAAACATGGTAATGCTGGGGGAAAAACAGATGGATAGCCAATGATGATGCTCCCTAATATCCACATAAAAAGGCACAAATGGAAATACAGGAAGCTGAATGTGATTGTATGGATAAAATATAACAACACATTGCTCAGTTCCCAGATCTGAGGCAATATTTACATCTGGAACAAATTGAAAGTGGACCCTGCAACACCATGGCAAGTATATGCTATGAAAATTCCCTTGTCAATTCCCAAAGTTATCTCTGGCCATTTACTCAGGTAACTGTGCAACAGAAAAAGGTGAATGCTCATGTATTCTGAGGACTACTGAGCACAGCAGCTGAGTTGATATTGATGCCCAAAGATCTGAAGTATCCTCTTGGCTCCCCAGTTGGAATGGAGCACATATGGGGACATAAGGGATGTAGTGGTAAATACAGGGAGCAGGTCCTAAGCCATGCTTAGCTAAGGTCTGGTTTAAAATGAATCCACTGGGTCTACAGACTTTCCCAGTGGACATTTTCCCAGTCTGTGAGGGAAATTTTGATGGACATACATGGAAGTTGGAGTAACTCCCAAATGGAATCCTTGGCCTGTGAAGTAAGAGTTAGTATGGTGAGGGAAAGCCAGTAGAATCCTCTAAAACTGCCCTATATTCCTACCAATAAAATAATAAATTGACTCTACATCTCCATTTATTTAGGTGAGAAAAAAATAGCATGTTCTGCACTGAATGCTAGACAAATAACTATCATCCCACAACTCAAGTGGCATTCTCTATCAATCTAAAGATACAAGGAATTTCTCATTGTTAGCACTTGGATAATTCAGAAAAAAGTAACATTTGAACTTTGTTAATTGTTCCTATCCTGCCTATCGGTTCAATAAATCTCAGATTTATAATATAATACATAAGCAAGATAATCATCAAAGATGGCAGGAGTAATTTATTGGCCCCCTCAGGGTCAGGGACAGCACAGACAAATGAAATATATAATAATGTAAAAACATCACTTTAATAATATCCATTAACATTGCTGGTAGTACTAATAAAGCTATCACTGTGAATGTCATCATTGAGTACTCACTATGTTCTAGCTACTCAATAAGTTTCAACATGTGAATTCTCCCAGCAGTACTCTTATACAGGTACTATTATTTCCCCCCAATTTACAAAGAAACAGAGCCTCAGAGAAGTCAAGTTGCTTGTCTAAAGATGCACAGCTATCAGTGGAAGATCAGTTTTAAATTCATTCCTGCGTTTTTAGATGCTTTGGTTTTTTCCCTTTCTTGTGTTTCAGGGCTAAAATGTTGATTCTGTGAATGCTAGATCCATTTAATATGTGTTTTCGGGAGTGTCTGTGGGGAGAAGAGCTTCTAAGATAACAAATTCTATAATCAAATAAATTTACAAAACACTGCCTACTCTCTTTGCTTAGGGAATTCAATATGTACCTTAGCATATTAAAGGCTTAGTGAAGTTCTGCAGTAAACAAAAAACAGAAAACAAACTGAAAACTATCTAAAACTAACCCTCCAAACGAACAAGATTCTTTAATATTGTTAAATCTAGTGTTTCCTAGAGTTGTTAGAATATTCTATCAGTTAGGACACTTTGGCTAAAAGTAACAGCAAATTCAACTCAAAGTCATTTAACCAATGTGGCCACTTATCATCTTGCATAATAAGAAATCATAAGTAATTTAGTTTCTGAATTGGGTAATTCAACGGATCGGCTCAATTAGGAAGTACTCAGGATCTTTCTTCTTTTCACTTTGCCAGCAGCAAGTTTTTAATTATTTTTCAATTTTATACCATAAAATCTTGTATCAAAATATGCTTGGAAATACTTTTTCCTGACATGACAATTGACGTATGTAATTCTGTAAAGTGGTATTAAGGGAAATTTTCCATTAAAAAAAAATGAATTTCATTTAGACACGTTTTAATTTTCAAACTTCTAATTTGATGTCTAATTTCTTCTAATTAACCAAATATAAAGTTAATTTTGTTTAAGAATTTAAAAACATACTGTGTCAGCTGTACATGAAATGAATAACATTTCTAAATGACCAGGGGCAAGCATTACTTAAACATGTAGTGATAGGATTTATTTCTATCTTGATTAAAAATTGACAACTAATTTTGCATTTCTTAGAACACAGCAGAATCAAGAGATCAGTGTTTCATTATTAATATCTATATTTTGAGAATTCTATCATAACTGACAGTTTTACATTCTTTTTATTTTTTCCCCAAAGTTAAATAATGATGGAATTCTGGCCATACCATTTAGAATTACATTAGTAGTTCCTAAATAACAGTAACTGAAATTGCCATTTATTTTTCTTCAGGTAATAGTTCATCTGTCCTATGATGCCATTAGGAATCTAGGCTTTTGTCTTTCTAGTCCACCAACCTTGAAGTAGAGGGCTTTTTTTCTTTTCTTTTCTAATAATGGCAAGATGGCTGCTGTAGCTCCAGCCATCATGAGTATTCAATGAAGATATAAGGCGAAAATGTGAAACAGGGATAGTGCTAACCACATTGGTCTCTTTTACTTGGGAAAGAAACACTTTTCCAGAGACATTCATAACAAACTTGTTCATTGTCCAGAACTGGACCACCAATATCTGCACGATGCTGGGAAAGTGAGGAAGAGAATTGTTACATTTGTTTTAGATCAGTTAAGATAGAATGCCTAGATTTGTTCACATGGCACCACAAAATAACTGAGGTTCTGTTACTAAAGGAGGTATTTTTGAATCTTTCCTTGGCAACATTGTCTTTAACACCGGCCTACTCTCAGGTGCTAGAATGTTTATAGGAAAAACATATGAACAGACTCTGAGAGTTTAAATCTCTGTTTCTTCCCTTTATGAGTGATGTGACCTTGAAAAAGTTATGAGAAATATAATACTTCAGAAAATGAAACAATTAGAAGAAAGCTTTCAAGACTCCTACCACTATATACACTCTCACCTACCTTCATCCATACCCACAATTCCTTCCCTACTGCCTGACAACATATATGGATTATCTGTGCTCCTATCTAAATCTCTCTATTTGTTCCCTATCTCTTAGCTCTATCTTACCTGTTCAAAAATATCACTTCAGCAATCCTCCCCAACTCTCTCCTGTGCCATTAATTTTCCTTTCTACTGGATCTTTCTCATCAGTATTCAAATTTTTCTTCCATCTTCTTTACTCTTCCACTCTACTCCTTTGTACCCCTTTGTAGTAGCAGTTATTAAAAGAGCCACTGGGATTCCCTGGTGGCGCAGTGGTTGAGAGTCCGCCTGCCGATGCAGGGGACTTGGGTTCGTGCCCCGGTCTGGGAAGATCCCACGTGCCGCAGAGTGGCTGGGCCCGTGAGCCATGGCCACTGAGCCTGTGTGTCCCGAGCCTGTGCTCTGCAATAGGAGAGGCCACAAGAGTGGCCTGTGTACCAAAAAAAAAAAAAAAAAAAAAAAAAAAAAAGAGCCACTGATATTAATACATAAATTTTGAAAACATTTGAAAGAGAGTTGCAATAATTATAAAAATGATATTCAGATATGACAAAGTTCAAAGGAAAGAGATCTTTTCCTCTGTGTCTTAGAGGCAAGAGTACATTTCTCCTCATTCATCCCTGCCAGAATTTTATCACACAAGGATAACTAAACAATGAGAATGGGACCACCGTAATTGCATTAGGCCAATCTGGGGTAAGCCTCTCCTTGAAATATATTTGACACATTTGGGACATGAGAGCAGACATTTGGTGGAAATTCAGAGTTCTTTTAATATAGAACGAATGATGGATACTGAATAAACAACCAACAACAGTGTTTGTGTCACCCGTTGTCATCCCGAAGACCTAGTCAGTTGGGAAATAAATATCAGATATCTATTAAAACCCAGAATGGACATCATTTCTGGTAAAGCATTAGTTCCTTTTTTGAGTAATAGCAGTTAATATCCCACAAGACACTGGTGTTCTGTGAAACACAATTTGGAGAGAGCCAGTATAGAGAAATAACATAGTATTAAAAAAAAAAAAAAGAGGAAGAGAAATATAGAAATGACTTGAGTAAATCTCTAAGGAACAATCAGTTTAAGTTAAACATTAACATATTTCATAATTGAAAATACAGTGAACACTCAAAACAAATAAGATACACTAGGAAGAAAAATACATTAAAAACAGAAACTTCTCTACCTGAGAAAGGAACAGTTCCATGGCCTTTTGAAGGTAACTCATACCAGTAAGCATTGGCATGGCACTTAAAATAATAAAAACAACACCTATTTTTTTTTGAGGAATTTAAAAGAGAGTTGCTGAGATAATCATAGATTCATGTCAACATAGTTATTGACTGATTTGTTTTTAGCCTCACAATGAGATATAATTTGCCATCACAGCCATCCTTTCTCATATCCTAATTCACACAGAACTTGCTAGAATGGAGGAACTCTTATAGCATAAAGGAAGATCTTTAACCAACAGAGAAGTAATCCTAGGATGTTTCTGTTTCTGGCTTAATCAGAGATAAGATTTACTTCCAGTTTTCTGATCTTTTGTTAGCTATAAACAAGCTAGGAGGCACATACTCACCTACCAAGAAATAAAAAAGAAAAAATAGATGAGCAGAGAACCAGAACCTTTTATCAGCAGTCCTCCTCATGAATGTTGATCACATGGACTTCATGATGGTCTAGAACTTTATTTCCTTTTCCTTGTTTCACCTACCTTCAAGTAGGTAAAAATGAAAAAAATGAAACCCTCAGGAAAAAAATGAAATAAAGGAGTCTGAGCTCAAAATTTCTCCAAAGATTCTGTTGATAAATCTATTGCTTTGAGGTAGGAACCACACAGTTTTCACTGGAGAAGGTATAAATACTAACCCTTTAAAATGTAAATATAATTTGGCCACCATTTTCCAGGAAAAGAAGTGGAGTGTGACCAGAGAGGACTAGAGTAGTTAATGATGACACATTCTCTTTCTAATGTCCAAACCAATTGGGAACTAAATATAAGATGGCTAGTAAAACACAGTCCGAGCATTATTTCTGACAAAATCAGATTAAAAAATATGAGGGAAACCAGGTAGGGTGTCTTATTCTCTGATACCCTGAACTGAAAATAAGTTAAACTGCAGAGCAAAACCAAACTTACTATCCACTCATTTCCAAGCTCCAAAACTGACATAAAGCTAGTGTGATTATTTCATGTAGACTAGACTCTGAAAGAGATACTTGTCCAACTTAAGGTTGTTCCAAAATAGGGGGAAAAAGAGAGAGAGTGAGAGAGAGAAAGGAAGGGAGAGAAATAAAGAAAAAATAAATGTCTAGCAGTAGAATATAACCTCTATGAAGAATCTTTGCTTTGCTCACTGCTGTATTTCAAGTTCCTGAAACATAGAGGGTATATTTATAGAGTGAACTTCACAAAATTATCTCCACCGTATATAAATGTATCTCAAGTTTGGAAGAATAGGGTCTGTTAGTTAAAAAAAGAAAAGATTGTTCCTAAATTGAACATCAAAGAATATTCGGCAAATTTCCATTTTAATGATTAGCAGCACGTATACCTCTCCTAACTGAGGGTTAATTCTCTTACTAGTTAACTCCAGCTTCCAGAGTTGTGTCCTCTGGCAGCAGAAATCCACGATTCTGGGATAGCCCAAAATGAGCATGTGCTGCACCTGGAAACAATTAAGCTCCAAGGCCCTTTCACAAGCGCAGGTGTTCTGGCAAGCAGAAAACCCCCATTCTCTGTAACCAGCTGAAGATCCTGATTAATTGACTTGATTTTAATCTCAAGCAATGTCCACTGAGTTGCTAAGGAGAAATGAGCTGACAACGAACCTTAGTTACAAGGCAAGAAGTAATAGTCTTAACATGTTTGTGCGAAAAGTAAACCTAATTCATCTCAGCAGGATACGTAAGAAGACATTAGTATTAATAATTCTTTAGATTATATGGATTCTTTTCCCTCTGATTTACAGTAGACTTAAATGAAAATAATGGACCTTATAGTGGAGTGGTGAAAATTCCATTTATTTGAGGGAAATATAATCATTCCAAGAACCTCCTCTTGAGGGATCTAAATTTTCCTATACCCTGGATTCAAATTTCTATTTTTTTCTGTAATCTATGGTAAGGAACTGGGATAATGTTTCCAGGGACAGGAGATTAATACAAATCTGTGATGTTAGTGCATCAATATTTCCATTTCTAGACAACATTCTTGCTTAGACTACTTATGCACATGCTAAAAATAGTGACATTCCAAATTGGTGGTTACTGGTAGACGCAAAATCTTTAGTAACATAACCTATGATGGCTGATTGATTGAATGATGCAACATTTGAATTTTTAATTTGTTTTTAAATTTTGGTGTTTTGCTAATAGGTCTAGATCTGACAGCTTTCCAGAGCTACTGAAACCAGCTTCTACAAGTTAATTCATATGCTTCTTTTCACATACAACATATTTTAAAAATACATCTAAGGGCTGCTTGTTATTTTTCTCTTCTCCTTTTTCCTCCAATGGTCAACTACCTTTGAAATAATAATACTCAACTATTGTTTTTGAATAACTTAGATGTTACCATATATCAACTAGACAAGGTTAGGCCAGAAAAACGTTTGAGAGCATAAAAACAAAATTATTCAAAGAAGATTGTCTATTACTTGAAATAAAAGGTGTAATTTCTAGGAAAAAAAATAAAGAATACAACTATGTCTCTACCAGCACAGAGATGTATTCTAATGACCAATCCATTTCCTGTACTTCATCTCTGAAGTTGTAAAGTATATAGACAGTGCTTTCTGTCTATATTATATTAGGAGGGTAGTTACAGTAAGGAAATGTTTTAAATACTAAGAAATCAATATGAAAGATACAAGAACTTTAATAAAAATAGTTCTATATTCTTTATACTGGTCACGTGTGTCTATTTTTGTTGAGACACCTCAATTTATTCATAACTCTGATGCCAAAATACTTTTTCTCTGCCTCCCATCATCCTTGTCCCTCTTCTTATACATACCACTTTCTAAACTACCACCCATTTTCTATATATTTTATCATTCCTATTACAGTTTCCTCTCTTCTTACTTGAATCTAGGCCTCAGGACCTGCTGATAATAAATAGGTCATAAATAAATATTTCTTGGATAAGTAATTGCATGAATTATATGCCAAAGGCAATAGCTTAACCTCTATAGTGCCATTTGCTAGTTGTAAGACAGTCATTCAATATTTTTGAATTACAATTGGCTATGCAAGGAATGAAAAATAACAGCTATAATATTGTTATTATCATTGATTACAGCTATCATCTATTGACAGGTATCAGAAAGTATACATTCATTATATCATGATGACTGAAGATTGTTGGTGATATCATTAAGATCTTTAGACCTATGTTGAAGGTGAGAAAACAGAAATAATTGTTCAAGTAACTTTCAAAAGATCATATGACTAGAGAAAAAATGACAGATGAACAATTTGAGGCCTGATCTACATTGGCTGTGCACTTTTAATGAACAGGTTGCCAGAAATACGAACATGAATAAGTTCTGCAAGCTTAAAAGCAACATACAAGTGTAGAAGAACAAATCAACTTCTTCCCATATTATTTCTGATGACTCAGAATGAGCATAGCAGATAATGTACTTTAATAAATAAATTTTGTAATCTTGGCATATGTATTTCCAATGATTCCAATGTTCTTCTGACTTCCTAAAGAGAACATTATACCATGGAATACAAGTATAACTTTATCCCTCTGGGGCTACTGTTGGTTCCAGTACTACTGGGGTCACAAGTCCCTAGTGCTGATAAGAGAAGAGGATGATGTTAAACAGAAGTTCAGGGAAGAGAGGGGAAGGGAAACAAAGTGAATGGAAAGATTCAGTTACTTCCCTCTCTATCCTTTAGTAAGATATAGGTCCTCAAGAGTGATTGGTGCTTAGAAAATAATTATGAGGAGTTGGCCAAGTCACTGAAACTTGTCAGCAGCTTTTTTAGTATGGTGAACATATCAGAATAGTATCAATACTACAGAAACTAAAATTTATTTTGGGATCCAGGTCTGCAGTACTCTACATAAAATTAATTTTTGTTTATAGTGCTTACAATAGTTAAGTATTTTTATGAAGGAGTTTCACATACACTGATTGAGGTTTTGTGTAATCCCTTGATTTGTGCTTTCTTCAAAATCTTCCTTATATATTTACTGGGTTTAAAACCATAGAAAAGATCTAGAGATGGAAAATGATCAAATATTATCATAGTCCCCATTTTAAAAATAGACTTTTTAAATTTTAGCAACATTTAGATTTACAGGAAAAATTATGAAGATAGTAAATGGAGCTCCCTTATATGCCACACCCAGTTTCCCCTCTTATTAGCATCTTACATGGACTATGTGTTATAATTAATGAACCAATATTGATACAGTTAATAAAGTCCATACTTTATTCAGATTTTCTAATTCCTATGCTCATCCTTTCTCTGGTCCAGGATCCCAACCAGGACACCACATTGTGTTTAGTTGTCATGTCTCCTTAGATTCTTCATGACTGTGAGAGTTTCTCAGACTTTCCTTATTTTTAAGACCCTTGACAGTTCTGAGGGGTATTAGTCAGGTATTTTGTAGAATATCCCACAACTGGGATTTGTCTGGTGTTTTTCTCACGATTATCCTGGGGTTATGTGTTTTTGAGAGAAAATCACAGAGATAAAATGTCACTTTCATTACATTATATCAAGGGTACATACTAGCAACATGACTTAGCACCATTGATATTGACCTTCATCACATGAATGAAGTAGTGTTGTCAGGTTTCCTACTGTAAAGTTGCTCTTTTTTCCCCCCCTTCTTTCTATACTGTATTCTTTGGAAGGAAGTCGCTATAAACAACTCAGTCAAAGGAATGGGAAGTAAATGTCCTGCCTCCTCAAGGGCAAAGTATCTATATAAACCATTTGGAATTCTTCTGCACAGGAGACTTGTCTATTCTCTCCACTCATTTATCAAATTATTTATATCAGTATGGACTCACTGGTTCCTGGACTTTTTGTGACAAAGATTTTATTTAATTTCACTTAAATATATGGGCCTTATTATCACCAGGGAACTTATTCTTAATTTTCTTTCACCCTTTTTCTTTAACAAGATCTATAAAGCTATGCCTTTAAAGTTGAGGTCAGTAAATTTTTTTCTCTAAGAGGTCAGATAATAAATATTTTTAGCTTTGCAGGCCACATGGTCTCAATTACAACTATGTGAGAGCAGCCGCAGAAAACATGTTAAAAAAACAAATTAACTGTGGCTGTGTCCTATAAAAGTTTATTTACAAATAGCAAGCAGGAGAGATTTGGTTCAGAAGCCATAGATTGCTGACTCCTGACTTAGAATTTCGATTTGTTGTCTCTAAGACCTTTACTCCCAGATCTTCTTCCTAAACTCCAACAACCTCTTTCCAGGAGTAACTTCTAGTATTGGGAATTCTTAACTGTCTTCCTTGTAAATAGGCATTTCGATTTTTCATATGTAATTTAAAGCTTTGATGCGAGAGAGGCGGCACACCACTAAAAGAATATTAATTCTGAACTCAAGAATTTAGAGAATAAAGAATATAGACTCTTTGCCTTTACAGACTTTGGTTTAAGACACAGCGAAACATTCTGGGGCAAGATACTTGGTTCTATGTGTTACAAACATTCCTTTATGTTTTCCTAAGCCAATGATATGGTGATCATTTAGAGTTGGGGATAGGAAGAGGGGTAAATGGAAGGTACCATGTCTCTGGAAGCTGAGTAACTTGGTCAGTTCTCAAAGAGCTAAGTGATTTTTGAGCACTATTTGCAGGGATGCATACCACATTGTGACACTCACATTTATTAAAGATAAAATCAAGACAGAAAAAACTAAAAAGATTCAGAATGCAAACAGTTTAAGGAAAACTCTTCCTCCTTTTCATATAAAAACTGCATAATGCCCACTTAACATAAACATTGTATTAATGATAAAGCACCTACAATACAAGTTGATTAGCTACAATAGCTCCTGTCTATTCAATTGCATTAGTTCTGAAGGGACACTGCTGCACCTAATTTGATTTTCCCCTGAGCAGTACATGACGTGTTATTTGATGTCCTTCAGAGGACACGATTAGCTGAGCTATAAAGTGTCTGATTTTATTAGCTTTGCTAGATTTTATCAGTTTGTAAATGTGTTATTTTCTCCATTTATTGTGCCTATGGGATCCAGAGATAGAGTAAGCATCAAGTTAATATGTTTTGGGGAGGTAGTGATGGCTATACTTTAACACGCTCTGTTGTGATGACATTGAAGGTGGAGTTGTGGAAACTGTAATGTCAGGGCCATTTATCAAGGCAATTCTTCAATGCTATAAACCTCAGCTCTGACATTGAATTCAACAGTAGTCTTTTGTTTTAAATAGAACCAAGTGTTTCTGGGCTGCACTGCTAACAATCTTCCTTAACTGAATAACAAATAGTCAATAATAAGAAAATAAGTCGGGCAGGTGATCAGAGGAGAAAAGGAAGAAAAGGTGTTGGCCTAAGACACTGTGATTACAGTTTTTTTGATGAGAGAAAAACAGAATTCACTTTTAGGTATTTAGATAAAAAAGGAAGTGCTCCGTAAAGATATAAAAATGCCACCAACCCTTCGCTTTTAATTGGGATAGAAAACACAGTACACTCATTTAACTAGATCGTTTGGCAGGAAACAGTTTCGATGCCATGTATTCAAAGGGTGCCAAACCAAATGACATAAACAGCACTGAAGTTGCTCAGAGTTGTTAACAGGTGTTTGTGGCTTCAAGTTCCTGTATTCTTCTCAGGTTGCCTTCCATTTAGTTTTCTCAGTGCTCATTCAAACCATTTGCCAATGCATCAAAGCTGGATACTGTCCTCACTGTTAAAGCAATTAATTCATTAAAGATAATGCCTACTCACACAATGTTTTTATTTTTTGCAATCCTATAATTAGTGTTTTCTTTTAGTCTGAAATCCAAAAGAAAATCAAAGGTTTCCTTCCCCCACTCTCCCTATCAGGCAAAACTATTCCCTTCATTTGCTCATTTCTACCCACTTACAGAGATATGAATAGGGCTGGTAAGTGATATGTTTTAAGTGATATGCATTAACAGAGATAAAAATAATTATTAAGCATTATTTTATAAGTTTAGGGACCTGAAAGCAACTTGGTGTGTGTTTGTGTTTGTGTGTGTGTGCGTGCGTTTGTACGTAATGCACGTATACATTTATTGTGTATGTGCTAGGTGAGACAAGACACAAAATGTATTATGTGCAGTATCTTCTCAGTACATTTTCTGTATTGTGTGTTAAATATTATCTCCTTAACTCCACACTACAACCTTTTGAGGTTGAAACCATTCTTATCCCAAATTCACTGATGTGAAAACTGGTTGAGAGGTTAAGTGATTTGCCCCCCAAACCCCATTAGTAAATAGTAGAGTAGGGATAAGGCCATTGTCAGATGAGGTCTAAGACAAAGCAAATGAACCATTTGAATGTTGTATCCAAGATACGCTGTGAAATTTTCTGTTGAAACTTCTACATCAGTAATTCTCACATTCCCCATAGGTTTTCTTCTCCTGCACCCACTTATCACACCTTATCTTATATATAACCTTCACCTACAAGATGCAAACTCTGACATCTAGTAGACAATAGGTGGGTAAATCAGTACTCAATATCATAGTTCAGTTAAAGGTGAGGGCTGTGTGCTTATACTAGTCTAGTACGTCTTCATGCCACTAGAATGGAAGCAACTGAAGTTAAGGAACATAATTTTTCTTTTTCCCTGAGGTCAGGGCATAGTGTCTTCCTCAGTAGATTTTCATATACAATAATCATTATATAACTTATTACTTAAAATTTTAGATGACATCCTTTGTGTAATAAAGCATAATATATATTTACAATTTTCAAAACCATATAAAGTTTGGATAAATTTACTTGAATGTGAAAGAATATATCAATGTCTGTATCTATTATCTATCCACCTTTGTCTTGGGCATTGCCTGAGTTATTGCGTCTTTCAAGATCATATCCAAATATGAGCAGATTGACATTAAGTTGCAAAAAGTTATTCTCTGCTATAAATTATTTTATCTTATTCTGAATCAAAGATATTCAGCACATATGCATGATATATGCATGAGCACACACACACACACACACACACACACTCAATTACAATGATTCAGTTCATTTTTTTTAAATGTTGCTTTTCATACATAATCCAAGGTGAGATGAAAATAGGAGTTAGCAACTTAGATGTGGTACCACAGAGAAATCTGGGCATTTAAAACAATGTATATGTTTTAGAAAAAAATTCTACATCTCTTCCTTTTTTTTTCTAATTGATGTTATATTCTTAAATCATCAAAACATACAATTGGTTTGGAAAAGTAGCACCCGTGGCATACAAAAGATGAAACATCTTTGATAGACTCTTCTGTTGCTACAGAGAGGTTAGCCATCTATAAGCCTGTACATTCTTATTTTCCTGGACTTGCTTTTAATACATATTAAGTTGCAGTTTAATACTTACATTACAAATTCTAGCATTCCTATTCTAATATACTGTTTTATCAAAGGGGAAGAGTAACATGAGTACTGATTTTCAAAGGAGGTTATTTCCCTGCTCAAATAATCACAGGAAACCAAACTGTGGGTCTCTAAGATGTTTTGCTTTAACAATGGAACTATGGCCCATTAATGATGGAAGTCACAAAACCCTTTCATTATTTACTTCCATTTTTTTTTTTTTACTAGTCTCTCTTTTCAAAATCAATCAGCTACAATTGTTGTATGCCCACAATTTTCCTGTAGTCACTAATTATATATTCCCTATATTAGGCATCCTTTTAGATTTCTCACTTCTCCCTTGGCTGACAAATGTGTGTGTGTGTGTATAATAATTTTGGACACATGTATATATAATACATATGATTATGCATGCAGTATATCTGTAAAATATGTAGAAGGTATATATGTGAAATATGTAATTTATTACATTCTCTTTTATTATAAACACCATTAAATACTTTATACTTTTTGATTCATAAAGCAATGATGGGGAAAAATAGGCAGCAAAAGTGAAATAAGAAATTACAAAACTTTAACATGTAAGAAATACTTCATTTTCCTTTAACGGGAAATAACATAAAATTTTGGCATTGCAAATGACCTTAAAGGCATTAAGTTTAAGCAGAGAGCTGATGCTCACTGTAAACAATAGCTACTATTATTTTGAAACAATTTTAGAAAAAAATCACATTTGATACATAGTTTTCATCTCTCTTTATTCTTCTTTAATCTGGAACAGTTCCTTAAGTATCCTTCATGATGTTGATACTTTTTAAGAGTACAGACCGTACAGTGTCCCTCATTTTGGATCTGTCTGATGTTTCATGTTGATTTGATACAGATTATGGATTTTTGGCAGATAGAGCACAGAAGTGATGCTGTATCCCTCAAGGTGCACCATATCAAGAGGCATATAACATTGATTTGTCCCATTGCAGGTGATGTACACACTGCTCACTGCACTCAGGTGCTGTCAGGCTTCTCTATTTTCTCTTTGAATTAATAAATAACTTACAGGGATATACTCTGAGAATATGTAAATATCTTGTTATAATATTTTTGCTCATTAAATGTAACATCCATTGATGAATCTTGCCTGAAACAAGTATTGTTATGGCACTTTCTGAAGAGTGATTTTTCTAATTCCATCATGCTTTCTACATTTATTATTTGAAATTATACTTTGAGGAAGAGTTTTCCCATCTCTGCTTATTTATTCATTAATATATATCAATACTGAGTCATGGAATCTTGTTTTATTCTATAGTTACAATCCTTTACTAACATTATGTATTCGCTTGTCAAAATTGTCTCAGATTTGGCCAGTGGGATTCCTTTCAAGTTGGCTCTTGTATTGGGCCTCCATCATTTTTCAGGGATTTCCTTACTTTATACCACAAGAATATCTTTGAGGCTTACTGTGTACTTTCTCAGTCTCAGAATTTCTTGAATACATCGTGCCCTCTCTTATTTCTAAGATTTTAAATTCTCGTGGCCCTCTTCCTGCTGGTCTTTCTTGCTACCTATTTTTCCTTATTCCACCTACTCTATACCCACTTCAATTCTATAAGCATTCAAACCTTAGCTCATACATTGCCTCTTTTGGAAAAACTCAAGCACTAATATTCCTTTACACTAAGCCAAGCACTAAATGAATCATGCTGGGTGGGGTAACCACTATGTATAATCCTGTCATTGCATTTGGCAAATCGGCTTCTAAGTACCCTTTTTTTCTTATTGCTTTTTCCTGGACTGTTAACTCCTTGAGGGCAGGGACTGCCTGCCTTGCTCACCAGTATAAAACATGGCACTTTTAATGTTGTGAATCCTGAATAAGTGATTGAAGAATGGAACCATATGCAAGAAACTGAGAAAAAGTAACAAAGTTCATGTAGCCCAGGAGTCATATGGACACAAAATGGGTGGGCTTTAAAACAGGACAATATTTGATCTACCAGTAACCAGTTAGTGTAAATCATAATTATAAAATAATATATTTAAGGGTATTTATATGTGCTTACTCAAGGTGTTTCAATATTAAATGTAGCTGCTTCAGTCATCTTACTAAGCGGAGGTTTAGAATGGTGGTTGATGGTATAGACACTGAAGTCCTACTGCTTGCGCTCAAATCTCAGGATTGTAATCCTGCACAACGATTTTTTGTTGTTGTTCCTTTCTATCTCAGTCCCTTCATCTGCAGGAAGGGTATATAATAGTGATCATCCCATAGTGTAGGACTAAATGAGTTAATATATGACAACTACTTAGAACAAAGCCCATCTCATTGCAAGTGTCATACAGAATTGCTTTTATTATTACTACTACTGATACTATTCATTACTTCTTATTACCTTTAATAGCCCTATTTCAAGTTTATGTAAAACTTACTGACACAAACTACATTTCAGTGAGTGAATATAAAGTGGCCCATACTCTAAAGCTACTGTTCCAACCTGAACCCAGGTGGTTGTTCAGCTCTGTTATTGGCATTACACTATGTCATCTCGGCCTCCTCTGTACTTCAATTGCCTGCATATTTGGATGCATCTATTACTGGAATTAAACCAAAAGTTCTCTGATAGCAGAAATTTCACTTTAATCATTTTTTTGTCCTGCCTACATGCTACACACCTTCTGAAGTGCCCGCCACAGGGCTAGCATGTGTTGAAACCTCAGTGAATACTAGAATCGCTCTACTCTATGTACCCATTAATCTATTTTTCTTTCCCTGTATCTACCCTAGTGAGCCATATAAGTACAGCGATATGGCTGATATAAAATGTTAATTATATGCCTAACTTAAAAACTTCAGAAAAGTGAAGCTGCTCTGAAAATGAAATCAGTCATAACTATGACATATCTTTTCCTATTTATGAAAACTAGAAGGTGGAATTGTAAATATTTAATTTGATTATTCTTCTTTGCTAAGACATAAGCTCTCTGTTGCTCCAACATAACATTTTTTCTCTAGGAATATGTTGTGTAATGAAGGAAAGTGATTTATATTTTATTTTCCTTAATCAAACCATACATAGAGTTACATAGAGACATCTTAATACTGTTCCTCTCTAAGTCCACCTACACCCTGTCTCGGTGTAATCATTATCTTATATAAACAGGAAAATAATGTGAACCACTTCATTCCATGAACAAATTCAGTAATGAAGACCTGTCATTATTTTTTCCCCATTCTGCTTCAACTAGTTTTTTATAGATTTGAACTGTGGTTACTCTGTCAAACCAGTTTGAGTTCATTGGTTTGACTACAATGCCCTTTTTTAATAACCGATCCCTCAAAAGAAAACAAGATAGACTGACCCTATCAGTTTGAGAATAGCCAGCCTTTCACAGAACTTTATTTGAGGGATTCTGTAAAGAGTCCTTTCTCTACATATTTTTTTAAACTACACAAAAGATAGAAATCTACCTTTAGTGATTTATTTATGCATTAGTTAAGCTTGTTTGGTAGGAATGACTAAGTTACTTTACTTCAAAATTTGGTCGAGAAAGTTTATAATATAGAAACTTGTAGAAATTTGAGCAGAGAGAAACTGAATAACTCCTTTCGTTCAGAAATTTAAATTGTTTGGAACAATCATTACTATTAAGGTTTTCTGTTTTTTTTTAAAAACAATGTCCCTGGGATGGGTGACATACGTCATCTCTCACATCTTATCAAAAGTGAAAGAGAAAGAGAAACCACCAATTGATTGAGTAGGAAAGATGCTGAATATGGAGAATTGGAAAATAAAGGCAAATTTATGTCAAACATTTTTGTTGATGTATATACACTGCCCAATGTTTCTGTAGCAGTGAGAGGCTGATGTATCATGTTTTTGGGTCGTGACCTCTTCCTTAAAATGACTGCCAAAAAGAGAGTTCTGAAAGGTCTACAAAGAATTATGTGTGTAACATCCCCCAGTGATGTGTGATATTAACGATAACAGTGCATTAGGTTGAGGATTTTATCAAAAGTAGGACTTTCAAAGCCTTGAATACTTTGTTCATTTCCATCTACATCTCCTAACATTGTCTGTTTAAGCTTCCCGAGCTTAGACTCTTTTCCCTGTCCCCCACATTACCCTTTATATTCCTCAATATTTGGCACATAGTACTTCTTGAATGATACTTGTTAAGTTATTTAGTTATTTATGTATGCATGTTTGTTTTACTTTTATAATTTCCATGCATACTCCCTTTCTAAAAGGAAGCTTCCTAAAGATTTATGAAAACATAAAGGCTATTCTGGGATAAAAATTCTCAAAGTTATTTCTTAAGTCAATTTAGAGTTATAGAACCAGGAAAACACTTTTTTATCCTTAGCCATTTGTATTACTCCAAAGAAGGTATTCATTTAGGGAGGGTGATAAAAAATAATCACATTGAAAAATTTAAGTCTCTATGTATATACATACCCTAAACAATTTTTAAATGTTTATTCATTTCCAAATATTTAAATGTTAAATAGATCCCCCTATTATTCATGGCTATTATTTTGAAAACTTAAAACATTAAATGAAATAATAGGAAATACTGGAAATTATATTATTTTCCCGTGTACTTGCTACATGAAAAAATGGGTGTTAATATCTACAAAGTTTATAAACATTTTATTGTTTAAAATCTAAAGCACATATCATGTATTTTTTAAAAAGAAATTCCTATTCTTTGTGTAGATTCTTCTTTATGTAGTTACTTTGAATTTGGAAGAACTGCATATGCAATTGCTCAGCAATTCAACGCCTTCAAGTAAAAACATGTAATGTTGATAACCATTGTGGCTAAGCTTTAATTTTTCTATTTTCTGCCTTTGTGATTTTAAGTTTTGGCCTAAAAGTTTCTTCAATGCACCAGCATACCTATTATTTCAGTAAATTATTTTTTCTGTTCTCTAACAGAAGGAGTCATTTATGCAGAAGTAATAAATTGTAAGTATTCTTCCTGACTGTTTACAAGGAATTATTGGGAGTGCAACTGGCAAAATGTGTTCTTTGAATTAAAAATACAGACTTTCATTATAACTATTGCCATGGCAATAGGTGTTTATTTCTAATTGAGTATAACATATTGCTTGAAAATAAGTATATGATATCAATTAAATATTGTGTGCATAAATATTTGTAGATGTTTGTATACTAAAAGAAATGTATAGAATTATATAAACCAGAATAACAGTGACTGCATAAGAAAGCAGATTTGGAGACAGAGTGTGGGTGTGTTGGAAGAAGGATGAGAAAAACAACTGACAGATTTTTCTTCAGAACTTTCTAAGTCTTTCGTATTGCTACAAGACCATATATTAATTTTATGATATCAAGTTATGGACTTAAATTCAATGTTGCTATTTTAAAGCATGGAAAAAAAGGAGAATTCAAGGAGATGGTCAAATATCTTAGCATTCTGTGCTTGAAACACACTTCCCATGCACATATTTTTATTAGTTGTAAAAATCTATTTGTTTTCAACAAAACCAAGTTAAAGATACTGTATTCAACCTAATCACCTCTACAACTTAGAATTTTGGAAGACAGAAGTGTTTCTATGTATATCATTGTCCTAGAATATAGGTGGTATTTCAGTAAACATGAAAATGCAGAAGATATGAAATCTGTAGAATGTTTCATTTTGAGTTTCAAATTCTATAGTTAAATAGCAAAGATCTTTGGTTTAAAAACTCTGTGGTATGCCTTTGTGCTTAGCCTTAAATGAGTTACTAGACTACATTGTATAATTTTTCGTTATACTATTAATGGTACATACATATTTCTTCAAATGAGATATGGAATATTCTATAATTTTATATATTATAATTATTATAACATAACTACTATGTGATATTACACCTTTCTCCACATTTAGTTCAATTTTATCCTTCCTTTGGAATATAAAATTTAGAATGAACTTATGATAAAATGTCACATTTAATTAATTGTACCTAAAAATTCAACTGCTTCTATATGGGGAAATAATTGATATTTTATCTTCAATCTTCACTTGATTAAAAGTTTATTTTTTATAATCTTTGTTTCTAAACATTCATAAAACTTACTTTGATTTTCTACATTTAGTTTTTCAGTTCTCACTTTTAAAGTCTTATTAGGCTCAGGGAGTGTGTGAACATTAAATTTCGTTGATATGTGATTTATTTTCTTTTATTTTTAGTTAGATTAGGTTTAAATTATGGCCCTTTATAATACTTGATCCATGTCTTATCAGTCACTCTTGTCTTTTAAAATAATCTAAGGAAACATTCTATAGTATAATAAAAAATGACTACAAAAGGCAGAACATTTGATATCTGCAAACTGAAGATATAAATAAAGTTAAAAGAGCAAGTTAAAAGCAAATAAAGTTAAAAGAGAATCTCTCTCCTTTTGACAGTTCATTGTTAGTGTATAGAAATGCAACAGATTTCTATACATTCATTTTGAATCCTAAAACTTTACCAAATTCATCAATAAATTCTAGTAGGTTTTTTGGTGGCACTTTTAGGATTTTCTACATATGGTATCATGCCATCTGCAAACAGTGACAGCTTTACTTCTTCCTTTCCAAACTGGATTACTTTTATTTATTTTTCTTGTCTGATTGTGGTGACTAGGATTTCCAATACTATGTTGGATAAAAGTGGCAAGAGTGGGCATCCTTGTCCTATTCCTGATCTTAGAGGAAATGTTTTCAGCTTTTCACCATTAAGTAGGATGTTACCTGTGGACTTGTATATGGCCCTTATTATGTTATGTTTCCTCTATACCCATATTGTTGAGAATTTTTTTATCATAAACGGATGCTGAATTTTGTCAAAAGCTTTCTCTTATTGAGATGGTCATATAACTTTTACTCTTAAATTTGTTAATATGACATATCACATTAATTGATTTGTGGATATTGAACCATCCTTTTATCCCTGGGATAAATTTCACTTGATCATAGTGTATATGATCCTTTTTAAACATTGTTGAATTCAGTTTGCTAATACTTTGTTGGTGATTTTTGCATCTATGTTTATCAGCAATACTGACTTCTAATTTTTTGTGATATCTTTGTCTGGTTTGGTTATAAGGGTGATAATGGCCTTGTAGAATGAGTTCAGAAGTGTTCCTTCCTCTGTAATTTTTGGAATAGTTTGAGAAGGATAGAGGTTAACTCTTCTCTAAACGTTTGGTAGAATTCACATGTAATGCCATATGGTCCTGAAGTTTTGTTTGTAGGGAGTTTTTTGTTGTTGTTGTTACCCATTCAACTTGATTACTGGTAATTGGTCTGCTCATATTTTCTATTTCTTTCTGGTTGAGTCTTAGAAGATTGTACATTTCTAGGAATCTGTACATTTATTATAGGTTTTCCATTTTATTGCTGTATAGTTGTTCATAGTAATCATTTATGATCCTTTGCATTCCTGTTGTATCAGTTGTAACTTCTCCTTTTTCATTTCTGATTTATTTATTTGGGACCTAGAGAGTATTATGTTAAGTGAAATAAGTCATATAGAGAAAGAAAAATTTTGATTCACTTCTATGTGGAATCTAAAAAACAAAACAAATGAACAAACAAAACTAAACAGAAACAGTGTCATAAATAAAAAGAACAAACAGGCAGTTGCCAGAGGGGAGGAGGTGGGGGAAGAAGAGAAATTGGTGAGGGAGACTACAAAGTACAAACTTTCAGTTACAAAACAAATGAGTCACAGATATGAAATGTACAGTGTGGGTAATATATTCAATAGTTATGAAACATCTTTTGTATGATGGGGCAGATGGAAACTGGACTTATCAAGCAAACTCATAGAAAATGAATTCATATGTGTGGTTACTAGAAGTGAGGGGTGAGGGGAGGGGGAATTGGGTGAAGGTAGTCAAAAGATACAATCTTCCAGTTATAATATAAACAAGGACTAAGGATTTAATGTACAATGAGATAAATATAACTAACACTGCTGTGTGTTATATGTGAAAGTTGTCAAGAGAGCAAATCCTAAGAATTCTCATCACAAAGAAAAATAATTTTTTTTCTATTTCTTTACTGTTGCACCTATATGAGATGGTGAATGTTTACTAGACCTATTGTGGTTATCATTTCATGATGTATGCAAGTCCAATCATGATGCTGTACACCTTAAACTTATACAGTGCTATATGTCAATTATATCCCAATAAAACTGGAAGAAGAATAAAAAAAGAGAACCACTCTCCCTGGGCTCCTTGAGAAATAAGTCAAGGAATGCTCTGTGCTTGTTTTTTTCTTGATAAGGTATTCAGTCAAACCCATAATAAACTTGTTAAGAAACACAGAATTTTAAATTTTTTGAAGATTCTAGGAAAAGGGTCCCCAAGCCCTGGGCCATGGACTGGTGATAGTGGTCCGCAGCCTGTTAGGAACCGGAGCAAGGGAAGCTTCATCTGCCGCTCCAGATCACTCTCCATCACTGGCATTACTGCTTGAACCATCCCTCCCCCACCCACCCACCCCGTGGAAAAATTGTCTTCCATAAAACTGGTTCCTGGTGTCAAAAAGGTTGGGAATTGCTGTTCTAGGATGTAAAAGAGTAACTAAAAATCATATCCTTTTAATTTGTTTTCATATTTGTTGATGGTAAATCATAGAAGATACAGCAATATACTAGTTACAGATTGGTTATCTTCCAATTACAAGCCTGATTAAATGTTTGAAATTAAAACAAAAATTCTGATTGTTATACCATTTATTAATACCCAGATGTATTCATTATTGTATAACTTTTATTTAGAACCTAATAAATAACAAGATCTGACCTAGTACTGAGGTCATGGTTGTATAGGAGTAAGAAACTGCTCGGGCTCTCATAAAATAATAAAAGACAAACTCAAATATCTTGGTGGGTAAAGTCTAAAACATTCCAAAAGTTGGAACTCTCATTATTAGAATTTTGTTTGTTGGTTTGATAGCTATGAGTGTTGACTCCAAATCATCCTAGAAAATGTTTAAGGAAAATTAAATGAAAGGGTAATGCTAATAAAGTTATGGCCTCACTTGGAAACTGTCCAATATTAGTTAATATATGATTTTATATTACATTATATTTATATTGAAACCTACCCATTTTTAATCACAACTATATTCCATGCATTATAGTTGTTTTAACTGTACTAATTGGAAAGGGGAGAGGGTAAACAAAAATAAGCATATAGCTGTCATGACAACAAAGTCAACAGTTAGAAAGTAATATCAGAAATTTCTTTCTTCTTTCTTATCCTTAAAGGTGGTTCAGGGGAGACTTTCAAGATGGTGGAGTAGTAAGACATGGAGATCAGCTTCCTCCCCACAAATACATCAGAAATACATCTACATGTGGAACAACTCCTACAGAACACCTACTGAATGCTGGCAGAAGACCTCAGACTTCCCAAAAGGCAAGAAACTCCCCATGTACTTGGGTAGGACAAAAGAAAAAAGAAAAAACAGAGACAAAAGAAGAAGAACAGGACCTGCCCATCAGGGAGGGAGCCGTGAAGGAGGAAAAGTTTCCACACACTAGGAAGTCCCTTCATGGCGGAGACAGGGGCAGGTGGTGGGGGGGAGCATTGGAGCCATGGAGGAGAGTGCAGCAATAGGGGTGCAGAGGGCAAAGCGGAGAGATTCCAGCACAGAGGTTCGGTGCCGACTAGCACCCACCAGCACAAGAGGCTTGTCTGCTCCCCCACTGGGAGGGGTGGGGGCTGGGAGCTGAGGCTCAGGCTTCGGAGGTCAGATCCCAGGGAGAGGACTGGGGTTGGCTGCATGACACAGCCTGAAGGGGGCTACTGCACCACAGCTAGCCAGGAGGGAGTGCGGGAAAAAGTCTGGAACTGCCTAAGAGGCAAGAGACCATTGTTTCGGGGTGTGTGAGGACAGGGGATTCAGAGCACCGCCAAAACGTGCTCCAGAGACGGGCGCGAGCTGTGGCTATCCACGCGGACACCGGAGACGGGCATGAGACACTAAGGCTGCTGCTGCAACCACCAAGAAGCCTGTGTGCAAGCACAGATCACTATCCACACCTCCCCTCCTGGGAGCCTGTGCAGACGCCAGTGCCAGGGTCCCGTGATCCAGGGACAACTTCCCCGGGAGAACACACAGCACACCCCAGGCTGTTTCAATGTCACACTGGCCTCTGCCGCCGCAGGCTCGCCCTGCATTCCGTACTCCTCCCTCCCACCGGCCTGAGTGAGTCAGACCCCCCTAATCAGCTGCTACCTTAATGCCGCCCTGTCTGGGCGGGAACAGATGCCCTCAGGTGACCTACATGCAGAGGCGAGGCCAAATCCAAAGCTGAAGCCCAGGAGCTGTGTGGGTTAAATCTCCAGTGGACTAAATCTCCACAATCAACTTGATGTACCTGCATCTCTGGAATACCTGAATAGACAACGAATCACCCCAAAATTGAGGCAGTAGACTTTGGGAGCAACTGTAGACTTGGGATTGTTTTCTGCATGTAATTTGTTTCTGGTTTTATGTTTATCTTAGTTTAGTATTTAGACTTTATTATCATTGTTAGATTCGTTTACTGATTTGGTTGCTCTCTTCATCCTTTCTTTTTAATATATAGACATATATATATATTTTCTTTTTTCTCGTTTTGTGAGTGTGTATGTGTATGCTTCTTCATGTGATTTTGTCTGTATAGCTTTGCTTTTACAATTTGTCCTAGGGTTCTGTCTGTCCGTTTTTCTTTTTGTTTTTGTTTCTTTTTTTAGTATAGGTTTTAGTGCTTGTTATCATTGGTGAATTAGTTTTTTGGTTTGGTTGCTCTCTTCTTTCTTTCTTATTTTTTCTTTTCTAATGTTTTAAAATTTATTTTTTATTTTAATAACTTTATATTTTTTTCTTTCTTTCTTTCTTTTTTGCTCCCTTTTCTTCTGAGCCATGTGTCTGACAGGTTCTTGGTGATCCAGCCAGGTGTCAGGCCTGTGCCTCTGAGGGGTAAGAGCTGAGTTCAGGACACTGGTCCACCAGCAACCTCCCAGCTCCACATAATATCAAACGGCAAAAGCTCTCCCAGAGATCTCCATTGCAACGCTAAGACCCAGCTCCACTCAACGACCAGCAAGCTACAGTGCTGGAGACCCTGTGCCAAACAACTAGCAAGACAGGAACACAACCCCACCCATTAGCAGAAAGGCTGCCTAAAATCATAAAAAGGTCACAGACACCGCAAAACACGCCACTGGACATGGTGCTGTCATTCAGAAAGACAAGATCCAGCCTCATCCACCATAACACAGGCACTAGTGCCCTCCACCAGGAAGCCTACCCAACCCACTGAACCAACCTTAGCCACTGGGGGAAAACACCAAAAACAACTGGAACTACGAACCTGCAGCCTGTGAAAAGGAGACCGCAAACACAGTAAGTTAAGCAAAATGAAAAGACAGAGAAACACACAGAAGATGAAGGAGCAAGGTAAAAAACCACGAGCAAACAAATGAAGAGGAAATAGGCAGTCTACCTGAAAAAGAATTCAGAGTAATGATAGTAAAGATGATC
This sequence comes from Grampus griseus, assembly GCF_964374135.1. Classification (NCBI taxonomy): domain Eukaryota; kingdom Metazoa; phylum Chordata; class Mammalia; order Artiodactyla; family Delphinidae; genus Grampus; species Grampus griseus. The sequence continues at coordinate 70,548,212 of NC_139018.1, forward strand.
CAAAATCTTAGAAACAGAATAGAGAAAAAACAAGAAACATTTAACAAGGACCTAGAAGAACTAAAGCGCAAACAAACAATGATGAACAACACAATAAATGAAATGAAAAATACTCTAGAAGGAATCAATAGCAGAATACCTGAGGCAGAAGAATGGATAAGTGACCTGGGAGATAGAATAGTGGAAATAACTACTGCAGAGAAGAATAAAGAAGAGAATTGAAGACAGTCTTAAAGACCTCTTGGACAACATTAAACACACCAACATTCGAATTACAGGGGTCTCAGAAGAAGAAGAGAAAAATAAAGGGACTGAGAAAATATTTGAAGAGATTATAGTTGAAAACTGCCCTAATAAGGGAAAAGAAATAGTCAATCAAGTCCAGGAAGCAGAGAGAGTGCCATACAGGATAAATCCAAGGAGAACCATGCCAAGACACATACTAATCAAACTATCAAAGATTAAATACAAAGAAAAATATTAAAGGCAACAAGGGGAAATCAACAAATAACATACAAGCGAATCCCCATAGGTTAAGAGCTAATCTTTTAGTAGAAACTCTGCAGGCCAGAAGGGAGTGGCAGGACATATTTAAAGTGATGAAAGGGAAGAACCCACAACCAAGATTGCTCTACCCAGCAGGGATCTCATTCAGATTCAATGGAGAAATTAAAACCTTTACAGACAAGCAAAAGCTAAGAGAATGCAGCACCACCAAACCAGCTTTACAACAAAAGCTAAAGGAACTTCTCTAGGCAGGAAACACAAGAGAAGGAAAAGACATACAATAACAAACCTAAAACAATTAAGAAAATTGTAATAGGAACATTCATATCAATAAATACCTTAAATGTAAATGGATTAAATGCTCCAACCAAAAGACATAAACTGGCTGAACGGATACAAAAACAAGACCCATATATATGCTGTCTACAAGAGACCCATTTTAGACCTAGGGACACATACAGACTGAAAGTGAGAGGATGGAAAAAGATATTCCATGCAAATGGAAAGTAAAAGAAAGCTGGAATAGCAATTCTCATATCAGACAAAATAGACTTTAAAATAAAGACTATTACAAGACACAAAGAGGGACACTACAAAATGATCAAGAGATCAATCTAAGAAGAAGATATAACAATTGTAAATATTTCTGCACCAAACACAGGAGCACACAGTACATAAAGAAAAAGCTAACAGCCATAGAAAGGGAAACTGACAGTAACACAATCATAGTAGGGGACTTTAATATGCCATTTTCACCAATGGACAAGTCATCCAAAATGAAAATAAATAAGGAAACACAAGCTTTAAATGATACATTAAACAAGATGGACTTAACTGATACTTATAGGACATACCACCCCAAAACAACAGGATACACTTTCTTCTCAAGTGCTCATGGAACGTTCTCCAGGATAGATCATATCTTGGGTCACAAATCAAGCCTTGGTAAATTTAAGAAAACTGAAATCATATCAAGTATCTTTTCCAACCACAATATATGAGACTAGATACCAATTACAGGAAAAAATCTGTAAAAAATACAAACACATGGAGGCTAAACAATCCACTACTTAATAACAAAGAGATCACTGAAGAAATCAACAAAGAAATTAGGAAAAACCTAGAAACAAATGACAAGGAATACACGATGACCCAAAACGTATGGGATGCAGCAAAAGCAGTTCTAAGAGGGAAGTTTACAGCAATACAATTCTGCCTCAAGAAACAAGAAAAACTCAAATAAACAACCTAACATTACACCTGAAGCAATCAGAGAAAGGAGAACAAAAAAACCACATATTAGCAGAAGGAAAGAAATCACAAAGATCAGATCAGAAATAAATGAAAAAGAAATGAAGGAAACAATAGCAAAGATTAATAAAACTAAAAGCTGGTTCTTTGAGAAGATAAACAAAATTGATAAACCATTAGCCAGACTCATCAAGAAAAAAAGGAAGAGGACTCAAATCATTAGAATTCAAAATGAAAAAGGAGAAGTAACAACTGTCACTGCAGAAATGCAAAGGATCATGAGAGATTACTACAAGCAATTATATGCCAATAAAATGGACAACCTGGAAGAAATGGACAAATTCTTAGAAAAGCACAACCTTCTGATGCTGAACCAGGAAGAATAGAAATAGAAAATATAAACAGACCAATCACAAGCACTGAAATTGAGACTGTGATTAAAAATCTTCCAACAAACAGAAGTCCAGGACCAGATGGCTTCACAGGCGAATTCTATCAAACATTTAGAGAAGAGCTAACACCTATTCTTCTCAAACTCTTCCAAAATATAGCAGAGGGAGGAACACTCCCAAACTCATTCTACGAGGTCACCATAACCCTGATACCAAAACCAGACAAAGATGTGACAAAGAAAGAAAACTACAGGCCAGCATCACTAATGAACATAGATGCAACAATCCTCAACAAAATACTAGCAAACAGAATCCAACAGCACATTAAAAGAATCATACACCATGATCATGTGTGGTTTATCCTAGGAATGCAAGGACTCTTCAATATACGCAAATCAAACAATGTGATAAACCATATTAACAAACTGAAGGAGAAAAACCATATGATCATCTGAATAGATTCAGAAAAAGCTTTTGACATAATTCAAAACCCATTTATGATAAAAAAAAAAAACCTTCAGAATGTAGTCATAGAGAGAACTTACCTCAACATAATAAAGGCCATATATGACAAACCCACAGCCAACATCGTTCTCAATGGTGAAAAATTGAAACCATTTCTTCTAAGATCAGGAACAATACAAGGTTGTCCACACTCACCACTATTATTCAACATAGTTTTGGAAGTTTTAGCCACAGCAATCAGAGAAGAAAAAAAATAAAAGGAATCCAAATCCGAAAAAAAGAAGTAAATCTGTCACAGTTTGCAGATTACATGATACTATATATAGAGAATCCTAAAATGCTACCCCAAAACTACTAGAGCTAATCAATGAGTTTGTAAAGTAGCAGGATACACAAAATTAATGCACAGAAATTTCTTGATGAAAAATCTGAAAGAGACATTAAGGAAACACTCTCATTTACCACTGCACCAAAAAGAATGAAATACCTAGGAATAAACCTACCTAAAGAGACAAAAGATCTGTATGCAGAAAACTATAAGACACTGATGGAAGAAATTAAAGATGATAGAAACAGATGGAGAGATATACCATGTTCTTGGATTGGAAGAATCAACACTACACTACTAAAATAACTACACTACTCAAAGCAATCTACAGATTCAGTGCAATCCCTATCAAACTACCAATGGCATTTTTCACAGAACTAGAACAAGAAATTTTACAATTTGCATGGAAACACAAATGACCCCGAATAGCTAAAGCAATCTTGAGAAAGAAAAATGGAGCTTGTGGAATCATGCTCCCTGACTTTAGACAATAATACAAAGCTACAGTAATCAAGACAGTATGGTACTGGCACAAAAACAGAAATATAGATCAATGGAAGAGCATAGAAACCTAGAGATAAACCTACGTATATATGGTCACCTTATTTTTGATAAAGGAGGCAAGAATATACAATGGAGAAAAGATAGCCTCTTTAAGTGGTGCTGGGAAAACTAGACAGCTACATGTAAAAGAATGAAATTAGAACAAGTCCTAACACCATACACAAAAATAAACTCAAAATGGATTAAAGACCTAAATGTAAGGTCAGACACTATAAAACTCTTAGAGGAAAATATAGGCAGAACACTCTATGACATACATCACAGCAAGATCCTTTTTGACTCACCTCCTATAGAAATGGAAATACAAACAAAAATAAACAAATGGAACCTAATGAAACTTAAAAGCTTTTGAACCGCAAAGGAAACCATAAACAAGATGAAAAGACAGCCCTCAGAATGGGAGAAAATATTTGCAAATGAAGCAACTGACAAAGGATTAATCTCCAAAATTTATCAGCAGCTCATGCAGCTCAATATCCAAAAAGCAAACAACCCAATCCAACAATGGGCAGAAGACCTAAATAGACATTTCTCCAAAGAAGATATACAGATTGCCAACAAACACATGAAAGAATGCTCAACATCACTAGTTATTAGAGAAATGCAAATCAAAACTACAATGAGTTATCACCTCATACCAGTCAGAATGGCCATCATAAAAAATCTACAAACAATAAATGCTGGAGAGGGTATGGAGAAAATGGAACCCTCTTGCACTCTTGGTGGGAATGTAAATTGATACAGCTACTATGGAGAGCAGTATGGAGGTTCCTTAAAAAACTAAAAATAGAATTACCATATGACCCAGCCATCCCACTACTGGGCATATATCTTGAGAAAGCCATAATTCAAAAAGGGACATGTACCACAATGTTCATTGCAGCAGTATTTACAATAGCCAGGACATGGAAGCAACCATCAACAGATGAATGGATAAAGAAGATGTGGCACATATATACAATGGAATATTACTCAGCCATAAAAAGAAATGTTATTTGTAGTGAGGTGGATGGACCTAGAGTCTGCCATACAGAGTGAAGTCAGAGAGAGCAAAACAGATACTGTATGCTAACACATCTGTATGGAATCTAAAAAACAAAAAAAGGTTCTGAAGAACCTAGGGGCAGGACAGTAATAAAGACGCAGACATAGGGAATGGACTTGACATGGGGAGGGTGAAGTGTAAGCTGGGACGAAGTGAGAGAGTGGCTTGGACTTATATATAGTACCAAATGTAAAATAGATAGCTAGTGGGAAGCAGTTGCATAGCACAGGGAGATCAGCTCGGTGCTTTGTGACCACTTAGAGGGGTGGGATAAGGAAGGTGGGAGGGAGACGCAAGAGGGAGGAGATATGGGGATATATTTATATGTATAGCCGATTCACTATGTTATAAAGCAGAAACTAACGCACCATTGTAAAGCAATTATACTTCAATAAAGACATTAAAGAAAAAGAAAAAGGTGTTCAAGGTCAAGATTAGTTATTGTGGATTAAGGTATTCCTGAGAGTCTCAAGTGATGATAAATAATATTCTACCTGTTCTCTGATTTCTCTTTCTCTGTTGAGGTTTTTGTTGTTGTTGTTTTTTCGAGGGTTTTGGGGGTTTCTTTTGTGGTTTTTTTGGTTTGTTTTTGGAAATCAGAAAACTGTCAGAGTAAGAAAGGGATAGCTCATGAATGGTACTTTTAAGTGCTCAAAATGATATCATTCAGAAAGGTGTAAATTTTGTTCCCATATACAATGTGATAGATCAGTTGAAGAAAAAGACTGTTGACAAAACAAAGAAAGACACATAAAATGCATGTTTATGACATTTAGAAATAAAGACAACAGAATGGGTAAAAATGCAAAATATAAAGATTAAAATTAATGAAGAAAATTAAATGCTCAGAAGGAATTTTAACATTATATTGCATAAAGAAAACCATATATGGGAAGTAATATCATAAGAAGTGATGTGTTATATATCCCCTAATGCATCAAGAAAATGGTGAGAATTAAGACTATAGAAAAAATATATGCCTTCTATTTTAAAGTAATATGAAATACAGAAATCATTACGCCAAAGGTGTATATTAATGAAAACTGAATAAGCAATTTCCAAAGTCAAAATTCTCAAAGAAGTAAATTATGAATCCAGATGAGAAATTATAGTAAATGATTAGGACAGGATGGTATTTATCAGAAAATCCTAAGAGAATTACAATGTGAGTTGTAATAAATAGTTGAAAATATCAGTATTTATGAAAGATTAGAAAGTAATACATTGCCTAGTCTTTAGAAAGAATTATTGTCCTTGAAGTTCTAAAAAAAATAACTTGCTATTTTTAAAGATAGAATGCCATGTTACTTTGTTACCTATGTTGACAGAAGTTTTAATATGTTTTTTAAAATTTATCCATCACTTTAACCAACATTTACTGAGCACATTTTATGTTCCACAAAAACGTAACACTCTGTACTGTACAGCTACAATGGATGAATGATGACCATTACTATCCTTACAATCTATGAGTTAATATTGGTATATAGCAAATTATTTACAATATTTTAAGTGCTATAATAAGGATTGCCATAGATATGTATGCTGAGGTAAAAACAATTATTTTTTCTTAAAATGGCAGAGGAAAAATATTACAGAATTAAACTCTTTATACTAGAATTATATCCATTACATAAGTCCAACTAAATTTTTAACAGAAAAGAATAAAATCTTAAACAAGTATTCTAATTAACAATGGCTTGTAAAGAAATATTGTAATTAATAAATGCATCAAAATCATGTTTTTCAAGTGTTTATTTTGGGTAAAAGGACCTATGTACATGTTTCATTTCAAGGTATCTGCCTAGTACCCATAATTAACACTAGTATGACAAGAAGCTAGAAGTAAAACAGAATTTCTAAGCCAAAACCATCCAGTAACCAAACAGGAAACACATCACAAAATGTGTTCACTAGACCTCACCATATTGGCCACAGCAAAATCAGAGTGTGAAATATGAGCGTGTCTCAAGAGATCTGAATGGTCAGTTAGACCAGCACATTAACAGTGAATATGAATGATGCTAAATAGAAGGCAATACCAAGCAGACAGCCAAAAAATGTAGATAAGACTTCACCGTTGAGCAAGAGATCAAATGAACAAGGTCTTGATCAATACAACCAAGGGTATAACTGGGCATTACAAAAGGCAGGCAAGGCATCAGTCAGGGGAGGCCTTAGCACAACAACTGAAATATATTTACATATATATTCAAATATTTATTGAGCAAGTACTCTATGAAAGATACTTTATATGTGTGTGTTTCTTAACAGGGTCCAACATCCTCACTGGGAAAGGGGTTAGAGATACAGATAAATTTAACTTTTCTGAATTCCTGAGGTTGATTCTCTAATTCTTCTTTCAATACTGGAGATATTTATTTTATACCCTCATAGAATTTGTAGATATCTTTATAATGTAATTTGCCACATTCTTTTCTCCACACTTAAATTTGTAATACCTTTACTATGCAACTTACCATAAGATTTTTTCTTCTGCATTATAATATTCTTCTGCATTATAATACTGAATCCGATATATTTAGCTATAATAAGGGCTTATTGAATAAATAAAACAATGACCTAGTAGTTCAGCATCCAGTACTAATAACTTTTATGAAAACCATATGCCCTCATTTCGGCAGAGAGGGAGCCAGCATTTTTAGGATAAGTATTGGCATACATTAACAAGCTTATGAGCATGATGCATGGATACTGTTGGCTTCTAGTGTAGATTTTCAGGTCATATCCTTTTCAGTCAACACTATTCAATAGTGAATAACAGTGGTGCCAAGACTCCAGGAGCAAAATTATCCAGGTGTTTTATTCTATTAATATGTAAGGGAAACAGTGAAGCATGTAGTGCTGAATTTGGCAAGGTAGGAAAATAAGTGCCAGAATATGTGGTGAATTTTAAAGATATGAAGGGGCCACAGTTCACTGACCATCGATACTGTCAAAGTTAGTGACTGTGAAAGTTTCTTTTTTTTAAAAGCAGTTTTGCTCCATGTTACTTATTTTAATTAAAATTGTATTTATCTATTTATTATCTATGTATCAGTTATCTATCTATCCATCTATCTACCTACTAATCTATCAGTCTATCTATGAGGTTCAGGAGAATTAAGATATTCTTATAATTAGAAATAAACCCAAACACTTTATCACAACTAAGAAGACTTCTCAAAATATGTCTCCTACCCCTCTAATTTCATCTCCTGCTAAGATTTTCTTCCCTCATTTTGCTCCAGCTACACTGAACGAAGAGCTTCTTTCTACTCCTTATCCAGATAAGGTCATTTTTATTTCACTAGCATGACTAGGTGTTCCCTTTGCCTGCAACACTCTTCCGCAGATCTTCACATGACTGAACCTATCTCATTAATCAGTTTTCAGCTGAAATGTCGTCTCCTCAAAGCAGCCTGACCTAAACTCTATTAAAGATAACTCTCCTTTCCCTCTCTTCCTATCCAATCACCCTCTCTGACATCTTTCATAGCACTCGTCACTCTCTGAAAAAATCTTATTTATGGTCTTATGTACTTATTATCTCTCTCTTCCAAGAAGACAGGGAGCTTATTTTGGTTGGTGTTGTTTCCACATGTATCTGCAATATATTTAACAGTGCCTGGCACATAATAGATGGTTAAGAAACTAATTGTTGAATAAGTGAATAACAGTAGTGAATAAATAGTCATATTTGCTTCTTTATATCCATGTATCCTCACAAAATACACTATTCATTTCAACTCTGTAAATTTGTATTCTATGGAATTTTTTATGTAGTTTGCAACGTCCTAACTGCAATGCATACCCAGGAAATCAATGAGCTGATACCTTGGACATAAAATTTAATGCCTTACCACACCCAAATGATAGATCCTAAGGTCTCAGAGTAATATAAATTAAGACAGAAATTTTTTAGCTGACAGAGTGTTAGAAAAGTTGAATGACCTATGGTTTAAAAAATATGATGGAAATGAGGATATATGAATGACCTATGGCTTAAATACTATGATGGAAATGAGATATAAATCAAGACTTAGAGCATCGGCCGATGAAGATGGCTGAAAAGAAGAAATGAACCTGGTTTGCTCACAGCTGGCCGCACCTGTGATGCATAAGGACATGGAAAGTGGATGCTTGACGTTCCCGACCAACTACTGGCTTTTCTGCCGTAGTCCTTCTTTTCACAGTTCTGTTGCCTAACCAAATAACAGTTTATAATTCAGAGATCAGGACCAAGAATACAACTACCAAATCTTCCTAGAATTCCAAAACTATGGCTAAGCTTCAACTCAGACCATTTTTGAACAGCTTCATCTCTGGAATTGGTGTCTGAACTTTCCAGCCCAAGAGGTGACCATGTCTTAACACAGCTCAAGATCCTAGAGTTGGATTCTCCCCTTGTCCCTCATCTAGATATCCACCTCCAGAAGACACCTGGCAGCATGATGTGCTCCTGCACACAAGCTGTGCTCACACCCCGTCACTTTGGAATCTTACAGACTTCCTAGGAGAGGGATAATTTTTGCTGACACTTTCTGGTACAATTTGGTTTTATTGTTTTTGAGATCTTGGCTGAAATAAATGAAGATATTTGTGGAAAAAAATGTTGGAAATGAAATCATTTCCATCAAAAAATGGAAATCATTTTTTATGATTTCCATCATAAAAAATATGATGGAAATGAGAATATAGTGGGATAAGTTTTATAAGAATATAAAACTTATCCCACTCAGTTGGATAAGTTTTTTAAAGACTCCTGTGATACCTGCCAGTTTCAAAGATAGGAAACAGCTCTACACAGAGGAAAAATTACATGATCAACAAGATATATTACTTCATCCTTTCTGAGATAACTTACCTTCTCCTTGTGGGGTTTTATGATTTTCAATTTCCAACAATATCACAGAAGAATCTAGGGTTTCAGCTGGCACTCATGCTCTTTCCCCATGTTCAGTGAGATATATACATATATGAATATATATAAATATATATCCTATCATCACCGTCTGATACACATATACATGTGCCCACACGTACAGGAAAAGGGAAATATCAGGATATAACCACCACCATATGGCTCTTTTCACAGATCAGGGACTACTGATTGAAGAGCTTAATACAAATCAGATCCTAACCCTGGTGCAACTATGTGTCCAGACTCGCAATACTTCCTCAATTTATTAAAGATATTTTTACTAAATATGTGAGGAACTGTACCAGAAGATTTGTATACACTAATTCAATTAATGTCCATAAGAGCACTGCAAGAGGAAGAGCACCATGATCATTCAACAAAGCAATAAACAGGGGTGGGAAAGATTACATACCTGGCTCAATGTCACAGCTATTATGTGGAGAAGTTAGGATCTCATTCCAAGATGATGCTCTACCCACAGCAGAAGGTTTTCTTTGCTGAAAAATGATCAGTGCCAATTCATGAGTAATTTGAGCCTGAGATAAAAGTTTACTAGTATATTATTTCTCTTACTTTCTAATTCATGATGGGTTAAACATCACTGTCTTTTTTTGATGTTAGATGTGGCTATGTGACCAATGAAATGCTGCAAATATCACTTTAGAAGTAAAGAATTTAGTTTTCAATTTTTCGCAATCATGTTCCCTCATCCCATGCCATACTGACAAAAGATGTCACATATTCCAAATAGTGTACCCACCCAGAATGGCAAAGCCTCCACCAGCCTAGGTATCTGTATTATCCCATGGAGACTTTCCTAGAGAACTGGTAAGGCCTGTAGAAGACAGTGAGTGAGCAATAAACCTTGGTTATATTAAGCCATTAAAAACTTGTAGTCATTTGTGAAGCATCTATCCTAGCCTATCCCGACTAATCAAACTTGAATATGACACAGAACTTGAAACTCCCTAACAGCTCTATAATTAATGATTATTCATTCCTTAAACAGGAGTAAAACTTTCAGCTTTATTAAGGTATAAGTGACAAATACAATTGTAAGACACTTAACGTGTACAATGTGATAATTTGAAATACTTATACATTGTGAAAGGATTCTCCTCACAGAGTTAACACATTCCTCACTTCACATATTTGCCTGCCTTTTTGTTGTTGTTGTTTAGTGAGAAGATTTAAGTTCTCTCTTAGGAAATTTCAATTATACAATACAGTCATCAATCATAGTCACTACGTTATATATTAGATCCTCAGACTTTATTCATCTTATAATTAAAAGTTTGTGCTCTTTAACCAGCTTCTTCCTGTCTTCCCCACCCCACCCCACCCCAGCCCCTGCTACCATTTTTCTACTCTGTTTCTATGAATTCAACTTCCCTCCTTCCTTTTAGATTCCACATATAAGTGATACCATGCAGTATTCATCTTTCTCTGTCTTTATTTCACTTAGCATAATGCCATACAGGTTCATTCATATTGCCACAAATAATAGGAGTTTCTTCATTTTTAAGGCTGAATATTATTCCAATATATATATTTCCTCATATTTTCTTGATCAGTCGATGTATACCTTGGTCATTTCAGTACTTTGGCTATTATGAATAATGCTGCAGTGAATATGGGGGTATGATGTCTCCTCAAGGAAATGGTTTTATATCCTTTTAATATATACCCAGAAGTAGAATTACTATTTCATATGGTAGTTTTATTTTTAATTTCTTGAGGACACACCATGCCATTTTCCATAGCGGCTGTACTAGCTTCCATTCCCACCAACAGTGTACAAGGGTTCCACTTCCTCCCTATCATTTGTTATCTCTTGTCTTTCTGAAAATAACTATCTTAACAGGTGTGAGGTGACATCTCCTTGTGATTTTGATTTGCATTTCCCTGATTAGTGATGTTGAGCACCTTTTCAACTACCTGTTGACTATCCTGTATGTCTTCTTTGCAAAAATGTCTATTAAGGTCCTTTGTCTATTTTTTAATTGGGTTATGTGGTTTTTTGGTTTTTTCTTGTTTTTTTGGCTACTGAGTTGTATGATTTCCTTATATATTGGATATTAACCTATTATAAGATACATGGTTTGCATATATTTTTTTATTTTGAATTTTTAGACATACAAAAAGCTGCAAAAGTAATACAAATATTTTCTATGTAACCCTCCCAGATTTCCTTCATGTTATCATCTTATAAAATTATGGTATAAGTATCACAAATAGAGATTTAACCTTGGTGTAATACTATTAACTAAACTTTAGAATTTATTCAGATTATACCAAATTTTTCCACTAAGGTCCTTTTATTGTTTCAGGATTCGATTCAAGTCCCCACATTGTATTAAGTTGTTATTTCTCCTTAGTTTCCTCCAGTCTTATTTCTTTTTCATGACTGATGGTTTTGAAGAATATTTTTCAGTTATGTGTAGAAATACCTTAATATGGATTTTTCTGCTGTTTTTTCATGATTGGACTAAGTATGAGTTTTTGATATTGTGTCTTTTTAAATCCACCAAATTACAGGGTTTATGATATAGTTTATATTAGCATGCACTCATGGATATTTAGTTTATATTAGGGATTATAATTCAAAAAAATCACTATACATTTTTTTATTAAGATTTTTTTTCTGAGGTATACATTTTAAAGTAATAACTAGAATTATGATTTATAACATTATACCAGAACACATAAGATCTTTAGAAATGTCATATAATGTCTGAAACATTTATATTAACATATTTCCATACAAATAACCCAAAGAAAGTTTAGTATTAGTTGTTATTTTGTTTGTTTTTTTATACAGCATATTCTTATTAGTCATCAATTTTATACACATCAGTGTATACATGTCAATCCCAATCGCCCAATTCAGCACACCACCATCCCCACCCCACCGCAGTTTTCCCCCCTTGGTGTCCATACATTTGTTCTCTACATCCGTGTCTCAACTTCTGCCCTGCAAACCGGTTCATCTGTACCATATTTCTAGTTTTCACATACATGCGTTAATATACGATATTTGTTTTTCTCTTTCTGACTTACTTCACTCTGTATGACAGTCTCTAGATCCATCCACGTCTCAACAAATGACTCAATTTCATTCCTTTTTATTCTGAGTAATATTCCATTGTATATATGTACCACATTTTCTTTATCCATTCGTCTGTCCATGGGCATATAGGTTGCATCCATGACCTGGCTATTGTAAATAGTGCTGCAATGAACATTGGGGTGCATGTTTCTTTTTGAATTATGGTTTTCTCTGGGTATATTCCCAGTAGTGGGATAGATGGATCATATGGTAATTGTATTTTTATTTTTTTAAGGAAACTGCATACTGTTCTCCATAGTAGTTGTATCAATTTACATTCCCACCAACTGTGCACGAGAGTTCCCTTTTCTCCACATCCTCTCCAGCATTTGTTGTTTGTAGATTTTCTGATGATGGCCATTCTGACTTGTGTGAGGTGATACCTCATTGTAGTTTTGAATTGCATTTCTCTAATGATTAGTGATGTTGAGCATCCTTGCATGTGTTTGTTGGCAATCTGTATATCTTCTTTGGAGAAATGTCTATTTAGGTCTTCTGCCCATTTTTGGATTGGGTTGTTTGTTTCCTTAACACTGAGCTGCATGAGATGTTTATGTATTTTGGAGATTAATCCTTTGTCCGTTGATTCATTTGTGAATATTTTCTCCCATTCTGAGGGTTGTCTTTTTATCTTCTTTATGGTTTCTTTTGCTGTGCAAAAGCTTTTAAGTTTCACTAGGTCCCATTTGTTTAGTTTTGTTTTTATTTCCATTACTCTAGGAGGTGGATCAAAAAAGATCTTGCTGTGATTTATGTCAAAGAGCATTCTTCCTATGTTTTCCTCTAAGAGTTTTATAGTGTCTGGTCTTACATTTAGGTCTTGAATCCATTTTGAGTTTATTTCTCTGTATGGTGTTAGGGAGTGTCTAATTTCATTCTTTTACATGTAGCTGTCCAGTTTTCCCAGCACCACTTATTGAAGAGACTGTCTTTTCTCCATTGTATATCTTTGCCTCCTTTGTCATAGATTAGTTGACCATAGGTGCGTGGGTTTATCTCTGGGCTTTCTATCCTGTTCCATTGGTCTATGTTTCTGTTTTTGTGCCAGTACCATATTGTCTTGATTATTGTAGCTTTGTAGTATAGTCTGAAGTCCGGAAGTCTGATTCCTCCAGCTCCGCTTTTTTCCCCTCAAGATTGCTTTGGCTATTCAGGGTCTTTTGTGTCTCTATAGAAATTTTGAGATGATCTGTTATAGTTCTGGAAAAAATGCCATTGGTAATTTCATAGGGATTGCATTGAATCTGTAGATTGCTTTGGGTAATATAGTCATTTTCACAATACTGATTCTTCCAAATCAAGAACTTGGTATATCTCTCTCTCTGTTTGTATCATCTTTAATTTCTTTCATCAGTGTCTTATAGTTTTCTGCATACAGGTCTTTTTTCTCCCTAGGTAGGTTTATTCCTAGGTATTTTATTCTTTTTGTTGCAATGGTAAATGGGAGTGTTTCCATAATTTCTCTTTCAGATTTTTTATCATTAGTGTATAGGAATGCAAGGGATTTCTGTGTATTAATTTTGTATCCTGCAACTTTACCAAATTCATTGATTAGCTCTAGTAGTTTTCTGGTGGCATTTTTAGGATTCTCTAAGTATAGTATCATGTCATCTGCAAACAGTGACAGTTTTACTTCTTCTTTTCCAATTTGTATTCCTTTTCTTTCTTTTTCTTCTCTGATTGCCATGGCTAGGACTTCCAAACTATGTTGAATAATAGTGGTGAGACTGGACATCCTTGTCTTGTTCCTGATCTTAGAGGAAATGCTTTCAGGTTTTCACCATTGAGAATGATGTTTGCTGTGGGTTTGTCGTATATGGCCTTTATTATGTTGAGGTAGGTTCCCTCTATGCCCACTTTCTGGAGAGTTTTTATCATAAATGGGTGTTGAATTTTGTGAAAAGCTTTTTCTGCATCTATTGATATGATCATACGGTTTTTATTCTTCAATTTGTTAATATGGTGTATCAAATTGATTGATTTGCGTATATTGAAGAATCCTTGCATCCCTGGGATAAACCACACATGGTCATGGTGTATGATCCTTTTAATGAGCTGTTGGATTCTGTTTGCTAGTATTTTGTTGAGTATTTTCGCCTCTATATTCATCAGTGATATTGTTCTGTAATTTTCTTTTTTTGTAGTATCTCTGTCTGGTTTTGGTATCAGGGTGATGGTGGCCTCATAGAATGAGTTTGGGAGTGTTCCTTCCTCTGCAATTTTTTGGAAGAGTTTGAGACGGATGGTGTTAGCTCTTCTCTAAATTCTTGGTAGAATTCACCTGTGAAGCCATCTCGTCCTGGACTTTTGTTTGTTGGAAGATTTGTAGTCACAGCTTCAATTTCATTACTTGTGATTGGTCTGTTCATATTTTCTATTTCTTCCTGGTTCAGTCTTGGGAGGTTACACCTTTTTAAGAATTTGTCCATTTCTTCTAGGTTGTCCCTTTTATTGGCACAGAGTTGCTTGTATAAGTCTCTTAGGATGCTTTGTATTTCTGTAGTGTCTGTTGTAACTTATACTTTTTCATTTGTAATTTTATTCATTTGAGTCCTCTCCCTCTTTTTCTTGATGAATCTGGCTAATGGTTTATCAATTTTGTATATCTTCTCATAGAACCAGATTTTAGTTTTATTGATCTTTGCTATTGTTTTCTTTGTTTCTATTTCATTTATTTCTGCTGTGATCTTCATGATTTCTTTCCTTCTGCTCACTTGGGTTTTGTTTTTTCTTCTTTCTCTAGTTCCTTTAGGTGTAAGGTTTAATTATTTACTTGAGATTTTTCTTGTTTCTTGAGGTAGGCTTGTATAGCTATAAACTTCCCTCTTAGAACTGCTTTTGCTGCATCCCACAGGTTTTGGACTGTCGTGTTTTCATTGTCATTTGTCTCTAAGTATTTTTTGATTTCCTATTTGATTTCATCAGTGATCTCTTGGTTATTTAGTAACGTATTGTTTAGCCTCCATGTGTTTGTGTTTTTTACGTTTTTTCCCCTGTAATTCATTTCTACTCTCATCGCATCGTGGTCAGAAAAGATGCTTGATATGATTTCAGTTTTCTTAAATTTAATGAGTCTTGATTTGTGACCCAAGATGTGATCTATCCTGGAGAATGTTCCATGTGCACTTGAGAAGAAAATGTAATCTGCTATTTTTGGATGGAATGTCGTATAAATATCAATTAAATCTATCTGGTCTATTGTGTCATTTAAAGCTTCTGTTTCCTTATTTATTTTCATTTTGGATGATTTGTCCATTGGTGTAAGTGAGGTATTAAAGTCCCCCACTCTTATTGTGTTACTGTCAATTTCCTCTTTTAGAGCTGTTAGCAGCTGCCTTATGTATTGAGCTGCTCCTATGTTGGGTGCATATATATTTATAATTGTTATATCTTCTTCTTGGATTGATCCCTTGATCGTTATGTAGTGTCCTTCCTTGTCTCTTGTAACATGCTTTATTTTAAAGTCTATTTTATCTGATATGAGTATAGCTACTCCAGCTTTCTTTTGATTTCCATTTGCATGGAATGTCTTTTTCCATCCCCTCACTTTCAGTCTTTATGTGTCCCTAGGTCTGAAGTGGGTGTCTTGTAGAGAGCATATATATGGATCTTGTTTTTGTACCCATTCAGGAAGCTTGTGTCTTTTGGTTGGAGCATTTAATCCATTCACGTTTGAGGTAATTATTGATATGTATGTTCCTATGACCATTTTCTTAATTCTTTTGGGTTTGTTTTTGTAGGTCCTTTTCTTCTGTTGTGTTTCCCACTTAGAGAAGTTCCTTTAGCATTTGTTGTAGAGCTGGTTTGGTGGCACTGAATTCTCTTAGCCTTTGCTTGTCTGTAAAGCTTTTGATTTCTCCATCGAATCTGAATGAGATCCTTGCTGGGAAGAGTAAACTTGGTTGTAGGTTCTTCCCTTTCATCACTTTAAGTATATCATGCCACTCCCTTCTGGCTTGTAGAGTTTCTGCTGAGAAATCAGCTGTTAACCTTATGAGAGTTCCCTTGTGTGTTATTTTTTGTTTTTCTCTTGCTGATTTCAATAATTTTTCTTTGTCGTTAGTTTTTGTCAATTTGATTACTATGTGTCTCAGCATGTTTCTCCTTGGGTTTATCCTATATGGGACTTGCTGTGCTTCCCGGACTTGGGTGGCTATTTTCTTTCCCATGTTAGGGAAGTTTTCGACTATAATCTCTTCAAATATTTTCTGTGGTCCTTTCTCTCTCTCTTCTCTTTCTGGGACCCCTATAATGCAAATGTTGTTGTGTTTAATGTTGTCCCAGTGGTCTCTTAGGCTGTCGTCATTTATTTTCATTCTTTTTCTTTATTCCATTCCGCAGCCGTGAATTCCACCATTCTGTCTTCCAGGTCACTTATCTATTCTTCTGCCTCATTTATTCTGCTATGGATTCCTTCTAGTGTAGTTTTCATTTCAGTTATTGTATTGTTCATCTCTGTTTGTTTGTTCTTTAATTCTTCTAGGTATTTGTTAAACATTTCTTGCATCTTCTTGATCTTTGCCTCCATTCTTTTTCCGAGGTCCTGGATCATCTTCACTATCATTATTCTGAAATCTTTTTCTGGAAGGTTGCCTATCTCCACTTCATTTAGTTGTTTTTCTGGGGTTTTATCTTGTTCCTTCATCTGGTACATAGCCCTCTGTCTTTTCATCTTGTCTATCTTTCTGTGAATGTGGTTTTTGTTCCACAGGCTGCAGCACTGTAGTTCTTCTTGCTTCTGCTCTCTGCCCTCTGTATCACTATATATTTTGAGCTCATTTTTTTCCAGCCCATTTTTTTTTTAACATGTCCTTACTTTTTGACTCTACGAGAAATTCCAACCTCATCTAGAATTTTCTCTGCTCTAGAAATTAACCACTGGAATTAGCCATTTTTCCAAAGTTACTTGTTCCTTTTATTGAAGAATGTTGTTTAGAAATTAAGATATAGAAAATAAGCATGATCATTATTAATGTGGTGTCATTATTTCTAGTGCCTCTTAATGAACAGAGCTGTTAAATATGTGAATGTATAATAACTCATGCATATATTTTTGTATATTTCTATTTTTCTATCTTTTCCACATTATAAAATTAAAAACTACTAGTTCTAACAGATAGCTCAAATTTAGGATACTTTGACCTAGAAATGTACATCCACTCCATTAAGTTAATTTGATCATTAAAAACCATGTCCATCATAATTAAGATCTATTCATTTATATTTATTTTTGCAAAACGAAATCAAAAATGCTTATGGCTTCCAACAAAGAGGATAAAATAAATGTGTCATGAGCTCTGCCCTCAAAGTTTGTACAATTTAATGAGAGGCAGAGTTTGATAGAACTATCAAAGTCCAATCTTTTGGCATGAAGAACTATACAGGTGAGTAAATAATATATGATCATGTATCATTACATGATAGTAATTATGCAGAGCAAGAATCTTTATTTAGAAAACAGATGGAAATGGAGCAGAAGATAATAATAACAGTTAATGAGTACTTAGTATATGCTGGGCACTTTGCTAAGTTCTTTATATATATTATTTCATTTATGTTCATAACCTACCTATTAGTTAGTGTATGAGTCCATTAGGACAGCTATAACAAAATATCACTGACTGTTTATCTTATAAACAACAGAAACTTATTGCTCACAGTTCTGGAGTCTGAAAACTCCAAGATCAAGTCACCAGCATGGTTGCCTCCTGGGCGAGTCATCTTCCTGGTTTCCTGCCTTCTTACTGTGTCCTCACATGGTGGAAGTGACAAGGGATCCCACTCGAGTCTCTTTTTTAAGGCATGAATCCCATCCATGAAAGTTCTACCAACATGACCTAAGCACGTATCAAAGGCCCTACCTCCTAATACCATGATTTTGGGGGGTTAGGATTTCAACGCATGAATTTTGAGGAAGACACAAACATTCAAATATAGCAATTAGATACTATTTTTATCTCCTTCTTATAAATAGGAAAGCTGAGATGCAGAGAAATAAAGTAGAACACCAAAAGTCAAATAGCTATTGAGGCAGACCAGAGATTTGAAAAAGGGAAGTCTAATCCAGGGTTTCAACCATGGTAGTTCAGGCAATAGATTGGGAATCGTTGAGATAGAGTTCAAAAACAGCACAGATGAGGTAGTCAGTGATTGGGATGGGTTTAGAAGAAATATCCATGACAATCCCATAGCAAATAGATATTAACAGCTCAATACCAACTTTTAAGACTCATTCTACAAGGAACTGATGCCTATCTCGGGAAAGAAGGAAGAAATATGTAGAAGGCTATTATTCTTTTCTTCAGTTATTATGTAAGTTTTTCAGGAAATTACAGGGTCTTTTAAGTCTGGGGCCAATCACAAGGTAAGTGGATTCCTTTAATTTTCTATAGTTGTTATTGTATATGACATTAATTGAGATCTAGGTTGAGATCCTTATTAAATATGTTAAGAATTGTTAACTATACAAGGCAGTCACAAACTTATGTATCAGATATTTAAGTGCTGCACATAATCTGAAATCTTTTTGCCAAGGCTGATCCTTTGATTCTAAGGAAGAAGAGTAGTTGGATGACATTCCACATCATGGTTCTTAAGTGATTAATTCATCCCATAAAGTAGTTAGATTGAATTTTAATGCTTTGTAAAATATGAGCTGTACTTCATGGTATAGCTGAATATATACTTCATGAAGTATAGCTCACATTATATTAAATCTCACCTTAAAATACGAGCTTTAGTGTATTTATTGAAACTACAGTATATTAACAATTGTTAACAGCATTAAATGCAAAAAACTTACTAAATATCATTTATCTTGCTCAGTTAATCTTACTAAATGAATTTTTGCATTAGCATATATTTGAGAGTAATATTTATACTAAGTGCTCTCAGTTTAAAGAGGAAATAATTATAATCACATTGATACTTTGAAAATGTACCTGAATCCTGGTTTAAAAGTATATGATAAACACATAAGTATTTATGGTAATTAAATAAATACACATCCGTAAACTTATGTGAGTATTATATAAGAGCTAGTAAGATCTCACTCCTTATTTCTTAGCAAATATTTGTATCTTTCATATGAGAAGGGAAATTCATATTAGATTATCTCCATATGGGAGGTAAAACAGGATGAGAATACGAAAACAACTGCTAAGCAAAAAGTAAAAAAGAGGATTGGAAGAATCAACATTGTGAAAATGACTATACTACCCAAAGCAATCTACAGATTCAATGCAATCCCTATCAAACTACCACTGGCATTTTTCACAGAACTAGAAAAAAAATTTCACAATTTGTATGGAAACACAAAAGACCCCGAATAGCCAAAGCAATCTTGAGAACGAAAAATGGAGCTGGAGGAATCAAGTTCCCTGACTTCAGACTATACTACAAAGCTACAGTAATCAAGACGGTATGGTACTGGTACAAAAACAGAAATATAGATCAATGGAACAGGATAGAAAGCCCAGAGATAAACCCACACACATATGGTCACTTTATCTTTGATAAAGTAGGCAAGAATATACAATGGAGAAAAGACAGTCTCTTCAATAAGTGGTGCTTGGAAAACTGAACAGCTACATGTAGAAGAATGAAATTAGAACACTCCCTAACACCATTCACAAAAATAAACTCAAAATGTATTAAAGACCTAAATGTAAGGCCAGACACTATCAAACTCTTAGAGGAAAACATAGGCAGAACACTCTATGACATAAATCACAGCAAGGTCCTTTTTGACCCACCTCCTAGAGAAATGGAAATAAAAACAAAAATAAACAAATGGGACCTAATGAAACTTAAAAGCTTTTGCACAACTAACGAAACCATAAACAAGATGAAAAGGCAAGCCTCAGAATGGGAGAAAATATTTACAAATGAAGCAACTGACAAAGGATTAACCTCCAAAATTTACAAGCAGCTCATGCAGCTCAATAGCAAAAAAACAAACAACCCAATCCAAAAATGGGCAGAAGAACTAAATAGACATTTCTCCAAAGAAGATATACAGATTGCCAACAAACACATGAAAGAATGCTCAACATCATTAATCATTAAGAGAAATGCAAATCAAAACTACAATGCAATATCATCTCACACTGGTCAGAATGGCCATCATCAAAAAATCTACAAACAATAAATGCTGGAGAGGGTGTGGAGAAAAGGGACCCCTCTTACACTGTTGGTGGGAATGTAAATTGATACAGCCACTATGGAGAACAGTATGGAGGCTCCTAAAAAACTAAAAATAGAACTACCATATGACCCAGCAATCTCACTACTGGGCATATATCCTGAGAAAACCATAATTCAATAAGAGCCATGTACCACAATGTTCATTGCAGCTCTATTTACAATAGTCCAGACATGGAAGCAACCTAAGTGTCCATCAACAGATGAATGGAGAAAGAAGATGTGGCACATATATACAATGGAATATTACTCAGCCATAAAAAGAAACGAAATTGAGTTACTTGTAGTTAGGTGGATGGACCTAGAGTGTGTCATACAGAGTGAAGTAAGTCAGAAAGAGGAAAACAAATACTGTATGCTAACACACATATATATCAAATCTAAAAAAAAAAAAAAAAAATCATGAAGAACCTAGGGGCAAGACAGGAATAAAGACTCAGACCTACTAGAGAATGGACTTGAGGACACGGGGAGGGGGAAGGGTAAGCTGGGACAAAGCGAGAGAGTGGTAGTGTATATATGTCCATATATACACTACCAAATGTAAAATAGATAGCTAGTGGGAAGCAGTCGCATAGCACAGGGAGATCAAGTCCGTGTTTTGCAACCAGCTAGAAGGGTGAGATAGGGAGCCTGGGAGGGAGGGACACACAAGAGGGAAGAGATATGGGGATATATGTATAAGTGATTCACTTTGTTATAAAGCAGAAACTAACACACCATTGTAAAGCAATTATACTCCAATAAAAGTGTTAAAAAAAATAGAGTGCCTAAATATGTTAATAAACATTTATTGAGCAAGTGTTCAAAAAAAGAAAAAGAAAATCAAAGACAGTAATTTACAATTCTTATTATGATTAACAGTACTACCACATCCTCAGATATAGTCCTAGATAAAATATTACACATATTTAAATATACTTGATCATTATTTATCTTTCCTATACTTTTACAACGGAAGCTAAGGTCTACTTGTCTTTTATTACAAGTTATTCATTAGATCGTAAATCTAAACCATATATTTAATGTCATTTACATTGCATTGTCATAACACAATACAACCCTTTTTTCCTAAAGGGAAAAGTTTAATTTATGAACACTGAATCATAATTTTGAATCATAGTTAGAATGTTGCTTATCTTAAAACATTTATTCTATTGCTTCAATATTTATATTTAATGGGTTTATCAGCAATTCTTAAAATAAATTAGTGACAATATAAGTATTAAAAATACATTGAACAGGCTATGATTTTTATATTAAAAAGAAAATAAGTAGTGTTTACTGTACACTATTTTTCATTATTATGGTTGCAAAGGAGATTCAATTAAAGCAGGGCATCCTGACTGTCTAAATTCCAGTTAGAATAAACAGCAGGTTTATTCTATTCTATTCTATTCTTCTATTCTATTACATCTGCTTAGGTCTGAGCAAAAGGACAAATCAGGATCTTAATACAAGTGAACCAGTTTAGTATGGTGGTAAAAACTACAGGTATCAAGGTCCTATACCAATGCAGCTACTCAAAATATGTGAAAAATTGTAATTATTTTGTTCCAATCTGAAACAAATTTCTAAAAGAGGACAAACACTGTAAGTTTCCCCTTTGGCATCTGCCTTTGTAAATATCAATGAGAAAGGAAAAATAAAAATCATGGGTGAATTCTACTTCGTTTCATCAGTTATGTATATACCAGAATTTCATGCTGAAATGTTACAACTGACCTGAACAAAATATCAAAATACAGCTCCATACGTGATTTTATGAAATACTGGTAATCCGATTTCCCACTAGGCATTTCTTAATTTGGCTTAGTGTTGTCCTCTATCCACACTGTAAAAAACATAAAGCCTTTTAAAGGATCTAGGCCTTTTAAAGCATCTTGTGTTTTCTGCTGGCATCCATGAAACAGTGACAGGCCCCACACTCTTCACAGATCCTGAAATTACTAACCTACCTAAGAGAATCTTGACATCACTGGCATAATCTCTACCTCCTGTGCCTTTCCTCCCATGGAAGGAAGCCGAGAGAGGGCATGAGTCAAGTAACATGATAAACAGCTGAGAAGTTTGTCCATTGTCAAACATAACTTTGCAGTTGAATATATACCAGTTTGGCTCTATTCAAAAAGCAAATAAATCTCCTCATGAGCCATTATCGACTGCCTCCTAAGTTCCTGGCACTATTTTAAGGTTCTGGGAACACACAGAAGAAAACACCTTGAAAATTTACAGTCAATCTAAATATTGGTTTTGTTAAAAAAAAAAAAAAAAAATGCAACTCAGCTGATTCAATTTGCTCCAAGCTGAAACTTGAAACATAAAGCAGTTTAGTACCTTGAATCTACAAAGCAAGTGGAATACTCTTTGATGTTAAGGCAGCTCAGCACTGTGTATTGAAAGCAGTGTATTGTATAAAACTGAAGCTCATACTTAACGTTTGGGATGCTTTAGTTTCCTACCCAGTATATGGAAAAATGAGGGCCTCATTAATACTGAATTCTTCAATTTAAATGTTTAAAAATTTAATATTCTTGGCTTTGTATTACTTCCCTTAGAGAAAATATATTTAGCTAAGTTACAGACCTCACTCATGATATCATCTAATAACCCCAATGAGACCAATATCATTAATGTTCTAGCAAACGTTGAGGTTTAGAAGATAGAAATATAGCCACCAACATTAGGTCTGCAATGTGCAAATACTAGGGAAAAAACGTCCACAACCTCTAGCTTTTCTGTATTAGTGAAAAGAAAAGTAATCTTCCTCTTATAGATGCAAGAAAAATATTGTTGTTGTATATTCTTATTACATGTCTCTTCCACCTGTGATTACTTTACTAGTTCTTCTCAATGTGGCTATTCTAATATTTTATCTTGCTTTGACTCTTTTTCCTATTTACTCCAGGACTAAAATTCTAGCCCTAATCCAATCATTGGTCTTGTCAAAGTATGCCTTTTCTTTGCAACCCATCATTCGTTCTACTTTTAACAATAAATATAAAAAACTTAACACATGGTAGGCACTACTGTAGGTGCCAGGGACACAGTTAAGAACAAGGGTCCTGTTTATGAGGAGTCTACATTCTATTGGGTGTTGTATAAATTAAGAATATTTATAAATATTCTGATATCATAAATATCAGATTATGATAAGTATTATATTGAAAATTAAATAGCCTATGTATACAGGATTTTACTTTAAATGGATTGACAGGTAGAGAAATTAGCATGCACTGTGGTCATAACAGTAAGGATACAGCCAAGCAAAGATCAAGGTAAAGGACATCATGGGTTAAAGATATAGATGGTTCAAAGGATTTAAGGTAGAAACCTTCACAGAATTAGAAAAAGAATAAAAAAATCTCAGTGACTCTGTGTGCAGAAATATAATAGGTAAAAGAAAGAATGTAGAGAGGTTGGAAAGGAGCCAATTATTTCTTATGTTTACCATTATTAATATTTTTGTACAGAAGTGTGATTTATGTGTTTTTTTTGTGTGTGTGTGGTGCGCGGGTCTCTCTCACTGTTGGGGCCTCTCCCATTGCGGAGCACAGGCTCTGGACGTGAAGGCTCAGCGGCCATGGCTCACAGGCCCAGCTGCTCCGCGGCATGTGGGATCCTCCCGGACCGGGGCACGAACCCGTGTCCCCTGCATCGGCAGGCGGACTCTCAACCACTGCGCCACCAGGGAAGCCCTGATTTATGTTTTTAAAATGTGTGTCTATTATGCTGAGAACAGATTGTAAGGAGGTGGACAAGAGTGGAATCAGGACATCAACTGGGAAACTATTGCTTTGTTTTATTCAAGAGATAAACATAGTTTTGACTATGTTGGCAGTGGTAGGATAGAACTAGACATAGGATGGAGTTAGGATAGTAAAGGAAATAAGGATAATGCCCATATTTTTGGTTGAATTGTACTGTAAAACCATTTACTAATGGATCGAGACATACATTTGGGAGAAGAGTAGACGGAAACAAAGAGTTCTCTTTAGAACATGCTAAATTTGAGGTAAATAATGTGACCTAGTTATAGTTGGATACATGCATCTGTAATTCCAGAAAGAAATTGGAGCCAAAGACATAGGTTTGTGAAGCTCTCTCTCGCTCTTGCTTTCTCTCGCTCTTCTTTATTCCCCATGTGTAGATGCATCACTATGCCAATTTCCACTTTTAGCTTTGAAGCAAATCGATCTTTTCAATGATCATATTCTCTTCTTTGCCAACACTGTCTTAATCACAATAGTTTGGAACTCGTTTTGGTATCTGACAGTGTAAGTCCTCCAGCTTTTCCCCTTTTCAAATCCACCTTTGCTGTTTTGCTCCTTGGCAATTTCATACCAATTTTAGAATTAGCTTGTCATTTTCTATAAATTCACCATACAGGTTTTTCGCATGTTTTGTTATATTAATTCCTAGGTACCTGACATATTTGATACTGTTTTAACTGATATAGTTTATCAATAAATACATCGAAAGAAATTGTATTTATTTAAACCACCACTTTAGTTGCTAAGTCTATTACTAAAAGTTGTTTAAATAAAGCTTGTTAAAAAACAAGCAAAAAACCCCAAAAACTAACACCCTAAAGCATGTAGCAAGGGAATTCAGACAGTGACATTATTTTAATATGCTTCTCCCTTCTTTCACTGAGCAGAACACACTTGGGGCTTAATTTGTGTGGTGCCAGAAGCTGGATATTCATGTACTTCAACTGAAACTTTTAAAAAATGCAGTCTCATTACAGACAATTTGGAAAATCCAAGAAAGTTAGATAACAATTCTTATAATCTCATCAAAGACAGTAACATTTAACTCTATTTCTTTCTAATGTTATTTTTTCTACTTATCTCATTTTCCTTCTGATGTATTTCTATCACTACTAAAGTAAAAATTTTTGATCTTAATGTATGAATATTCTAATTTCACTATTACACTTAGGAGTAAATACTTGAAAAAATCAATGTAGGAACTTATATAACTGACTCACTAGGAAATGAAACAAAAATATAATACAAATGTTCCTCAGTTTTATAGACTCCCTGAATTATCTGATTTCAACACACAGCTGTAATGTGTATGTATGACACTTTATCCAAACCATCCTAAAACCCTCTTATTTCTTGATATCCTTTTCATTACCCATGACTATGTAAAGGCATTCATTTTCATGTTAAGTAGGTATAACATATTACGTAGAGAATAGCCAAGATAAACATTAAACTTTTTGAATGTCAGCAAGTGTCAAATCAGAAACCAAACAAAATTTAGAGCCTAGAAGTATGCGGAATTAGTTGGTCAACTGGAAGGAGTGTCCTCCAGGGAAAAGAAAAGTTTGGCAGTGTCATTTCAAACTTTTACCTACATTCCAACCACCCCGCCACTGGCTGGTTTCCTTGATGCCTGTCATCTGGTTTTGATCTCTTCTCAACTAGCGTACAGAGTAGATCAGATTCAGGCAACATTCCATCTGGAATCCGTTGGGTCAGTGTATTCAACATGGAGATTGAATGGTAAAGCCTTGGCGATAATACTGACACAATATGAGAAGTTTTACATCTTGGATTGGATTTCAGCCATCCCAGCCACAACCTCCACCACCGTGTTATAAATTTTGGATGCAGCTATCTAACAGAAGGCTAACTGAGATTATGAAGAGACAACTGTTTGGCTCATTATAAAGTCAGATGTGTTCTTTGGCATTTGACTGGACAGCAGAGACTTTGACATTAACACATGGCTCATTAGGAATGAATTTGAGCTTGGCCTTTTGCTGCACTTAAAACAAAATATCTAATATAGAGAAGCAACTCCTTGAAAATGCCGATACAATCTCTTAAACATACATAGCTGTAATTTAAAATGAAGGCACCATTCCTCTAGGCATTTGCCATGAAGAGCATAGTGCGTGTCTTAAAACTGTGAAGCAAACAACGAAACAGCACAGGATCATGTTCCTTTTATCTTTCTTGTTCCTAGTGACAAATACAATGACTTTGCCTGTTCCTCCTAACTGTTTGTCATGTTCTAGAACAGGCTGTCTTGTAGTTTCACAATAGGGTCATGTTTACAGCATTACATTGTAGTTAATGGTCAGTTACCACTTTTATGATAAATTTGATTTTGCAACTCAGTTGATTCAATTTGCACCAAGCTGAAACTTAAAACATGAAACAGTTTACTACCTTGAATCTACAAAGCAGAATACTCTTTGATGTTAAGGCAGCTTAGCACTGTGTATTGAAAGCAGTATGTGTACTATTAGCACAAATTGTTGTTTTTAACTTACAGTGTTTATCGGCTTTGCATTTCTACCAAACTTCATCATTTCTGTTGCTTCAAGTACTTTCAACAATAAAATGCAAAGTGTTTCATTCTAAAATACTTTTAATATTATTTTCATTTAAGTTTGAACTAGTCTATGTTATAATCTGTTTTGCTGCTCTGAGAATTTAAAATTGTAAAGAAATAACTGCTGCTTTCATAATTTATATATATCAAAACATGTACCACGTCAACTGAGAAGTGTGTCTGCCAGTCCTGTCAGTTATGTTGAGAATTACAAATTCCTTATACCTTGAGATATGTTTGTAGAAGCAAATATGATGCTCAAGGAAAGAGCATATCTATCACATATTTCATGGACAACATGACATGACTAAAAGCTTCAGAACTTGAGTAATGCTGAAATGCACAAAATGGGTTCATGTATTTTTATACCTTCAAGATTTTAAATGATAAAAAGATAGTACAAAGAGTCCACAAAACAAAAGAACAAATAAAATTATTCTCTCTAAGCAAAGGAGTTTAGTTTGAGACTGAACCAATATCCACAACACACTCTTCTGCTGCTTATTATTGGTAGGGCCTTGACCAAGGCATATTTCATACTGCAAATGATGGGAATATTCTGCTAGGTGGAGTAAGAGTATGGCAAAACTTTCCTAAAGGGTCTCTCTGTCTTGTGTTTAACTGAAATATATCCTAGCCAGAATTAATCTATATTCTGTTTCATTACTGTATGTCTCCATGGTTCCTAACAGGAGGCACTTAAATAGGTATTTTAAAATGACTAAGTAATCTTTTAAATGATTTTATCTTTGTACAAGTTTTCTAAAAGAAAAATATGCATGGGTGAACCCAAATAAATAAGATCCCAGAATATGAAATGAAAATAACTACATAGTTAATAGCACTGAATAAGAATCAGGATAAGTACTTTCTAGATATGACCAATGATAAACTATTTAAGTTGTGTCTCATTTTTTAATCTGTAAAATAGAAAGAATGACATTTGCCTTCCCAAATTCCAAACTTGTGAAGAACAAAATAGAAAACCTATGATAATACTTTACAAAAATTAGATGAGGCTTGGGAAAATGGCATGCATTTAGAAGACCCAACTTTGAAAAAATCTTGAAAAGATTTATGAAATTTCCTGTCTAAATTCCCAATAAAAAGTGTGCCTCTTGTAAATATGATTTATATTTTAAGAATAAGGAAAGATATCTTAATTAAATTGGTAGAAATTTAAAAACTTCCCCGTGCTTATTATTTTAAAGGATCATCATCACTCAATAATTCTGAGAAATCTGAGGTGGACTTCTTTCCTGAGCTGGAGATCACAGTGCCCCTGACCTCAGACACATGCTGAGGTACAAAAGAGTTTGGAATTCTCTGAAGAATCATTCATTCGGTGTGATTTCTGGGTTCTTCTGACCAACCTAGATCACTGCTCATTGAATAAATAAGTCTTTTACAAAGGAACCATTCTGAGTTAACCCTGTTTTGTATAGATGGACAATATGTCTATGTTGCTTGTTCTACAAGAAGAGTACAGAGAGAATCAACAGCTTGAAAATGTGCCTGGCCCAAGTATTTTAAATAGATTCATTTGGATTTGGAAAGCATAGAGTAATGCCAGTAAAGAGTAAACACGAGAACAAGGGAG
Source organism: Grampus griseus (assembly GCF_964374135.1). NCBI lineage: Eukaryota > Metazoa > Chordata > Mammalia > Artiodactyla > Delphinidae > Grampus > Grampus griseus. The sequence goes on from NC_139018.1 coordinate 70,576,953, forward strand.
AGATAGAGAATGTACAACTGAAGACGGGTTTTATAACTGTGACCAGTAAACTCGGTAAAAGATTATGAACTATCATAGAGAAATATAAGGATATGTGTGTTAAAAAACTAATATTCTGCTGCTACGTGGCAAATGTTCATTCAGTTCTCAGTATGGAAGCAGGATGAAGACAAAGTAAAATGTCTCATTTGTAATGATTCCAGAGTTGAAGGAAATATGGATTTGAGGACTGACGCTTAAGAAATTGCTGTTCTATCAAGTACAGCAGATAACTACATTCAATTCAAAATGACTTTTATTAATGATTTTAGAGACTCTGCCACATGCACACATATTCTTATTCATTAAAATTTTTCCAGTTGTGATTCACTTAAAAATTAAAAGGTAACTCTGTATTTTATGTATAAATAATGCATATGTCACCTGTGTAGCAGTAAGAAAAATGGAGTCCTCAACTAAAACAGCCTTTTCACATTTCCTGAATAGACTGTCTAAATTTTCTGCAGTATAACCTTTGAATTCACTACTATATCTAGAGTGATTTAAAAACAGTTCCAAATTCACTTAACTCCTTACCTAGCCCTCTCCCTGATCTTTAGCTCCCAAAATGCACATAAACATCTTCTAATAAGTTTCAGAAAAAATTTCCTGTTTATTCCAGAGTTCCCCAAGGTGTAAAAGTAAGCTAAGTGACTCTAAAAATAATGCGGGATTATATGTACATGTGAATCTTGGGAAGAGTAAAATTTTTCAATATCATTATTATTATATAAAATTTATTGTCCCTAAGTTTGCACTATATGCATTCTCTTATTCATCACCAGTTCTACCCATCAGTATCCCAAAGTCTGAAATTAAGAGAACAAAGAGAGGGACTTGAAAAATAATCCTTCAAAGTTATGCCACATGGATGACAACTTCTAGAAATGAAAGGGCGGAGATGATTTTCAGCACACAGGATATTTTTAGTTTTAAGCTCTGTGGTCTGATTTCTACTTGACTACCATATACATTTTTATTTGTGAAGCCTTTATAAGTATATAGTAGAAGAACTTGTGCTCAGTTTAACACTGTCATGTACATTTGCCTTGTTCTTTTTTACTTGTTCTTGACAGCGCTTCCTATCTTCTGGAATTAAATTTGAGGAGAATCTATATCACCATCATTTAGCTAACAAGAGACATTTTAAATAGACATTGGTTACTGGTGAAATTGTAAGCACTGACCTCTGAACGTCCTAAAGGAAAAAGCTCTCATCCACTGCCAGAAAAGGTCTCTCAGGGATATTCCTACTGGTACTTGGCTGGATTTCTGAGCCTGAGAATCTTTGTGCACTACAGAGAAGGTTATTCCTCCTGGTATAATCAGCCTATCAGTCATTTATCCTGAACAATACTGTGCTGCTGCCTACATTTAGTCTCATAGTGAAAATGAAGTCATTTCTCATGAAATCCCTTAATAGATATCTCCACAACTCATTATTTTTTATTGTAAATAAGGTGCTAGACAGTAACAAACATGATAAAATGTAAAATGCATTAATGTTTTTGTTAAATCTCAAGTTGGTGGTGTACCTTAAACCATATTTTTCAGAAAAGGTTTCTTATATTTAAACATATAGGGCCCAAAACTATCTTATTCAACAATTTTAGTTTCATGGATATGTAAAATAATTGACAAAGAAAGGAGTAAGGAAATGAGGACTTTAAGCATCAAGTATACTGACTGCAATGACAATACCTTACCATAAGGAGAGCTGAAGAGAAAGAATTATTTCCCTACAGGATAAGTTCCAGTTTAGTGAGGGATCAGACCTGATATTTAAACACAGTACTTGAAAAACCCATTCACAAGAGGAAAATCAAGTGTAAATAAAAAGAGTTTTAGCATTTGAATATCAACACAGATTTGGATAAATTTCAATGTCTTTATTTCAGAATTTTTGTTTGTACTATGCAAAGGATCAAGCAACTCCCTTCCTCATATAGTCAAATGATTGAGCTCATTCACAAAGCTGCGTATATTAAATGGTATAAAGTATTTGAAAGATACTTTTATTCTTTGATCAGATTTGGATAAAACTGCAGAATAGGTAAGATTTTTTAAATTGCTGTTTAGTTTTTATTTTATAATCATAAACTTAACTCTTCAACCTAGCTAGACTTGAAGGGGGATAAAGAAAATATGGAACCCAAGGAACAGTAGCAAGAGCACAAAAGTTATAGGATAATGAGAGCAGATGGAGGTGGAGGGGTATTCTCCTGAACTACAAGAGAAATGGTCTGGTGATTGAGATAAAACCTAAGTTAAATTTATTACAGTTGTTCACAGTGGGCAATGGTGATCTTGCTGGTCTTGCCATTCCTGGACCCAAAGTGCTCCATGGCTTCTAAATCATTTATAAACTCTTTTACCTTAACAAAGACCAACCCCTCAGTCTTGGCAATGCAAATAAAAAATTGGAACTGTTTGTGTTGGGCCCAGAATTTGCCATGGGCAAGATACCAGGACCCGTGTGCTTCAAGATGAAGCTCTCCTCATCAAACTTTTCCCCATAGATGGACTTGCCGCCAGTGCCATTAAGGCATAGGAAGTCTCCACCCAGGCACATAGACCCCAGAATAATTCTGTGAAAGCAGGAATCCTGATAACCTTTCTTCCCAGTGCTAAGAGCACAAAAGCTTTCTGCTGTCTTTGGAACTTTGTCTTCAAAAAGCTCAAAGGGGACACTGTCCAGGGACTCATTGTTGATGGCGACGTAGAAAAAATACGGTGAGGTTGACTAAGCTGGTATGTCTCCCGGTGGCAGCAACAGCATCAGCAAAACCCAGAATAGGTAAAATTTTAATTGAACTCTCTATTCAACTTTTCCTTCTCATGTGTTCTGTCACATCTCCCAGAACAGCACTCCTCATACATCTTTAGGCCTTAATATTCTCTTCCCCTCTAACCTTAAAAAGGAAAGCTGATAAACATATTTTGATCAGATTTCAATATCTCAATATTTTAATCCTCAAGCTATTTCCTCATTTACTTATCCTGAGTGCTATGGAAGAAACTGACATATTCTGCTGTGTTCTCCACTTCTTGCACATACATTCCAGCCTCTGTTACAGGTATGTGTAGCCATATGACTGATTACTATCAAGAAATGGTACTGGAAGTGTTGTGTGTCACTTTCAGGCCACAGACCATAAAACCATTTGATGTCCTCTTTGCTATTTTTCTTCTTCCAGGTTAGGGTAGAAATGCTTACGCTGACCATGGAGAATATACATCGAGGAAGGTAAAGACTGTGATAGCCTGCCTCTCTGAATGACCATGTAGAGAATCACCCTTCTGTTGATCTCAAATACCTACCTTTGGTCATTTACACAGAAAATCATAAAGTTCTGTTCTGTTCTGTTCCTTATCCACTTTCTGTTTCAGTGAGTAGATTATGTCACTTTAATACAAATGCTTATAAAGATCATTTACATATGGTGGAATTTCAAACACCCACACTCATAGGTTATAGAAAGAGGAAATTTTGCTTAGCAATTCATCCTACATATCTTTCCATACTGGTGAGAAAAAATTTATTTTACTGTTGTAAAGGCTGCATAATATTTCATTTTGCCATATTTTATCTAACTAGTTTCCCATTGATAGGACATATCATACTCCATTCTGTTATATATTTAAATGTATTCAATGCTTACTGAAAGTCCTTTCATACCATAGTTTTATCATCCCTGATTTATTTTAATTTATATTACATCAGTTGGCTGAATTTTAAAAATTTCAATTTTTGTCAGGAGTGCTTGGATGCTGTCATGTCCAAGCACATTATGTGTTTGAGATTTTTTTGTCTTTATATTTGAATGAGAACTTGGTGAGGCCAAAAAAAAATCTTGGTTTATGCTTATTCTCTCTTAAGATTTGTAAGACAATGCTCCTCAGTCATCTTATGCTGAATGTTTTAGTGCAAAGTACTGAGACAAACAGATTTTTTCCTATATTTTTTGTAATGTGTCTTCACCTGAATACCCATAAAACTTTATCTTGGTGATAACTGAAAGCAGAGGCCTCCCTGCCCACCCCAAATTTCCACAGAATACATTATTTCACTCTACTACTTCAATACTATATAAAGATACAGTAAATATTTACAGCCCTCTATCAATTCCTCTTTCATCAGTATGCCATTTGATCTGGAGATTCAAATTTTAATCTAATGACTATAACTACTCTTTTGTAGTGTTAATAATTTTCAGGAGCTTCACTTATGTCTTAAGTTGTATCACCTTTGCCTAACATCTTTATATGTTACCATCTCTTGGGTTTCATTCATTCATTCATTATCTACTGCAAATTAACATGATTTTTCAAAAGTGACATTTCTTTCCTTAACTCACTTTTAAGATGTATCCTTTCTAATCCTTATTGCTTTTAATTTGTTTCACTTATTTTATATCTTTATTTAAAATTTAGGTATCCTTTACAAAAGTGAAAACATTTATTACTTCCTAATATATTCTCTCTTCTCGGTTATCAAATATTTTTCATTGCCTTTATTTTCTTAAGAGTCATACTCTCTGTTTTATGATAGAGAGTAGTATTTATCTGATTGTTTTATTATATAAAAGTTCCATGTGTCTTATTTTTACCATTTACCTAACTTTTATTCATTATATTTCTCTTGTCTACTAACCTATCAATGGATGCACTTCATGCTGTGCTGTCTTTATTATTAATAATATTTAGATAAGCAAAGACTGTCAAGAGAAACAATTTGTCTAAGGATAAGTGATAAAGGAAATTGGGAAATAAACTGGAGGCAATAAGGAACATACTTCCAAAATACAGAACTGGAGGACAGATGTAACTAAAGAATGTTCCAAACAGACAGGTCATCTTTGTTTTCTGCAGCACAGATCCTTAACTCATAGCAATGGTCTGAAGTTAACGTGCGATTTGAAAAAGATACAGTGTAGTACTCTAAATGTATGGAACTCTTTCTTTTCAAATAAATTTACATTTCACAAGGTCCAAGGTCCTCATACCAGTCCTCATATAAACTTCCTGCAAAATTTATCCCACTAGTTCTGCTGACATGCCCAATCTAAATCATTCAGGAAGCATATCTTGATTTTCAATCAGGTTTCCCAGGAGACAAGAAGAATAAAACGCAATTGTTGTAAAGAATATAAAAACTTAATATGTTTTGGGAAATAACAGAAGGAAAAACATTTCAATAAGAATTTTGGACATGCAAAAATTTTCCAAGTTGAAATTGAAATCAAGAAGAGCATTCAGTAAGAGAGACCAGAAACACTGAGTCATTAAATAGCTTTTTCTATCTCAGAAACATTTTTGACAATCACAAGATATAAAAGAGGGCAGGGTGTGTGACACATGGGAGTAAGTTAGGAGAGAGATTATGTAGGGTCTCTTGATTAAGCTAAAGAATTTATACTATCTTTTATGGCACAGATAATCATATAAGTTAAACCTGGTTGGTATACACACCTCTAGTTTTTTTTTGTTGTTTTCTTTTAAGAAGAAATCTGGCCATACAGTACATGGTAAGCCAGTGTGGAGAGAGATTATTGGTAAAGAGATCTGATAATTCTCTTGGATTAGTTCAAGTAAAGGCTAATCAGTGATGATTTAAACAGTGGCAGTGTAGTACAGGGGGGAATCTATTCAAGAGCAAGTTAACTAATAGATTTGAGAAAACAACTATAAAAATGTCAATGAAGTCGGACTATGATAAGAAAAAAGAAGAAGAGAATAAGTGGAGCTTGTTGACAAGAGAATTTACTTTTATTACATTATATCTTGGAAGGGTAAATCATGAACTCAATAAAAGTTTGAATTAAGGTAATTCTAAATGGGAATTCTATATGAAAATGTTTGTGTGAACTTTCAATAATGTCATTCTGAAATTCAGTATAGTTTAGAGAAAGAGATACTGATTCAAGAGTGCCCAGCTTTGAAATAAAAAATAAAATTATTAGAGTTAATAATATGCCATTAAAGATTTGTTGAGTAACAGTTAAAGTAAAAATAAAAAGTAATCAAATTAAAAATGGCTAGGAAGTCCATCATTTAATGTGTGGGTACACGAGGATGACCTGTAAAGGCAGGGACATAAGAAATGTAGCAGGAGAATCAGCCGCTACCAGAAGAAATGAATTGCAGAAGCCAAGGGAGAACATGTTGTAAAACTCAGCATATGGATAATACTGTCAAAAACTGTAGAGAGGTAAGATATGCTAAACATTTTATATAAATCAACAAGTATAATTTTATAAAAAGCTAAAAACCATAAGTTGATCTTGAATATAATTTAAAAGGGACTGGGTAAAATTGTTTGTGTAATGGCCAGACACTAGTGTCTTAAGAAATGTGTGCCACTGAGTAATATGAGAAGGTTGAGAAAATAAGTACAGAACACTATTTCAAGATGATGTTGTGGTAAAGGAAGGATGCATTTTGTAAGGAAATGGATTTTGATAGGCTTTTTCTTGGTTGATTGGTTGTTTTCATTATGAAAGAATGCTTGTACACAAGAACTGGGACAAAGACAGAGGGAAGACAGAGAACAAGGATCAAAGAGAAAAGGAAGGAAGGAGAGCAACAGGGGGAAGGAGAGAGAGAGGCATGGAGGGAGGAGAGGGAGAGAGACGGGGGGGATGAGAATGAATGAATGAATATGAATGAATAATGTAATAATGTCGTAGTTAGGGGTGTAAATTTCCTGAAAAAGATTTGTAGGAGGCAGAAGGAAAGAAGAGATATGAGTTTTGAAAAATGAGAGATAGTACAGTCTCTATGACAGAATGAAAAAGTAGAATAGGTATGATTAGGAAGTAAAGGGGATGGAAGTGTGTTTTTCTTTTTTCTGACATTATTTTTAATCTCTAAAATATGAGGTATGAATATTGCCTTTACAGGAGGGAGGCAGTGTTTCTGTAGACTTAAAAATGGTGTCAATGGGTTTTACAAAGAACCTATGGCACTACAAAGATCTTTATGACTGTGCTTAGAACCCAGGTATGTCTGGAAAGTATGGATTTATGGCTTCAGTTTCAAGGTTGTGCACTTTTCTCTAGCAATGTCAGCAATGTCAAGCAACGTTAAAATATTCAGTATTAAAGGTGAAAACGGATGACTTGTTTTATTCAATGCTTAGACTAGTCAGAGTTTAAGGATAAACATGAAGTTGAGACTGTTGGTAGTCTTGGGGGGAAAAGTGTTGTTGTTATTAAGTCTGGAACCCAGGTTTAGAAGGTTCTTACTCTGAGAGCCCTTATTTCACTTGAAGATCACAGTGTATAAATTCTTGCATCAATCTGTTTTTCCATACTGAAACATCTTAGTCTTTGTGCCTATCCTTTAATAATCCCTACATTCATACAGGGAGTAGTACCCACCTTTCCATCCATGCCTAAATGTTTTACCTCTGTGTTCTCTCCACACCTATAGCTCCCTCATTTTTCATTCTCAGAAACCTTTTTAATCTCTTGCTTTCCAATGACTTTTTGTCTGCAGTTTCAGATTTTCATATTTTCTTTCTCTTTACCTTGCAATTACCATATGCTTCCCTGTTCCTTCTCAGTCAAGTTTTCAGTTTATAGACATTGTTTCCATTTCTTGATCACACATATATTCTCTCTTAATTTAGTCTTGCTTCTGACATAACCACATTTCAGAAATAAAAATAAATTATCAAAAGATTCCCACATGCTGGACTTTCCTGGTGGCACAGTGGTTAAGACTCTGCCTGCCAATGCAGGGGACACAGTTTTGATTCCTGGTCAGGAAGATCCCACATGCCGCGGAACAACTAAGCCCGTGAGCCACAACTACTGAGCCCATGCACCACAACTACGGAAGCTCACGCGCCTAGAGCCCGTGCTCCGCAACAAGAGAACCCGCCTGCATGAGAAGCCCGCACACCGCAACAAAGAGTAGCCCCCACTCGTTGCAACTAGAGAAATCCCATGAGCAGCCCAAAAAAAATGATTCCCACACCCTTTTTGCACTTTCCATTTTCCTTGACCTCTACTGTATGTGGCAGCCAGTTCCCAAATGTCCCCTAGCAATCCCTGCCTGCTGGCATTCATACATTTGACTGTAAAAGGGTTGTCTATGTGAACAATAGGATATGGCAGAGATGATGAAACAGTACCATTGAGATTGTTATGAAAGACACTGAGGCCTCTCTACTTCTGTCTCTGTCTCTCTTCACTTCCTGGGGAAAGTTTGCTGCTATGTTGTAACCATTCCTAATAGAGATGCCTACTTATTGAGGATATTCTGACATTATCACATCCCCCTGTTTTATTTCCTGGTAGCACTTATCACTATCTAAATGTATTTCATGCATTTATTTTTATGTGTTTATTACCTTTCTCCATACTAGATTGCAATATCCATAACAGCAGGGACTTTTACTATTTTTTCACCACTGAAACTCAAAACCTAGAACAAGATCTTCATGGACTGGATCAATGACTGTTTATTGAATAAAAGAATTTAAACGCCTCACCCTCACAGAAAAAAAGGGAAGAGAGACAGAGAGAGAGTTTTATTACCCATCCCTGCATGTACCATAAGAAAAGTATGATGAATTTAAGTGCTATGTGTACATATTCCATCAAACCAAGAAACATAATTTCCATATGTCATCTTTCTAATATGGTGCCTGGCAGCTTCCCTGATTATTGGCTGCTTCTGTGTAGTCAGTATAAATGTCACTTGACACTGATTTTCCATTTCAGGATGTACAAACTCATACTTTATTATTTTCCCAAATAACCACCTCCATTTTGCTCTAATGTATGTGCTGGTAGACAACCCCACAGTATTCACTTTATAGTTCTCACAACTGAAGGGAAGAGGAAACTGCTTCCCATGCCACCATCTCAATATCCTCCCCTAAATCAGAGTTTTAATACTGGACATCTAGATTATGGTTTGATTCCATGAGGCTTGCAGCAGATTCAATCCATAAGGTGTTCTGTAAGTGAAAACTTCTGATCTGTTGATGTTTCTAGCAGTCAGCAAAACCTGGGACTACTAATACACATTATCCTTTTGTGAATCTTTTATTGTTAAATGATGGTCGTTAATATTATTGTTGAGTATTTTTCAAAATATTAATTGCATATTTATACTTTTCAATAAAATTTTTATCATTATTGTTTCTGAGCCCTTAGAACTTCCGAAGAAATTTTTACATATGCATTCAAATATATTTACTAAGTAAAAGCAAGTCTTAAAAATCTGTTTCTACAAAATTTGCTGATGTCCAGCTATAGGACAAAAGTGCTGCCATTTAACAAAAAGGTATAAAACCATTCCAGAAGAGGCAAGCTTAAGATTCTATGAAATGTGTAGAATATTTCTAAGATAAAAAATTAATGAATAATAAATATGAAGTATAACCATTTACAATCTCTTCATCAGAGTAAAATCCAGGAATCAGAAACTAGCTAATTATATACATAATTTTTGTCATTGTATAAATTAAATCACACAACAGAAAGCATAATTTATAAATACTTAAGATTTTTAAACATAGAATGAAAGGAGCTGTTTAAAGCCTCTAAATGCGTGGTATCACGTTGTCTCTAAATTATTTTTAAGTGCCTCTCATTTTGTTCTATATGATTCGCTCTGCAAAAATTGGTGGTTAGGTTTGATTTACTCTACTTTCCCCATAGAGTTGTTGGAATTGGCACACTTCATTATAACTATGCTGTTACATTCATATCATTTAAACCCCCTCACAATCCCAGATTTAGTAACTCAGTAGCACTTACACTTGTATTGCAACATCTTCCATTTGTATGTGCATGTTCTAAAGCCAGTTTTTTAGGGTTTAATCAATTGAATCATATACCTTTCAGAAATGAATTTGGATACTACAGCCAAATTTCCACCAAAATATTAAGATGTGCCTTGTCTGTTTTATTAATGCATTATAAGAATTAATTAGTAATAAGTTTCCAATTCCCTTGGCTTGGCTTTATGTAGTTTATAAGTGATTTCACAGCTTCCACATAATTAATTCTGCTACTATTCTTTGATCTTTAATCAGCGTTTAACATTCCTCTGTTTATTTCTAATGGTACCCTGCAGCTTTTAAATTTACTTTATTCCTGCTTTATTTTCAAGGCCTAAAAGCAAAGCTTAATTTTCTAGGTGTAACAACAGGAACAAAACACCTGTGCTTTAATTTCAATAGCAAAAATAAAATAAAATAAAATGAGAATTAAATAAATAAAAATAATTGAAGAGAAAACACAAAAATTAAAACAAAATACCTTCTATCAAGTCCTTAGAATCTCATTCACTGCTCTTACTAAGGTTTTCTAATCTTTAACGTATATGCGCTGTAAGTTCACCAAATTTAAATATCGTACATATTTAAGACCTTAAGATAATAAATATATTGATGCGTCTTGAACAAAAAAGCTGTGAGGTCTAAAACATATCCAATAATTTTAGGGATGTTTTTACCTCAAAAGACCCATGAAGCACACAAAATGTACCTACATTCCATGAGTTAGTGCTATATTGTGACATTGATTTTCAATATAAAAAATATCACAATAAAACATTTGGTTTTCTGCTGTAATTGATAATTGATTCTACTTAACAAGATCAAACATTCTCTAAGGGAACACAAAAAAAATTATATATGAATTGAAAGTTTTTTTAAAAAGTAGGTGATACGATTCTATAGGTAGAAAATGCAGTCTGTTAGAGTTATAAATGTACAATATATTTCAAGTTTAGATATAAGACGATTCTATTGCAAAATTTTTTACTAATGGTTTAAAAAAATAAGTTACAGTGTTCCCAAACACTCATTTTTTACATTAGGTGATGTATTCACTAACTTTCAGGATAATAAAATACAGTGTAAAATTACTCTAAACATGCATCTGACTGGAGATAATGCTAAAACATAAAGACTTAGATTGAAAAAGTTTGGACCTGAACTCAACCAACAGAATCATCATGACATTATCTAAAAATCATTTAGTTGGTTAGGAAAAATAAATTTATTTACAAAATGGGTAGAAGTACAACATCAAATAGAGAAAGGATGCACTGACTTAAAATTCACAACTGCCCAAACTTAATATAGCTTTTTATATAAACTGCATTTGACCTCACTCATTTATTTTTTAGACACAATATTTGTCTTCATGTTTCTCTCTGTATCTAGGCTTAAACAGAAAATGTAGAATTTTAATTTCAAAACGTCAATGAGAGACTTTCTTTTCTAGTTAAAATGAACAACTTGTAGAAGTACAATACTCCCACTGAAACGATCAGATTGATATTTGATATACATAGATATAAAGATAGAAAAAAAACTCTTGGAGCCCTGCTGAGAAAGCAAAGATTTAAAGTGCTAAGATCTTGAAAAAAAAGGAAATCAAACAGACATAAGTCAATCTTGCCTCAAGGCCAGTGGCCTGTTTTTGGCAAATCTAAGCAGAAGGCTACTGTTGAGGAAAAAACGAACCCGCAGAGTCTTTTGTAGCCTTATAAGACTTGGAAAGCAGGAAATGGAGTTCTGGGCTACAGAAGCATCTGATACATATGGGTCAAGATCCCAAAGAGAAGAGAGGCACAGAAGCATGAGTCTTTTATTTTGGTGCTTTTTCCGTAAGGCATATTCCAAATTCTAAATATACAAAGACCAACCAGAGGATCTTTGTATATTTAGAATTTAATATTCTAAATATCAAAATTTAAATATAAATAAAATGAAAACCAGTGGATTTTTAGCAGTTTCACCATTCTGAAGTGACAAAAATATGAGTTCGGAAAGCAACCCTTGAAAATACCACAGGGTCAGGGGAAAACTCTTGAAGACTGGGCAAAACTGACATTGATCAAATTATACAAAGGTTTCAAGCAAGTCTTGGACTATAAAATCAACTAACGACCTACAGATGCTCCAATTATTCCTATCTAACATGGGCATTAAAAATAACAAATAATAAGTTCAATATTTTTAATGAGGATCCTGATTCATTTTTTTGCCATTTGCTTACAACTTTTAAGCCTCACTCCTCCTTCTTCCCTTATGTGCCCCACATCTGGACAAGCTGATATGGTATTAAATGTGATAAGACCCAAAGAATAATGGAGATTCAGCATTTCAAACTTCTCAAGTAAACTGACCCAGATGTTTTCATGCCAAAATATCATGGTCCCTATTCTTCCCAATAAAGGTCCCTAACCTTGGATTATGAGATCTACATGGGTTGAGAATTCACTGTATCTGGAGTTCTGCTTCCCTTTCTATTAGCCTTTTGCCTCAACCTCAATTCTTTCTGCATCCAACTGCAAGCATGAGTCTCCAAGCTGCCAAAGAGGCCCTCTGGCTTTCAATTTTAGCCTTAATTGGTGATTAATCCAACTCAGGCTTTCATTGTCTGTCTTCAATGCCATGAGATTACCCAGCAATAGCAGTTCGATTCCACAGTACTCTAAATTAGTCCTTCTCCCATACTTGTCTAACACACCAGGCACTGAATGACTAGTGCATTCTCTCCTATCCCATTCACCACTGATGGGAGTTTTGACAATTAATTACACTATCAGTGTACACCAGGAGTTATCAGCATTCTACCTACTTTCAATAATGGCTCTCATTGTCAGCCTGACAGCAGATAATTCCGTTTCAAAAACTCAATTTAGAGACTTCTTCTTGGAAACACTCCCTTTACCAACTCTCTTAGATGTGTTCTCTGGAATGGTCTCTGAGGTAGAGAAAGAAGTTTCTTGGAGGATGATCTCAGAAACAATATTTGAAGGGATTGAGAGAAATTAGTCTGAGTATAGGAAGATGTTCTACTGCAATATGTTGCAACAGAAATCTGTGATGATTCCATTGAGAACTCTGGAGCTGAGATGGCCTTTTATATTGGTCCCAAATTGAGGTAAGAGGGCTTGGTTATTGTACCCCACGTGATATTAGATGTATGTTGCCTTCCTGGAGAATGTATAATCTTGGGTGATGCAGCTTCTTTCCTCCAAGGACAATTCTCTGAGAGGAACACATATGTGAACTGTCAGCAGCAGATATTCTTGAGAGCCATGATAGTAAAAGCTTTAGTCTAGAAGGGAGATTTGGATAGCACAACCCAGAATCCACTATATTACAGTTTGTATAATTCTAACTTTCTACAATTTTAAAATAGGTAAAACTAATCTATAGCAATAGAAGCAGGATAGAAGTTAACTTTAGGATGATGATTGGAATAGGACATGAAAAGTGTTTCTGTGATGTTTGTAATGCTCTATTCATGATGTGAGGAAATAGTACAGGGGTAAGTTCAATTTATGGAAATTACTCAAGTTATAAAATTATAAACTGTACATTTTTGTATGCACATCATATTTCAATTAAAAATTTAGTTTAAAAGCAATATGTCACTCATACACATAACTGAAAGGATTTTTTATAATTTAACCTTTACTTTTATACAAGTTTGTATTTTGGAATTTTCTCTTATATTCTTTATATATAATTTAATATTTAATTTTCAATAGTGAAGGTGAATAATTATTATGATCAGGATATTTTTTAAACGACCAGTTTGATAGATTTGCATAATTGCTTAATGGATGTCTAAAATGTTCTTTTCCCAAATTATTAAAATAAGGATGTCTAAAATGTTATTTTCCCAAATTATTCAAATAAGGAAAACAACCAACTGAATAATTACAAAAATGCCAAGGACAACTGCTTTAAGAAATATATACTTTGGTAGTTAAAAGTTATCTAGCTCAACCGTTTTGCCTGAACAAGATTAGGAGATGGAGCTGACTAAATTAAAGGAAAGACAATATAATGGCTTGGTAATTGCCATGTAAATACCCCATCATTACAGTGTGAATATGTGATTGCTTCTCTCCTTTAAAGACGACTCTAGTTTACATGGTATTTACTTAGGGACTATTAAATGTAATTATAGGGTGCATTTCAGGAGAATGGAAACAAAGTGAAATTTGGTTTTGCATATCTATATACTGTAGGAGTTAACAGTTTTTTGCAAAAGTCATTTTGTTTGGATAGAGTACATTGCTTGTCCCCGTCCTTAACCAATTGATAAAGTTACAGAGTTGTCCCAGAAGAATTTTTTAACATGATATAACTTTCCTAATATGTTGCATATCTTATTTTACAGTATAAGAATATTGCTGCTGAGGAATAAAATGATTATCTCTGGGTGTTCAAGAAATTTGTCAATGACAGTGATGACACATGATGATCTTTGTTACAGAGTTTTTACTACAATGCTTTTTATAATACATAGATGACAATACACAGACACTAAGACTCTGTAGCAGATATTCTGTGTTTATGAAAGGTGTTTCTACTGCCTGCTGGGGAAACCAGACTACATTTCCTAGCCTCCCTTACACTTAGATGTGACTATCTGACCTAGTTGTGGCCAAAGGATTGTCCTTGGAGTTGAAGTACATCACTTCTAGATGTAGCCTATTAAGAACTCCTCCAAGTAATGTCCATGTCTTCCCTTTCCCTAACTGCCAGCCAGAGGCAGACAAGCTATCAGAAGCCTCTGAGGCCCTGAGGATAGCAAAGACAAAACATGAACGGAGTCTAAATGTCTAGATGACCAAGTCCAGCACTGTGTAAAGACTGGAAATATCCACATTGTACTTCGTGTGAGTGAGAAATAAACGTATCATGTTAAAACACTGAAATTCAGAGGTGTTTGTTATAATATCCACTTACCATAAACAATTATTTACCCTAAATAATACAAAAATTAGCTGTAATTGATATGCTGCCATTAAAAAACTGAACTGTGTGGCATTTGTTTAATAGCTGAGGAATGGACAAAAGGAAAACAGAAACCTAGAGATTTCTGTTGAGCTGTAACAAAAGTTCTATCTGCCATAACTTAGAAGGAAAGTCATATACATAATGAGACAGCTGCTCTAGAGAAAGTGATTGGAAAAAGGCAGAATAAAAAGGTGTGTTGGTTACTATTGGCTGCCTTTACCAAAATGTTTCTAGAAAGATATGTTACAAAGTATAAAAAGAATTGGAGAATGTCCAGAGATCAAAAGTCATTAAGGATTGGAAAGGCAACTGTTTTAGACTCTCTTCTAGAAAGTGTTAAGTATGGGGGAAAAAAAGTTGAACAAAGTTCAGTGAAAATTAGATAGGTAAAAAAAAATTAAATAGCTGAGAGAGAAAAACAGAGAATGAGACAGCTAGGAAACTCAAAACTAAAGTGTAGTACGGAGGTTCCTTAAAAAACTAAAAATAGAGTTGTCATATGATCCAGCAATCCCACTCTGGGCATATATCCAGAGAAAACTCTAATTCGAAAAGATACGTGCACCCCAGTGTTCATAGCTGCACTATTTACAATAGCCAAGCCAGGAGGCAACCTAAATGCCCACCTACAAATGAATGGATAAAGAAGATGTGGTACATATATACAATGGAATGTTACTCAGCCACGAGGAGGAATGAAATAATGCCATTTTGTGGCAACATGGATGGACGTAGAGATTATCATATTAAGTGAAGTAAATCAGACAGAGAAAGACAAGTATCATATGATATCACTTATGTGTGGAATCTAAAAAATGATACAAATGAATTTATTTACAAAACAGAAATAGACTCACAGACATAGAAACCAAACTTATGGCTACCAAAGGGGATGGCAGGAGTGGGGGAGAGATAAATTAAGAGTTTGGTATTAACAAATACACAATACTATGTATAAATTAGGTGAACAACAAGGACCTACTGTATAGCACAGGGAACTACATTTAATGTCTTGTAATAACCTATAATGGAAAAGAATCTGAACAAGAATATATAAGTAAAGTGTATTTAAGAACTTTGTCTGGGAAAGAACTATGGGTGCTCTTACTGACACATGGAACTGATTGGATTCAAATAGATCAGAAGGTTAGCAAGTTTTCACAGGAATTATATAGCCAAAAGAAACTGAGAGTGTTGTCTAAAAATGCCTGTGGCTTCTCCAGCCTTAAAAAACCCTGCCAGTAAGTAAACTGCAAGCACGTGTAGACCCCAATCAGGACATACTTTATTCACATAAGATATTATCACAGAGGATATCAAGAAAGGCCCTACATATATGGTGAAGCTAAGGCCCTAGGAGAACTACGATTAGAGAGATTGAGGACGTTTCTCCCCAAAATCAAAATCAGAGTCTAATGATGAAATTTTCCTCATCAACCTCCACCACAAATGTGAGTCTTCTTAAAACATGTCTAGCAGGATATCAAACACTGAAATATATCTATGATGCTGTGTCTTTCAATTTCCATATTTTATTTTGTCATTCTGGATCTTCTCCATCACCTTGTATTTGATATTTTAGGGGCAGATAACCTGTTTTTTTCTAGTTCATTGATGTCTAGGCCAGAAAGAATTATGGCCAGACCTGATGGAGAGAACACAGTATCACCAGAAAAGCTTTAAGGTGGATGCAACAACTAGATAGGATGTTGGCTTGTCTCTTAAGGTTAGTGTGTCCTATATGTCGGGGGGAGAGTAAAACAGGTATTTGTTGATTAAAGGTCAGGGGCTATGCAGAGACTGCTTTTCCTGCTACTTTCCTGTCTGAGATTGAGTTCCCCCAAAACAGACTCTGAGATGCAGATTTATAGGTGGGTTTGTGGTGCGTAGGAGCAGAGGAAGTAGGATTCTATAAAGGAAGCAGTTGAACTGTTGTTAATTCACCACAAAGGCCTTGGTCATCCCATAGGAAACACTGGAACTGAGAGGGCCCTTCACAGTTGTCCTGCCTGTGGCAAAGCTGGCCAGGTCTTTACAGCCCACATTGACCACTCAGAAGTGGCAGCCTCTGAGGATGGGGCAAGAACTAGCTGTGTCAGATCTTTTCACCTGAGGGCAATTTTTAGAGAAAGAATTAGTTGAAAGTTAACCCCTACCAGTACTTCAAGCAGCTGTAGAAATAAGCACCTCGGTCCTGAAAGGGGAATCTGAAGGACATCTACTATACTCCAAGGCAGAAAGCAAAATTACATTTTCTACTCTGCCACTCTTGCAGTCAGGTATGGCTACATGACCAATGGATATGCCCAATTTATAGGCCTGGTTAATAAAATTCCCCTGCATGATCCTCCACACTCTTCTCCCCACACATACTGCCTGTTACAGATGATCCAGCAAAAGACAAGGCTGCACAGTGAATCCAGGAGGTTAAACAAACCTTGGATCCTAAATGACCAGGATGAATATTGTCACCTGACAAGCAATATCTAAGTTTGGATTTTTTTATAAGGAAAAAAATGAACCCATTTTGTGTTAAGGGATAGAGATTTGAGAGTTTTTTTGTTATAAACAGAAGGCAATATTATTTATGCTAACTAATAAAGATCCATACTGTGACAATAAATCATATATATGTGACATTATCTAACTTTATCCGAAGTTCAAAATAACAGTGGTAATGACGATAATGATAAGAAAAAATTACAAAAAGAAATAGGGTCTGCATATTAGTAATTCACTTGAGCTCCCCTAGTTTGTTTGTTCATTGGTTAATTAAAGAATAAGAACCTGCTGTGTTAAAAAATAAATAAAATAAAATTCAAAAAAAAAAAGAACTGGATTGAATCACCCCGGTTCTTTCCAGCATTAATAATCAGTGATTTTATGACATCTTCTTTGGGATAGAATGATTCTAAAAACGATAGAATCATTTTTTAGAACTTCATAATTCTATAAAGCTGCATGGGTCACGCAAGGTGAAATTTGATATTTAGAATTCATGCCAAAACCCATGTACTTCATTTACTGTAAGTCCTATGCTTCATCATTGGCCAAGATTCAGACTTAGATGCCACATGTTCATGATTAACGTGCTGCTTTGGGGAGTGTTTAATGCCTTTTCTGCCAGCAATCTAACTTTACTATTGATTGAATGAATTATCACGCCTCTCTCTCAGGACTGGGTGCTTCACACGCAGGTCATCTTAATGGATAGACTACTTATATCCTAGTAGAAAGGATTTGCAGGAAAAAATTTCCCTCTTTCTTTCTAGAAATTGGTCTGTTTCTTGTGCTACTAGAAAGATTTTCCATGATTCAGTTCATCATAATAATAAGGATGCTTTCTCCTCCAAAGTTGTCTTTCCTGGCTATTCATAGTTGGCCAGCCACGGTGTCAGACACTGAGAGAATCCATTGGTATAATGAGTATTCTAGGGGTAGTACTACTTAATAGCACATACATACAGCTTCCAAAACTTTGTACAGACAATAGTCATGAGGGAGAGTTTCAAGTAAAATTAATAGCCACCTGTGCTTTAAAAAAAAGTCAATGTATTATTGAAATGGTATTCCTTCAAGGCTGCACAGCTGGTTTAATGCTGATTATGCTTTAAGACAGAGAGAATAATTAAATAGGATAGAAAATGGTGTAAGGTTATTCATGACAGAAAAGATGCCAAGAACACTACAACAAAGGCCAGTGCCTGATAAAAGAAGCTAAGATAAATTTAATGAAAAACTATTAGCTTACAACTTTTTTTTCCTTCATCTGAAGGAGCTAGCTTTGTGAAAATACTGTACACACTTGGAGAGTTCTACACTTTAGAAACAACTCTAATACACATTCTTGTTGTACTCATTTCTGTGGTGTATATGCAGTGAATAGGACATGTAAAACCCACTTAAAGTTTAGCTTTGTGGGCTTTTTCATACATACATATGTTAATCAAATAAAACAATATTCTTAAAGAAAAGGGCTCTTGTGAAATTAAATTAAAA
Organism: Grampus griseus; assembly: GCF_964374135.1. Lineage (NCBI taxonomy): Eukaryota > Metazoa > Chordata > Mammalia > Artiodactyla > Delphinidae > Grampus > Grampus griseus. The sequence goes on from NC_139018.1 coordinate 70,595,785, forward strand.
CATAAATGAAATAAAAAATTTCAGAAGTACAATCCTATCATAATTATTTTAATGGGTATGCATGAAATAAACCTATATCATTAAGTAATTTTAGGGAACTTGGATTTCATTGCTAATGCTTTTAAAAAATTTATTAGCATTTGATTTTCTCTGTCATGCCCTTTTGTTAATGATGCATTGATATTAATCTTCTAAATATCGATGCTTCTTTAAGCATAATAATTAAAATTACTCAAATATTCAGACATCATTTTTAAAAAGCAATATTAAACCCATTCATGTTGTAAATTCTTATTCTCATTTTTTAGAGAGTTAACATTATGATATTTTTCACTTGAAATGACTTGCCTCATTTAAATTAGGTTATTTTAAATGTTATTTCCTTGCTGAATCCATTTCAAAAGTTTACTAGCTTTGCTATTATTGGTTAATATCTGAGATCTTTAAGTACACAGACACATATGACTTTTAAAGGATTTCAGAATTTTTAAGAAACAATTTAAATATATACATACACATACACATTCACGGAGTCCGAGGTCTGGAGTGATTCTACTCATCTCTGATGAAATCACTAAAATTTACAAATTAAAACCCTAACTTCAATGGCTCTAATAAGTATATAGAAAACATCTAGTTCTCCAGTTGGATGGTTGCACAAATGCATTTCATAGAGGAATCACAACTGTTACATTCTCTTCTATGAATTATAAACTCTCTAAGCAACGATGCATTTCCCTGAGCATCTTCTGTACTCTCATTACATCAGACAAGAGCAGGATTAAAACATCTCTTCACTTTAAAGAGGAAACAGAACTTTGGGCTGGGAATTCCTATTTTAAAGAAAGAATTATTCCCATAGACTTTGCATTGGTTCAGTGGCAAAATTGGCTCTACACTGTTTTGCTCAGCTTCCTGCTGGTTGTTCAGTCTGTCACAATATATAAAATATCCTTGCTCTGATATCACTGAAAGCTTTCCAAGCGACTGCATTCCAGACGTAATTAAGAATAAACTAATGCCTTCAGACATGCTACTTTCTCCATTTCAAATGATCATTTTACAGAAGAATACATTATATTTTTTCCATCAGAGTTTGATTTACTACTCATAGCTGAAGAATAAATTTGATCTCTTTTATCTATTGGATATTTCAGAATAAATTCCTACTTTCATTTAAAAATTTAGTAATTTCAAGTTATATTACCTCTTCTTATCAGTTCATGTTCTCCCATTACCTTCAACTCCTCCTAAAAAAAGCATCTAGCAAGTTTTTCATATTGCTTAAACTGATTTTCAAAGATAAGGTAATAGGAACCCAAATGGAAAAACCCATTTTAGCTGCCCTTTAATAACATGCTCCTAAGAGATATATTGGGGTCTTATAATTCTTAGCTGACTTTACAAAATGGAAAATTCCCCAGATATTATCTTGATATTTCAGGCATTAGTGAAACAGGGAAACAAATGTTTTATTTTTTAAATCAAACAGAAAAAGTGTTTTTTGGAGAGTACTCAGATGTGACCTCAGAAAAATTTAGTTTAGAGATTTCAAGACTTCATTCTCACTGCCAAGAGTACAGAGACCATATTTTATCCTTCTCACTAATTCTTGAGATACCATGTTTCGTAGTAAATACCTCTCAGAAAATGTCACGGTCACCCTTCCAACTGTTCTCTTTATTGAAAGAAACACTGCATCTTCAAATTAACAATTTTGAATAGATAACTTCTAATGGTGTTAAAAATGCTCCCAATTCAACTCTCCAGGGATATTCATTACCACCACATTCCTATTCTCAAACCTGATTCTTTTGGTTAATAGGACTCATAAAAGATCCCACCCAACTATGTATCTTGTGTTTGAACCCCCTTTGTACATCTAATAAATGATGCCCCTAAATATGCTGTGTGAGAGGCAATATACAAATGTCTTTTCCAAGCTTCACGATGTGAAAACCAAAGAATTCCTTTAGAAATACCTGTCCACTCAATGGACTTCACACATTCTATTGTTTTATCTTGATCATGGGTAGGTTTCTTGGAAATCAAGCAGAAATGTTATCACCTCTGAAACATCAAATTATCCACTGAAGACACTGCCACTGAAACTATTTTCTTTTTAAACCAGCTGATTTCACATGTTTTACCTTCTAAATACACACAGGCATTTAAAAATATTTTTGTATATGTTTAAGGCAAGTTTATAACCTCCCACATATAGAATACCTGTGTCTACCACATTTTAGTTGAAGTGAATAAACAGTCCAGTCGAAAGACAGTATTTATTTCAACGGAATTACTTTTTAAGCTAATTTTCATTAAGGCATTAAATATTTTATTCAAAGTTCATTTCTAGTGAAATAAAAAGATTGTTCTAGCAATTGGAAGATAAATTTGGTATGTTTAATATTCAATATATTAAGAAGTGATTTAATTTTGGAAATTATGTAATTGAAGTATTTGGCTTACTCACATGATATATCCAATCCCTAAGAAATTAAGCAGTGTTTTATCAATAAGAAAAAGAAAAAGAGTGCATTTATGTGAGCAGCTGTTCAATTTCCAGATTCACCCTGATGCATCTTTGTTTCAGTTTCTCTCGCCCTCAGCAGCAGTTCTGCAGACAAGCATATGCTGACTTTTGGTAAGGTATAATCAAACCACTTCTGCCTTATATTTTTTAGACCCGATAGGCTTTTATAGGATAGTTTTGATTAAAATATATTAAATTGTTTCATTTCTCAGAGTGGGGTATGATTGGAATCACCTGAGTTCATGAACGAGCATGCTGAATCCAGTGAGACACTGCTGCTTTTGAAGGCACATGACATGATTCCCCCATCACTTCATGTGGCCAGACTGCCACCAAACTAAAACCTGGCAAACTTGTTTTAAATTTCTTGAGAATGCCATGTTCCTTCTGATCGCAAGGCCTTCATGAATCCTATTCCCCCCATCTGAAATTATCCAATCATACCTCTCCAATTCCACTACCTAGAAGACATCTACTCAATTATGTCTAGCCCTACCTCAGTCTCCTTTTCACTGCACCTGGTTATGTGCTTTCCCAAAACACACTAAACTACTCCTTCATAGCAACTGTCACAACTATGATAAATTTGCTTTTACTGTTTTCCTTTTTTCTGTGTCTGCCTTTTTATATATCCATTAGCTGCCAATAATATTGAACCTGTGTCTGTTTTGTAATCACTTTATTACCAATAAATGGATGTTCCATAAATTTTTAGCAAAAATCCATTCAAATAATACAGATATATTTACAGAAATATTTGGAATGTAGATTCATATTTTTCTTTACCTATCAGAGTGACTTTTTTCAGCAGAATAATTCTAAGAATAGCCTGGAGTAACTATTATTATTATAATTAACAAAATATTTAGTAGGTGCTTACTAGTTAGGATACATTCGGCTGTAAGAAACATGATTAAGAGTTCAAACTTTTAACAATAAGGAAATGTCGGACAAGAAGTCCAGGCATAGGAAGAATCTAGACTTCCTTTAACTCAGTGTTCAATCCAGGTTGTATTCATTTTAGAATTGTAGGTGTTTCCTCAGACCAGACAACTCTGGCAAATCTATGTGTCACTTCCAGAAATAAGAAAGAAAAATTAGAGTAATAGGTTTAATTTGTATACTTCTCTTTGAAGCAGAATGCCAGTGATGTTTCTTAAGTTGGAGTGATACTATATGCCTACAGTTTAATCATTCACTAGCAAGAAGAAAGGGACCACCATGATTAGCTTACCTGGAGCAAAGGATTGTGCCAGTCTCCCCTGAGGCACAAGCCACCAGAAAAGGGATAAAACAAATCAGTTTTCTTTTAGGAAGGAGGAAATGGTTTTGGGGGGATTAAAATTAGGTAGGTAGCAAGAAGTGTCAGAATTAGTGACCAAAAAATGTAAGGTCCTGGGGGAAATAAGTTTTTTAAAAAGTAAAACAATTTCTTCTAGCATTTTACATTTTTGCCAAAGAATACATTAATTTAAAAAGTACATTGTGGTTTTGTTTTTTATTTCCTCCAATACATTACACAATTTTCATCTCGTAACTTGTGTAAGCCATTTTCTTCCTTTTTAAAATGTAAGATATTATAGGCTTGATGTTTGGACAGGGTTGTGCAAGAAGCAGGGGGCATGACAGGGAAAGTTAACAGAAAAGATGGTCAGTCTGTAAAATTACAAAAGTGAAAAGAAACAATGTGCTCTGTCTATATTATAGGACAAAGTTATGACAATGAAGTATCTTTTGTCTTGGGAAAAATATAGATAGATAGATAAGATAATATATCCAAGAAAAGCATTAAAAAGTAACATGGAATGTGGAAATCTTTCTTTCTTCTAAGATGACTTTAAAATAATCATAAATTTCTTATGATTCCAAAATAAGGGTTCTAATTTTTTTTGCTTTTCCTTTTTCTTTAAATGAGCTGATATTCTACTAATGAATTTAGTTGAAATTAGATGGAAAGTTCAATTAACATGTATTCCTTGTAGTCAAGAATATTATGAAAGCATCCTAGCATGATACTAAAACCTCAATATATACAAGCAGGGAAGTTAATCACCGTCATTACCATTTATATCTCATTCTGATAACTGCTGAGTCTTGCAGCAGTAAATTACACAGATGCTGTACAACAGCAAAAAACAACATTATGTCCAGCAGAGAACTCAAAATACCATATACAGTATCAGCCTTAGATTAAATGATTATTTATGTAAAAATAAAGAAAAATAACACTAAGTAACACTGGTTTTATCATGGCAAAGGAGATTTCAAACAGCTTACTAGTTTGATGCTGGGTAGAAGTAGCCTGCTTTGCTAGTATTACAATTGCTCTGACCATAGTTAATCATTGATTATTCACGAAAACATACCCACTATGGGCACTGTCCAGGCCCCTTTGCTTATACTTTATTGCTCTCTTCCTAACTTTTGATCATTTCAACCCTCATTAGCATATCACCTAAAGGATAACAGAGGGAATGAGGCCTCACAAATAAATCAGTCAAAGTGACTCTGATAGAGGAAAGCACTGAAGACTTTAGCTGCATACCAACTATTAATTATAGCGTAACATTCAGAATATATTACTGAAAGAGTTAAAATTTCAAACGTATCAATAAAGTCAAGCATAAATTATTTGAATAGCATATTTCCCTTGAAAATTTCAAAACATTTAACAGAATGATAAAGTAACAGGAACACCGCACTACAAGACATCAGAGGAGTCTCCTATAAAAATGGTGTCTTGATTCTCAAGTCAATTCTCTATCATGTTATTCCTACATTTTAGGGCACAAAGAAAAAAATATGTTCATGTTTAGCAGCTTTATTGAGATATAATTGAGGTAAAATGCTTTGTATCTGTTTAAGTTTTCACATGTGTGTATTATCACCACTAACATGGTAATGAATACATCCATCACCCTAAGTTTCCTATGAATTTTAGAATCAGCTCTTCCAATTTCCCAACAAAATCCACTAGAATTTTGATAAGGATTAAATTGAATCTGTAGATCACTCTGGGAGAATATGCCATCTTAACAATATTTAAGTCTTCTGATCCATGAATACAGTATCTTTCCATTTATTTAGATCTTTAATTTCTGTCAGCAGTGTTTTATAGTTTGTATATACAAGGTTTATACTTCCTGGGTTAAATTTATTCTTAAGGGTTTTATTCTTTTTGATGCTATTGTAAAAGGCATTGGTTTTAAAATTTCTTTTCAGATTGTTCATTGCTAGTGTATAGAAATACAACTGATTTACGTATGTTGACCTTACACCCAGCAACTTTGTTGGATTTACTTATTAATTCTAGTAGTTTTTCATGGATTCTTTAGGATTTTCTATATGTAGGTCATGTTATCTGAAAATAAAGATAGTTTTACATCTTCCTTTCCAGTTGGGATGTCTTTATTTTTTTTTTCTAGCCTGATTGCTTTGGATGGAAATTCCAGTGCAATGTTGCATATCAGAGGTGAAAGTAGGCATCCTTGTCTTCCTAATCTTATGGGGATAGCTTTCAGTTTTTCACCATTGAGTAGCTGTGGGTTTTTCATAAAAATTCTGTCATGTTAAGAAATTCTCTTTTATTCCTAGCTTTCTGAGTGTTTTGATTTTTTTTTAATTTTATATGTCATGAAAGTGTAAGATTTGGTAAATGCCTTTTCCGCATCAGTTGAGATGGTCATGCATTTTTTTTTTTCATTCCTTTATTCTACGTTGATTATTTTTCATACTATGAACTACCCTTGCATTCTTGGAATAAGTTCCACTTGGTCATAGTATATGTAATTCTTTTAATATGCTGCTGGATTTGGTTTGCTAGCATTTCACTGAGGACTTTTGCATCTATATTCATAAAAGATACTGAAAAGATAAAGAAAAGAGATTTATTTTCTTGTAATGCCTTCAATAATGGCTGCTTACAATCACTTCATTATCACATTAATGAGATAGAAAGTGTTCTTTCCTACTTTTTGCTAGATTTTGAGCAGTATGGCTAATTCCTCTTTAAATGTTGGGTAGAATTAACTAGTGAAGCCAGCTCACTCTGGGCTTTTCTTGGTTGGGAGGTTTTTGATTATTTATTCAATCTTTTCTCTTATTATACATCCATTCAGACTTTCTAATTTTTACTGAGTCAGTTTCAGTATTCGTTGTGGTTCTAGGAATAAGTCTGTTTCATGTTGGCTAATTTACTGGAATATAATTTTGACAATACTATCTACAAATCCTTTTCTTTAAATTTATGTAAGGCTATTAGTAATGTCCCCAACTTTATTTCTGATTTTAGTATTTTGAGTTTTACCTCTTTTGTTCTCGGTCAGTCTAGCTAAAAATTATCAATTTTTTTTATGTCTTCAAAGAACTAACTTTTGGTTGTATTGATACTTCTATAGTCTTTATATTCTCTATTTCATTGATCTCCATCTTTATTTTATTCTGCTTGCCTTCTGTTTATAGTTTGCTCTTCTTTTTCTATTTCCTTTGGTTGGGAAGTTAGATTACTGATTTGATATCTTCCTTTTTAATGTAGGCATTTATTACTATAAATTTCCCTCTAAGCAACGTTTTCACTGCATCCCATAAGTTTTGGTATGTTATGTTTGTTTTCACTCATGTCATCTAATTTCCCTTGTGATTTCTTCTTTGATACTTTGGTTGTCTGAGTGTTTTTTAAATTATTACTTTCCACAGATTTGTAAATTTTCCAGGTTTCCTTCTGTTACCAATTTCTAGCTTCATTCCATTGTGGTTGGAAAAGAAACTTTGTATGATGTTAGTCATTTATTATTTAATTTATTGATACTTGTCTTGTGATTTAATATATGGTCTATCCTAGATAATGTTTCATGTGTACTTGGGAAGAATACATAATCTTCTGTTGTTTGGTAGAGTGCTCCATATATGTGTTAGGTGTATTTGGTTTATAGTGTTGTTCAAGTTTTCTGTTTTCTAGTTGCTATTTTGTCTAGTTGTTTCATCCATTATTGAAAGTGGGATCCAATAAAACAATTTATTTATCCCTTCAATTCCATCAATTTTTATTTCATATATTTGGAGACTGTGTTGTTAGATGTGTATATTTTATAATTATTAATAGTTCTAGATGGATTAATTCTATCAAGTTTGTCTCTTGTAAAAATTTTTGCTTTAAATATACAAATATATTTTGTATATTACATGGAATGTCTTTTTCCATACTTTATTTCCAAAGTATTTATATTTCATTCTTAAGTGGATGTCTTAGAGATAGCAATAGTTGAATTATGTTTTGTTTTGTTTTTCTTTCTATTCTGTCAACTTCTGCCTTTTAAGGGGAGAATTTATTTACATTTAATGTGACTATTGATAAGGAAACATTTCTACAATTTTACTATTTGTTTTCTATATATTTATGTCTTTTGTGGTTGCTAATCAACTTCTCTCTTGTTTTTGTTTAATTGCTCTTTTTGTGCACACCATCTTGATTCCCTTCTTATTTCTTTTACTGTGTAGTTTTTAGTTATTTTCTTAGTGGTTACCCTGGGGGTTGTAATTACCTTAAATTATAATAATCTTGCTTAAATTAATAACAAAATTAGTTTCAATAGTATACAAAAACTTGCTCATATATAGTTTCATACTCCCCCACGCACACTATATTTTTATTGTCACAAGTTACACCTTTATAGATTGTAAGCCCTTTGAAGTCATTTTAGAGTTAATATTTTATGCATCTGTCTTTTAGATCATATATTTAAAAAAGAGAAATTACAAACCAAAGACCTAATAATACTGGCTTTTATATTTACCTATGGAGTTATATTTTCTGGTACTCTTTATTTCTTCATATGATTTCAAATTACTCCCTACTGTCCTTTCATTTCAGCCTGAAGGATTCTCTTTGGCATTTCTCATAAGGAAGGCCTACTAGCAATGTGTTCTCTCTCTGTTTAGCTAGGAAAGTCCTTTGTCAGGACTTTAAAGATGTCATCTGCTATTTCTTCAGGACAAAGGTGGAAACATAGGGTCTGTCAGGTCTTTTCTGAGCATGTGTCCAGATTTATGCATGACCTTCTACATTCCACACAACATGTGGGAGCTTTTCAAAGCCCAGTTCCTCCATAAATCTCCTTTCCAAGCCTCCTCCTATTCAAACTTTTTGTTCTGGCTGTTGTTTGCCCCAAATGTTACCAAATCCCATGTGTTATTGGCTAATTTCATTTGTCTTTAAATGCTTTCAACACACACTGCCCTGGAAATGATCTCAGTTCTGGGGAAGGTCCAAGGTAGACAAAATGAAGGCAAACCCTTCAGGGATCCTTCAGGGAACCAATAGACAGGTCATAAGATACAATCACAATAAAGATTTGGAGAAAAAGGTCAGTTACTCCCTCTGTAAGAGCAACCAGTACCAGGAATGGAGGCTGCCATCTTCAAGGTTTCCCCAAGCTGAGGAGTGAGAGATGATAATAGAGTATCTTAAAATCACAGAGCTCTCATCAAAATCCAGCTGTTTTATTGTTTCTTTGTTAAGCATTCTCTTGATTGTGTTAAGTTTTTGATTAAATGCTAGAATTGAAAAACAGTTTATTCTGACAGTTTTGCAAGCTTATTCATTGCTTATTTGGAGGCAAGGAGTTTTAGAATTCCCAACTCTATCATTTTCACTGATCTAACTCTAATCATGCCATTTTTTAAATAGTGGATATTTCTTCCTTTTGAGCCTTTATGTTTTACTTATTTTTCTTGCCTCATTGCAATGGTTACAACTTCTATTACAATGTAGTATAAAAGTGGTGATAGAGGTTATCATTATCATGTGAACAGGGAAAATTTAATTCGTTCACTTTTTAAAATAGCTTTATTTAAGAATAATTTGTATACTATAAAATTCACATTCAATTGTACAATGCAATGGCTTTCTGTAAATTTGCAGAACTGTGCAACCATAACCATATTCCAACTTTAGAACATTTCCATTGACTCAAAAAGATCCCTCCACCCATTTTCAGTTACTCTCCATTCCCATCCACAGCCACAGGCAAACACTAATCTATGGTGTGTCTCTACAGATTGCCTTTATTGGACATTGCATATTAAGAAATCATACCATATGTCATATTTTGTACCTGACTTCTTTCAGTTAGCATAATGTTTTTGAAGTTCATCCACCATGTGGAATACATCAGTAGTATTATCCCATTTTGTTTATCCATTCACCAACTGATACACATTTGGATTGTTTTCAGTTTCAGATTATTATAAATAATGTTGCTATAAAAATTAATATACAAGAATTTGTGTTAATATATGCCTTAATTTCTCTTGGATAGATAGCTAGTTGTAGAATTGCTGGCTTATATGACAAATTTATGTTTACCTTCCCATGAAACTGCCAAATTGTGCTCCAAAGTGGCTGACACATTTGACATCCCCATAAGAAAGGATGAGAATTCTAGTTTCTTCATAATCTGGCCAGTATTTCCTTGTGAAATGGTATCTCATTGTGGTTTTAGTTTGCATTTCCCTAATAACTAATGATGCTGACCATTTTTATGTCCTCGTTTACCATTTGAATACCTTTGCTGGTGAAATGTCTAATAAAATGTTTGAATTTTTAAATCTTTACATTTTTAATTGGGTTGTTATATTGAATTGTAAGGTTATTTAAATTTCTGAGATACACATACTTTATCAGACATATGATTTGTAATTATTTTCTCAAAGTCTCTGGCTTGTCTTTTCATTGACTCACTGGTATCTTTTGAAGTGTGAAAGTTTTTAATCCTCATGAAGTCCAATTTAATTTTTTTTCTTTATGGATTATAGTTTTGTTGTTGCAATTAAGACATATTTGCCCACTTTAAGTTCACAGAAATTACTCCCGTGTTTACTTCCAAGAATTTTATGGTTTTAGCTCTTACGTTTAGTTCTATCATCCATTTTAGTTAATTTTTATGTATGCTGAATTCATTACTCTGCATGTGGTTATCTGATTGTCTCAGATAACACCTCCATAGAATTGCCTTGGCATCACTGGGAAACATCTTTAATCACCTTTAGAGTAATCAAGCACATATTTTTGTTGTGGTTATTGATGTTGTTATTAGAATTACTCTTATTATGATTACACCTAGCTTCTGCTAGCATGTAGTATCCTACCTTATGTCAGCACAGGGACCTTACACAGACTCATTAGTGTTGTCACTTGTGGTTTCTATTTCAAATGCACAAAGCCATTCAAACACCTAAGTCACCTACCCAATTTCTTTTCCAGAGCTAGAATAATCTTTGATTTATAATTCTTTCATAATCAAAACATATTCATCTGACACAAACACTGTTCCCTAAGTATTTAAACTTGTTTTATACATTCAAATTATAAATGGTGAAATAAATACCCAAATTATGTACATGCCAGTACACACACACACACACACACACCCCTTACTGCTACATACTAGATACATAACAGGATATACTGTTGTGTATCCTGATATTCTTTTCTCTCAAAAATAAAGTATGAATGTATTTCCATGTAACTGGTATTCATAGACATCATTTTTTGTGGCTTTGCAGTGTTCTATAATGTGTAGCTTGCAATATAATTTTATTAATTTTCTATTATAGGGTATTTCTCTGGCATCAGTGTCTACATGCCACTCTTTTAAAATAGATTACATTCTGATATCTCTTCAATCTTCAGTTCAATATCCCAGATATAATTTCATAAAGCCTAAAAATTTGAACAGAATGCCTTTACCTTGCTACTCTTTTATAATTGCTTTACCTATCTTGAGATTCAATTATCATATTTTCTTGTATTCAGGACAAGTTGACCAAGCTACTACCTAAATTGTCAATTGATAACTCAGAAATAATGGAGTATGCATCAGTCAGTTCATACCTATCTTATACATTTTTTTTTTTTTTTCTGTACGCGGGCCTCTCACTGTTGTGGTCTCTCCCATTGCAGAGCACAGGCTCCGGATGCGCAGGCTCAGCGGCCATGGCTCACAGGCCCGGCCGCTCCACGGCATGTGGGATCTTCCCGGACGGAGGCACGAACCGGGGTCCCCTGCAACGGTAGGCGGACTCTCAACCACTGTGCCACCAGGGAAGCCCTCTTATACATTTTTAAAGTGATCTTTTTTATGGGGGGACTGAAAAGCAACATCTTAGAATACTAGAAGTAACTTGTGTTAGTATTACTATGGCTCTGATGTATTCAACAGTTTTCAGAGTAAATTCTTACCTACTCTATGTCTCAAGCTTTGACACATAGGCACTAGTCAAAATGGATTGGTTACTACCTAGCCTCATAAGTTCATATGAGTTACACATTATGGATCATGTGTAGAAATGTATACAATAAATATCTGAATCTCAAAGTTTGTTGAATAATTAGGCAGTGTGGATTCAACCTCAACAGATAGCTATAGTTTCAAATGTTCTTCAAAACTTACTTTTCAAAAGAAGAAATGTGTATTTGCACACACACGTGTGTACGTTTATCATATGCACATACACAGAATGACAGGATGACAATGAGAACCAGTCACGATTTTAATTTCTTCAAGACCACTCACTGGATTTTAGAAAGGTAAGGCAGGTCAGCTGTTACTAGACATTTAAAAAACACTTGAATGACATTAGTTTTAAAGAACGTTATAAAAGTGTCCTCTTGGGTAGATAAGAAGCAGCTTATCACATTAAAGCCCTGAGAATTGTGCAGAGCTGGGTATTTCTCTATGTTAGTGACTATACAAAGTAACAATTATACAATTATAACACCCAGATCACCGCATCAAAATTTTTCGTTTTATGTCAGTGTTTTCACTCTTTCTCTGTTCATTTCTGGTTGCCTTAGAAGAGAACAGTTATTCTTTGTCAGGTTGAGGGCATTCAAGTGAACCAAAAGGTCAATCTAATTAAAAAAGGGAAAGAACTTCAAACCACGGGGGGAAAAAAGATCCAGCTAAATGCCAAGGAATTTATATTACTGAATGCATGAGGTAAACAGTCAAACAATGAGATGAATGCACAAAGGTGTCAAAGAGAAAAAAACAGTGGAGTCTCTGACCTTTAAATTAGTATTAGTTTTTGTAAATTAAATGATATTTATTCCTTGAAAGAGAAACACTGCACATTAGAAACATTTAAAAATACAATTAATTGTTATCATGTCTTAGTTTTGGAAAGCTTTATTTCCCTCCAATGATTCACAACAATATTTATAAACTATTGACTAGAGAAACTAGATTAAAAGGTAGCAACTTATCTGAATGATTCTTCCCAAGGATACTGTTAATAATTTTAATTTTTAGTCTTTGCAAAAGCTATCCATCATTTGGAACTGCCCCCCCAACCAAAGTATTGTTCAAAACACATTGATAAAGTTTAGTTAAACCTTTACAAGAATAGATTTTAAACTCTGTGGTATTAATGGTTTGCAAAGCAAAATAGAGAAAATACTATATATATGGACCCTTTCACTTTATTTTTTCCCCCAAGCCATTTTTTTAACCAACGTGGAACCATCCTGTAGTGAGTATATAGTACAAATTTAAAAGTTCAATAAAGGATGAGGGTGCATTAACTAAATTATTAGTTTGACTACATTGAAGTCTGTCACCCAAGTGCTTTTAATGCATTTTAACCATTTAGTTAGATGTTTCATAGCAGAAGTCTATTAACAATCACTAGTTCACCAAGGATTTTTGTATCATGGTGGATTGGAAGTGAGACATTCCATTAATAATTTCATCTCTTGTTAAATCTACTGGACCAAGCATACAATACCTTAGATCAATCTTATCATCAACCTTTTTTTTTTTTTTTTTTGGCTTATACTTTAGAAAATCATAGGAAAAAAAAGTCAATGTCTCTGCAATTGATCATCTCTGGTATTACCTGGCTTACCAATAACCTAAAATGTCCTTTATGTTTTCCTTAGCTAAATCATTTCTATTTGAAAGAAAACGGAGGATCCATTTTCCAGGTAGTAGCTTTAGGCTCCTGAACAGATTCTGAGGCGAAACATTTCTCCTATTGCTTTTATCCTTTTCCTTAATGGTTAATTCTGACTGTAATTGTCCTAATTTCCTAGGCTAATACCATAGTTCCCCACTATGACTGGCACTCAAGCCCTCAGCACTGCACACTTGGTTACACCCTGGCAAACTAGGTAGGTCTTGCCAGGTTCCTTTGCTCCAGTAACCCACACACCTGCACCTTCCTATTTCTTATGCAAACATCTCTCAGAATCCTGGGTGCTGCTCACCGAGTTGTTCAATGTTTGATAGAACCATGGATTTGCCTCTGCTCTGACTCACACCCCGGATAAATCCTAAAGGTTTTATGATTGCTTGAATTACAATGGAACCCACTTTCTCTCTTAGTTATTTGTGCCTTGGAGCTACTGATCACCAGTAAGAACAAGCCTCTGTAGTGGGATTAATTAGTGCCAAACCAACCACGTATTTAGGGAGTGGATTTTGGCCTAGTTCTATCATATCACTTTCCCTCTGGCTTGGTAAGTATTGTCAAAGTGTTAGCATATCTTCTGATGATGATTTCAGTTTTAAGGCATAACCAACTCATTTTCACTAAAAATAGAAAATCAATCATAATGTGATTAACTGTGTGTCTGCATTTAGACCTTGTCAGTTACTCTCTGCACTATACACCTTATGTGAAAACATTTCTGAGGGGGCATTTTTCACAGAATTTACTATCTTTCATGCCAACGAACAAAATCAAATTCAGAGAATTCAAAAATAATTTGAACAGTGATATATTGACCATGTTCCTTTTTTTATTTTGGAATTAAATCCCTTTATCTTTGATAACATATTATAAAGTTGAGGACGTGTAATTTTCAAAGATAGAACTATGTCTGTAAAACTATATTATATATAAGCTAATGCAAGCATGGGAAAACATGATAAATTGGCTGTATCTCAGTAAAGTTCTCACATACAGAATACTTTCTTTTAATGGAAATCTGTTGATATTTGCTTGTCAAGCCCCAACCTCTGGAGAGCTTCTAGAGCCAGTTTTTTTGCTGTGAAAGTAGTGAGAGATTTAGATTTCCTTTCTGAACAGGATTAAGTTAGTGTAGGCCTCAAAAAAAAAAAAAAAAAAAAAAAAAAAAAAAAGCAAAATAAATAAGGAGGCAGAATCTCTGGGTCTGATTTATGGTAAAGTAGAATGATATATACATATATATATATTTTATACCAGAGTACCTGTGTAGTGATTTTCTATAAATCTTTATTGATGGTCTAAGGATTCACTATGACTTGTGAACTGTAAAACTGTCCTGGAGAATTAAAAGCCTTGATGACTTGGAACATAATGTTACTCTATCTCCACTCACTGTGGCATGTCTTATGATCCTTCCTCACAGAAATTCTTATGGAATATAATAGTATTCCCTGACTACAATTCACAGTGCAAGTAGAGATATGAAACTATGATGTTAAGATAAGAATATATCAATAGTTTTAATTTTTCAAGAGATGCTAATTTTTGGAAGGATTCTGAACATGAAGCAGGAATACAAGGATGCAAAGTATCAACTTCCCTTGAATATTTTCTCTCATGTTTTATCTCCAATACCACACACACATTAGGTAGCCAATGTTTATTTTTTGTGTGAAATGATTGTTAATGTTTTCATCTGGTCCACAGACTTAATGCTGTCAAGCTCCAGACTTGACTACTCTTGGAAAGTTGACTCACATGGTTAGTAAACAGAAGCTAAAATGTGTAACAGTGGTGATTTTTACCTTAAAATCTACCTCCTGAAGAGCACTAACATTCTGTTTAGATAAGGCACTGGGAGAACCAAATTATAATTTGTCAACCTCTTGATAAGTATGGGCCAGAGTAGGGGGAATTGGTATTTTAGTGCACCAAACTTGCATACATCAATGCCATTTGGAATGTGTTTCTGATACAAGATACTATTGACTCTTGGGGTATAGAACCCTCAGTTATGGGCAGTTTGGGAAAGCACTCCTAAGGACACTTTTTCAAAGTCTTTTTTTTTCCCCTAAGCTTCTACACCATCATGCTTCTCCCCCCACTTTATTTATTGATATGTATTCTTTCTTTAGATATATTAATAACTTTAAGATTGGACCCAAGTCTTTCCCTATCTTGGCACTATTTAGCCTCCTAAGGAAGTTGCCTCTCCCTATGATTATCATTTATTGTGATTACAATTTAATTCATATATCCATTATACTGATGGTCTCCATATTACCTTACTGCCACCCTACATCTATAATTTTGTGCTTAAACATATGCATTGCGTTAAACATATGCACTGTTTAACATGTGCATGTTAAACATATGCATATGCATCTGATATCATGATTTCTTACCCCAGACAATTAATTCTAAGCTCAAAGCAGGAAAGAGTAGCAAAAATTTCCTATTTTTCTCACTTCTGTTCCATAAGCAAGATGAGGATATTTAACACTAAAACATTAATTGTTGATAAAAACATCGCTTTATATCTATAGGAAGCTACCATGTAACATTAAACATTTTAAAAAGTTGTACTTACATTTCTTCCTGAACTTCCTTTGCTTAATACACACACAGAAACCCTCAAGAGACCCAAAATTTTTTTCTCACTTCTTAAGATCTGATTTTTCTTTACTATTTATCTACATTTATATGTCTACTACAAACTGTGTCACACAGTGGGTGTGTTTTACAGTTATATGAGAGACTGACATTTTACAAATGGAGAAACTAAGGCACAGTAGAATTGAAGAACCTTTTAGGGTTGACAATATGCCAATAGTACAAGAGTAACATATTTATTTGTGTTACTCCCAGGTTATAGTTTATTAAAATCATAGAATTCTAGAAGTATATTCTCTAATTTCTAGAATGATATATCTAACTTTTCTTTTTCAACCTCTACCTAGTTCTCAACCTATAGAAATATTTTGGAAATGCCTTAATAGATAATAAGGAATTGTCACGTTTTATACTCCTAGACCTGCTATTTCTTTGGAATTTTAACTAACCTACAATCCTTGCTTATTTTTCTTGCCATAAGTTCTTCAAATAACAGTCAGTCTTTGGCTTTACTTATTGTCATTCACAGTGAATCATGTTTGCAATGACCTTAGAGCTTTTTTGAGGGATACCATTCTAGACATACAGAAACTGCAAAACTGAGGTCAAACTCTCTGCGATCTCCAGATAAAAAGATTGTAGATCCACATGTCTCTTCACTAAAATGTGCACCAGTTTCTAAACCCCCTTCCGAGTTTTTCACAAGTGATGGGGCATAGGGCTGATTATTACTACTTTAAGAAGAGGAAAATAATATTGCATTTTCCATGGGCCTGTAAATCAGAATTCTAAATGTACTAAGGACTAGTTTTATCCCTATCATAACAAATACATAATACACTGAAACCAGCATACATTACTTCATTTATGTTATGGGTAGCATGAAATTATTACTATTATAATACTAATATCCTTTCAAAGCATACACTGAATGATATACTAGCTTCCTGAATTTCCCTGAAAATGGTATATATAATTTAAAATTATATAATTTAAAATTCTATACAATAAGCTTACTTTACTGATACTAGTACTTAAAGATCACTCAGAGTAATCTAATGATTATAGAAATTTCTGAAAGGTAGAAAAAAGTATTTTTAAACAAAGAAATAAGAAGAAATATATAAAATGTTTCATTTCAAACTTGCATTATTTTTCTAAGTATGTTTCCTTTTAGGAAAGCAGCAAATACTGAAAAAGATGAGAGTATCCACAGCATTCATACATTTAATAACTTACTTTGATTTAAAGAATTAATACTGGCATTGTGCTAATAAAGAGTCACATTGTACTGCATGTATATATTTTCCTTTGTTTGTCAAAGATACTTTTTAAAAGATAGACAATATGACTTAGCTATAAAACTAATTTGGTATAATGAGAAAACAAAGGTAATCTATTTTCCATTGATATTTAATGTGTAACAAATATTAAGGTAATATCATTAGTGCTGACAATTAATATATTATTATGTTATTCTGGCCTTTTAGAAAAGAATAACAATCTGGGACTTCTCTTGTGGTCCAGTGGTTAAAAATCTGCCTTCCAATGCAGGGGACGCAGGTTCGATCCCTGGTCTGAGAATTAAGATCCCATATGCCACAGGGCAATTAAGCCTGCGAGCGCTACAGCTCGCGTGCCACAACAAGAGAGCCTGAGCACCCCAGCTACTGAGCCCCTTCTCCCTGGAGCCTGCACGCTGCAATAAAGAGCCTGCATGCCGCAGCGAAGATCCCACATGCCACAACTAAGACCAGACGCAGCCAAATAAATAAATGAATAAATATATAAATAAAATTTTAAAGAAAGAATAACAACCTAAAACTTTCACAATATTGCACTAAATTAGTGACTTAAAACATCTTAAAGGTTGAAGTTATGACTGTCATATTTCTAGGCAAGACATTATAGATAGAGGATGGCAAAGAGTAATCCAAGCTTCTGTAGAATAATCCATAATTTCTATACATCTATAGGAATCTTAAAGTATTCTGACTGGGGCAAAACCCAGCTAAATCTCTTAAAAATTAATAATATATATTAATTGACTGAAAAGAATGGCTTTTTTAAAAAAATGCCTTTGTAATTCAATCAAAATGATAAGAAATGTGACAGATAAATAGCTGTACACATAAAAATAGTTGTGCACATAAAAAAGTGAATTTTCAATTGTTCTTTAGTATGTGAGACATTCAAGAGATTTTTATAACGATGATTAACATAATTGGCAAGTTCCAATTTCTCTGTTTGCAAACAAGCAGCTTGCATTTTGAATTAGAGATGTTGGTAGAGAAATAACAGTTTTGACTATGAAAATCTGCTAATTAGAGCTGCTACTTCATGCTCAATGCATAGAAATTGCATAACTACTGCAGTGAATTGATATTCTCATACCACAGAACTTCACAAAGATATCAAAGAATGTAATTCATAACTTAGTACTTCTTAAACAACTACTACTGAATGAAGAAAACAGCTGAACAAGATAACAGAAATGCTGTTAGGAATATATACGAAGAATGAAAAACTAGGTGTTTTTAATTTATGATAAAAATTTCAAGTGCATAAGGTTTCTTCTCCTAGATATATAGAATTAATAATCAATACAATGGTAATATTTTTAAAAAGTAATCCTGTACCATACCAGAAATAGGTATAAACTATTAAATGATAAATGGAAATATTAACATAAAACTCTGGTTAAGGTGAAAGTATATATTATATCTATGAGTGTATTAGAAAAATTATCTACAGAAATTAGCTGCTGTAACACCTGTGCTAGTATTAACACCTGCACTTAGTATAGGGATATATAACTATATAACAATATATAACTATCTTCTACAGGATAATATTAACTTTAGTTTTCTATATATAATATCAATAGCAGTTAATATTTTAGTTATAATAACATCATCATCATCAAAATAGTTAACAACATAGATTGAATCATTTATCATAAAAACAATAAGATGTAAAAACTATTATTAGTCCTAATTAATATAAGAGTAAACTGAGACATAGAGACATTTAGCAAGTTGATCAGTGTCACAGAACTAATAAGTGATAGACCCAAGGTATGAATTTGGCAGTTTAGAGCCATAAAAGGCCTAATACAAATGATTTAGCACAAATTCCCATTATTTGAAATAGCAGCTGTAGCAAGGCAAAGAATATGCTAGTGGCCCCTTTTGTTTCCCCCTAAGTCAGGGACTTTTGCAGTCAACTACAAACTTAAGTGGAAAGGTAAAGAAAAAAAAAAAAAACAAGACTTTGCTTAACAGTCACATATCATTGAGTATAGATTTCCGCTTTCACGTATGGTTAATGAAGAATTATCTTGCTTCAGACGAACAGCGTACTATCTTGCAAAAATAGACTTTTAAGGGTAATAATCAAATCTAGTAAACAATGGAGTAACAGCTTTGTAACGCTGAAATAAAATCACTGCAAGTATGGAATTCACAGCCAGTAAAAATATCCTTGAAAAGTAAAAACTAAATAAAAATATTTTTAGATGATTAAAAATTGAGATAATTCACTACCAGAAACCTGATACTACACAAATACTAAATCAATGTCTTCACACAGATGAGCAATGATCCCAGAGTGAGGTATACAAATGCAGGAAAGTAAATAAAGAGCAAAGAAAATACTATAAATAACAAATATAACAATGTTTTAAATATATGCATAATTTAATGCATGGCAAAAATAGCAAAAAGAGAAAGTCAGGGTAAACGGAGTTAAAATGTTCCAAGGCCATCTGATAAATGGTGTCATTACATTATTATAAGTCAAGGATGCATATTATAATATATGGGGTAACCACGACAGTATGCATTCTGCTAGAATACCATTAGCAAGACCTCTTACACCCTAGATGTGAATAGACTATCCTAGCTCAGTTTACTCAGCTGTAAAGGAAGATAGATGACAGAAGACGAAGGATACCAATGGGCAGCATCAATAGTGCCTCTTCGGTGGGAATTTTTGCAAAAATTCAGGGACAATTCTTTGGCCTACCAAGTGAAGACTTAGGTTTGAGGCAACACATTGGAGTATGGAAACAACTTTATCTCAGAGGCTGTAGGCTCCATATAAGAAGCCTTGGGCATAATTCCATATCCCTGCAAAAACACAAAACAAAACAAAGCAAACAAAAAACCCTCTTTACAAGTAATTCAACACACAAGGAATATCGAAGCTCTGTCTTCCAACCTGATATTTATAAATTAATCCATCTTCCCCAAACCCTAGTCCAGCTGCCGGAGGTTTACTAAATAGTCTGACAACTGAAATACTGCTATCATAGGGCTCTGCTAAGTGAAAAAACAGCTAAGTGAAAGTTAACTCAAGGTCAATTTCCCATATAAAAAGAAAGTTTTGTTAACTCAGTACTCACAACTATGGAAAAAATAGTAACAAGATGAAAATTAAAATTCACAATCCATGGAGAAGACAACACAGAGAGAAAAAGAGGGGAAAAAACCCAGTGGGACAAAGAATAAACAAATCCTAAGATACTATATATAAACCCAAATTAATAAGTAATTGGGTTAAATGCAAATAGGCTAAATGTTTAGGTAAAACTTGTAGAGTGGGTTCGAAAATAACAATACCTGTCGGTTACAGATCAAGATGGCACAGTAATAGGACATGGAACTCACCTCAACCTCCATCCCCCGAACACATCAAAATACATCTACGTATGGAACAATTCTCACTGAAAACAAACTGGCAGAAGGACCCCTGCACGACCAAGGCTATAACAAAGATGCACACGTAGTTGGGCAGGAAGAGAAGAAAAGTCATCAGGTCAGGAACTGTGCCTCTGGGTGGGGACTCAGAGGAAGAGGGAGATTACAGGGGTGGACATCTCCCTGGGAAGTGAGCAGTTCAAGCCAAAGATTAGAAACTCCAAACACAGGGTCCTATGTGGGGGAGACAGCCCCCTTGTCTGGTTAGAGGATCACTGGGACTAATAGAAGGGGAAGCCTGGACTCTGCTCATGAGGAGTACACACACACAGACTTGCCCCCGAGGCAAGGTGGAGAGAGATCTGCTCTAGTGCTGGCAGGGTTTCCTGTGACTGCCTCCTGGCTTGTCCCAGCCCAAGCCAAGCAAATGTTCTAGACCTGGTCACTCTGTGTCACAGTGAGGGACTGGATCTGGGGCAGCCAAGACCAAGGAAAAGACTCGACTGTGGGACACAGAGGCAACCCAGTTCCGGGTCAGATCCTGGGGGGTGGAGCAGCAGCTATCATTGGCCCTTACTCAAGCAGCTCTGTAAGCCGATAGGGTGGGAGCAGGGTCACTGGAGGAAAAGAAACAGACATGACTTTCTTGACATAAGAGAAGCCATTTTTGGCCTAAGCCATTTTGTGATCTAAGCCTAGCCACAATGCTTACCCTTCAACTGGTCTCAATAATAAATGATCTTAAGGGAACAAAAAAATGTAGAAACAAATTACAATTATCAGGCAAGAGAAATAACAATAGTAAAGATAAAAATATCGGTTGTAAAAACTCCCAGTTCTCTTTCAGTGGTAAAGATTAGCCTGAAGTGCTCAATCAGCAGATCGACTGGAACCTAAGGGATGATGTCGACATTTTCTGACCCTTGTGACTTCAGTCACCTAAAGCTTGGACTCTGTCAACCACCCGAGCCACTTCATGAATATGCCCTTAGCTTAAAACTACCCAGATTTTGCTGTTTGGGAGACGCTGCCTTGGGAAAGACCCCTGGTGTTCCCCTTACTTGCTGCAAGTAATAAATCCTTCCTTCTCCCAATCTTTGGCTTGGTTGTGTCTTTTGGCTTGACACCCACCAAGAGGCAAACCCACTTTTCAGGTAACAGCTCCAGTGAAGCAGCCCAGATTTCTGATACTAGACACTCAACCACAGCACACCCCTGATACATTGCAACAGGCCACCTGCACTGCAGAGATTCCACACCAGGATGGGGGCAGCAGAGGCTGAAGGTAGTGATCAGCTATGAGGAACGAAGGGGACTTACACCAAAGGTTGCATCTGTGCAGAGTTGTGGATGCCTGCACAGGCAGTTCATCAGAACTGTCTGCAGTGGACACAAGCCAAGACCCCACACAAGCCCCACTTGCATCAGCACTCCCCCTCTTTGGATCGAAGGTCTTCATGTGGGGAAAGGGAAAACACACACACTTAAAGGGACAGAGCCAGCTTAGGCCTGACTCTCAGGGTTTCTGCTCCAGCAACTTGGGATCAGACCCCACCCCCTAAGGGCAGTGATGGCCACTGAGCAGTCTTGCCTCACACCAAGCATCAGCCCTAGTCCCTCCACCTGCAGCCTGACCCTCTACCAAGGTGAGAGCTGTCAGCACACTCTGAGGAAAGAAGTACTTGTATCCATAACAAATCCAGCTTCCCCTCCAAAGGCATTAGAAACACGAAGTCTGTATTAGGATGTGCCCACATAAGATCACCCCTTCAAGATCACAAGATCAAATGTTTCACCTAAATTCATAGAGGCAAAGAAAGTTAAGCAAGATGAAAAGGCAGAGAAACAACTCTCAATTGAAAGAGCAAGAGAAAACCCCTAAAAAATAATGAAACAAATAAACAATTTACCAGATAAAGAATTCAAAGCATTGGTAACAAAAATGTTTAACTGAATTAGGGAAAAGAATTGATATACACAGTGAACACGTTAACAAGGAAATAGAAAATATTAAAGAAGACCCAATCAAAAATGAATAATTCAATAGTAGAAATAAAAAACATACTAGAAGGAATGAAAAGCACACTAAGTGATACAGGAGAATGCCTTAAGTACCTGGAAGATAGGATAATGGATCACCCAATCAGAACAGCAAAAAGAAAAGCAAATTTTAAAAAATGACAACAGCCTAAGAGATCTCTGGGATAAAAGTCAGCATACCAACATTCACTTGTAGGAGTCCCAGAAGGAGAAGAGAGAGAGAAGGGGATTGAAAATGTATTTGAGGAAATTATGGCTAAACTTACAAAACTTGAAGGAAGACACAGATATCCAGGTATAACAAGCACAGAGAGTACCAAACAAGATGAACACAAAGAAACCCACACCAAGACATATAATTAAAATAGCAAAAGTTAAAGACAAAGAGAGAATTCTACAGGCAGCAAGAGAGAAACAAAGAGTCATATACAAGGGGACCCCATAAGGCTATCAACTGATTTCTCTCCAGAAACTTTACAGGTCAGAAGGGAGTGGCAGGATATATTTAAAGTCCTGGAAGGGAAAAATCTGCAACCTAGTACAATCTACCCAGCAAGATTATCATTTAGAATAGGAGGAGAGATAAATAGTTTATCAGACAAGCAAAAACTAAAAGAACTCAGCAATAATAAACCTACCCTGAAAGAAGTATCAAAGGTACTTCCCTAAATAGAAAAGAAGCAAGAATGTATAGGAAAGGGAAAATTCCAACAGGAGACGCTATTATATAGTAAAGATTGAAGATCATTTAAATAAGCCAGTACATAGATTTAAAAAATTGTAAAAGCAACTATAACTAAAATAAACAGTAAAAAGATAAGCATGGGGGCTTCCCTGGTGGCGCAGTGGTTGAGAGTCTGCCTGCCGATGCAGGGGACACGGGTTCGTGCCCCGGTCCAGGAAGATCCTACATGCCGCGGAGCGGCTAGGCCCATGAGCCATGGCCACTGAGCCTGCGCGTCCGGAGCCTGTGCTCTGCAATGGGAGAGGCCACAACAGTGAGAGGCCCGCATAATGCAAAAAAAAAAAAAAAAAAAAGATAAGCATGAAGATGTAAAATATGACATCAAAAACACAGAATGTGGGGGAGGGAAGTAAAAAATATAGATCTTTTAGAATGTGTTTGAACTTAAATGTCTACCAGTTTAAAACAAGTAGATGTAGTTATAGTCAACACACATGAACCCTATGGTATCCACAAATTAAAGACCTATGATAGATTCACAAAAACTAAAAAGAAAGGATCACAAGCACACTACCACAGAATCAAACCACAAAGAAAAAACAAAAAAGAAGAAATGAACAGGAAAGAACTACAGAAACAACCAGAAAACAAGTAATAAAATGGTAATAAGTACATAACTACCAATGATTACTTTAAATGTCAGTGAACAAAATGTTCCAATCAAAAAACATAGGGTGGCAGATTGGATTAAAAAAAAAAAACGCACACAAGACCTCTCTATATGCTGCTTACAAGTGCTGCTCGTTTCAGCGCTAAAGACACACATAGACTGAAAGTGAGGGGAGGGAAAAATATATTTTATGTAAAGGGAGACAACAAGAAAGTGGGGGTAGCAATACTCATATAAGACAAAATAGACTTAAAAGTAAAGTCAAAGATAAAGAAGGGTATTATACAATAATAGAGAGCTCAATACAAGAGGAGAATATTACACTTGTTAATATATATGCACCCAACACCGGAGCATCTAAATATATAGAGTGAATACTAACAGACATAACGGGAGAAATTGACAATAATACAAAAATAGTAAGGGACTTTAACAGCCCACTTACATCAATAAACAGATCATCCAGACAGAAAATCAATAAGGCAACAGTGGTCTTAAATGACACAATAGACCAGTTGGACCTAACAGATATCTATAGGACATTCCATTCAAAAACAACAGAATATACATTTGTTTCAAGTGCACATGGAACATTCTCCAGGATAGATCACATGATGGGCCACAAAGTAAGTTTCAACAAATTTAAAAAGACAGAAATTATATCAAGCATTTTTTTTCTGACTACAGAAGTATGAAGCTAGAAATCAACTACAGAAAGAAAAATGGGAAAATAACAAAGATGTGGAGACTAAACAACATGCTACTAAAGAACAAATGGGTCAATGAAGTAATCAAAAAGGAAATTAGAAAATACCTCTAGACAACCAAAACTGGAAACAAAACACTCCGAAATCTATGGGATGCAGCAAAAGCAGTTCAAAGAAAGAACTTCATAGTGATAAAGGCCTTCTTCAAGAAACGAGAAAAAGCTCAAACAACCTAACCTATGTCCTAAAGGAATTAGAAAAAGAAGAACAAACGCAGCCCAAAGTCAGCAGATGGAAGGGAATAGTGAAGTTCAGAGAGGAAAGAAATAAAATAGAGATCAAAAAACAATAGAAAAGATCAATGAAATCAAGAGCTGGATTTTTGAAAAAATAAATAAAATTGATAAACCTTTAGTCAGGCTCACCAAGGAAAAAAAGAGGACCCAAATAAACAAAATAAGGAATGAAAGAGGAGAAATAGCAACTGATACCACAGAGATACAAAAAAATCATAAGCGAATACTATGAAATTTTATCCTAACAAATTGGACAACTTAGAAGCAATGGACAAATTTCTAGAAACATACAACTTGCCAATACTGAATCAAGAAGAAACAGATAATTTGAACAGACTGATTACAAGCAGTGAAATTAAATTTGTAATTAAAAAAAACCCTCCCAACAAACATAAGTCCAGGACCAGATGGCTTCACAGGGGAATTCAACCAAACATATAAAAAAGAACTAATACCTATCCTTTTCAAAATATTCCCCCCAAATTGAAGAGGATGGAACACTCTCAAATTAATTACACGAGGCCACAATTACCCTGACACCAAAACCAGACAAAGGCACTACAAATAAAGAAAATTACAGGCCAATATCTTTAATGAATATAGACGCAAAAATCCTCAACAAAATAGCAAACTGAATCCAACAATACATAAAAAGGATCATACACCATGATCAAGTTGGATTTATTCCAGGGATTATTCAA
The DNA here is from genome assembly GCF_964374135.1 of Grampus griseus. NCBI lineage: Eukaryota > Metazoa > Chordata > Mammalia > Artiodactyla > Delphinidae > Grampus > Grampus griseus. The sequence continues at coordinate 70,621,704 of NC_139018.1, forward strand.
CACTCACAAATCAATGTGATACGCTACATTAACAAAATGAAGGATAAGAAAAATCACAAGATCATCTCAATAGATGCAGAAAAAGCACTGACAAAATTCAACACACGCTCATGATAAACACTCTCAAAGTGTGTAGAGAAGGAACGTATCGTAACATAATAAGGGCTATTTACAACAAACCCACAGTTAACATCATACTTATCGGTAAAAAGCTGAAAGCCTTTCAGCTCCAAACATCTGTGATTTCATAAACACAGCTACAGATCTGCACACTCTCATACCAGCCAAGTATATACATTCACCATTCATTTCCTGGCCTCCTATAACACTTTCACTCAAAGCCTTTCAACACTTCATGGTCCCTCTACATTCCTGGAACATGGAAATAGTGTTCTACGCCTTTCAGAGTTACTGAAATATTTTATTGTTTTTAAGAGTATTTAATTAAATGAAAGCTGATCAGTTCTTCCAATAATCTACAGTATCTCATGAGGATACATCTATCCACTCAAAATCAGTCATTGTGCATAATCATTGCATACTATACTGTATTATGTGTATGTATAGATCTAAAAATTATTTATTATCCCTTTTAATATTCAATTTGTTGTCCTATGTCATCTAATGCATATTTACTACACAATTTACTGATATCTGACTTTTTAAAAGCAATAGTGTTACAATTAAATTGAGGATTTAAAACTGAATATAACATTCCCTTACATAGAGGGAGCATATACATTAGAAGTTAAAATGGATTCATCAACCAGGGATTCTGGTTTCTAAGTAAAGCATGAATGAGTTGTTTAATAGAGTAATGCCATATTTGTAGTACCTTAAGAATCTCCTGGTGTTAAGAAGAATTAATGTACTTATATGTATTATCCATAAAACTCATGCTTTTAGGGCTTTTTTCTTAGAGTAAGAGAACCATATACATTTACATTGAGCTTTGAGAGAAATGTGGCATTATTCTCTCATTTTGCAAAGGAAGTAAGAAACCTTCTCTGATTAATAATGTTAAAATGCATTGTGTCTCAAAGAAATGCAAACATGAACTGACTGAGAAGGTGTGGCCCCACTACTGTCCTTGTAACATGGGACCATTTTGAGAGTTGATGAAACCCTGTGTCACTAACAGATGTCAGGTATCGGCAGCAAACGTGCCTTGAGTTTAAAGGTTTCATTCTTTACATAGATGGTTAGATAAAGCAAATTTCTAACCTACTATTTCAAAGTCACTCTTCCTCTGCAAATGTACGTTTCCACATCTGCAAAGTGAGGGTATTGCACCAGAAAGTCTCTAATATTTCTGTAAACTCTAATTTTCTATGAGTCTAAGTACATGAATAGTTGTAATTCAAGCATCTTAAGATGACAGCCTGGAAGAACTGAGGCAGTTCAGAGAGGGAGGAGATGACTTCTTGATGGGAAGATTACGTCAAAGATGTGGGTCTTAAAGGGCTCTGAGAGCCACTGTCCATGGACAGGCACATTTTAAATCTAAGCAAGGTCACAAATTTTGATGAAAAATATTTCTATTTAAAAGAGTATTAGAAATAAGCTTGGAAAGGTAATTTGAGTGGGACAAATATGTAATGATATTTGAGACCTAAAAGGAAATAGGTACTAGAGAACGGTTGTACGATTTGATAGAGGAGGGGCTACAAAATGAAACAGTGTATGGGAAAAAGAAATACATAAACTTTTTCAGAAGTTAGCTCCATTTTTGGCCCTGCTTGTTCATTCAGCACACAATGAAGGAATAAAGAAATGAATAGTAAGATTTACAGTTTATAAAATACAACCTTGCAAATTGAGTGCATAAGGGCAGGTAAATAATTTTCCATACTTTACAAATCTCTTTTTTCTTTTCACCTAAACAAGTGATGTGAACCTAGCAGGTATTCAATCAATATCATGAATTTAAAGATGAATATAGAATATGCATACACAGAAGGAAAGAAATAATTAACAATATTAAAGAAAAAGAAGGAAAAAATCTAGCTTTACTTCTTAATAAGTATTCTTAGCTATTCCTTTAAAATATCTAAAAACAAATGCATTTGTGCAATTTTCCTCAAAAGTAGAATAATCCTTACATTAACACAACTTAATGAGTAGAATTTATGAAATATAACCAATGAAAAGCCAGTGTTTTTGGCAAAACCTATTTCACATCTATGGCGATAGCAATTTAATTTAACAAATATTATTGAAGTACAGTCTCAAATATTTCAACTACAAAACAATCAGTATTAGTACAGAAAGAATATAAAATATGCAAACCAACATCAATAAATAGGCTAACATGCTCATTATTTACATAGTATTTAAAATATCCAAACTAATGTCAATAATTTGTTAAGAAAAAATATCTTTTTCACAACTTTATATTCATGTTTGTGTAAGATACCCAATTATTTATTTTCTTTCAAATGAATTTTAGCATAGAGCAAAACAAACTATGACAAAAATTAAGATATCATCAAACAAAATACAGTGCTTCACTTTAAGTTACATCAAAACAGCCACTGTATATACAGTTACAGTCATTTTATGTAGGATCTGAATTCATTTTATTTCCATCCTGCTACACAATGTAGCAGAAGTCAAATGTAACATATATGATACTACCCATCAGACAATATTCCTAATATTCATAAAGCCTACTGTTTTCTGCTCCAGTGGGGCAATGAATTAATTTAAACTGAGTGTATCTCAACATAAATTTTGAAATGCCTTTGCTATTTTCCTTCTATTAAAACTTGCTATAAAATAGATAACTAATAAGAACCTGCTGTATAAAAACATTAAAAAAAACCTGCATGAATTAAAAATTCATTAGACACCAAGTGAGTTACTGTAAATTCTCTTTAACCTCTATTATTTTATGTAGTTTATATTCATTCACCTTGATTTATACAAATCATTGGTATGTTGGAATTCATGAATCATCACATCCTATATAAGAGTATATTTTCCTTCATTCTATTATTCCTTTATGATTAAAACATTGCATTACGAAATATGAGAAATATTACTGGCAATGTGGGTTCTGATGTATACATCTTATTAAGCCCAGAGGATGTCAAGGCATTTCATGGTGCTGTCAAGAGAATGAAGGATATAAAAAGGCCAAATATGAGCAAACTAATGAAAAGAAATTATCTTTGCCTCCCTTTAAGAATTAACTTATTTTTACCTTTATTCCTTTTAGTAGTTTAAAATTTTTGCCTTAATCGTATGTTTTTGTACTAAGATTCAGTTTTAGTTTTTATGAAAGACTATTTCTTTAATTTATAATCAAATAGCCAATAATCTATTTTCTATCTAGTTAGCTATTAATCCAAATGAACCTTGTGCCCCTTATTGCTTAATTATTATCCTAAAAAATTTTATATTGTTTTGTTTTATTTTTAGACACTTGAACTCTGCACATGTTTTTCCTTTTTCAGGGCACAAATATTCCCAGACTAAAACTGATGTGTAATCTGCACTATTTTCTGAGAAACACTGCATTGTTTCATGGAAGATATTAAAAATCAGACTTAATCTGGTTCATAATTTTTTAAATTTTGGTTTAATAATTTTATTTTACCTAGATTTTTACCTTCTGACACCTAAAATACAGAATTTAGAATTCTAAGATTTTAATTTGATTTTACTATTTATGATTAATACTTAATAACCTAACTAAGATGACACTTATTTAAGTCTATGTTTTTTCACCATTTATCTCCATTGCTTTAACTTGTAAATGTAACAAGTCAAATTCATCCTCTTTCTTAACTTTCCCACAGGCAACTCAAATTCAACATGTTTAAATATGAGTTTTTAATCCTCCTTAATAATCCTTGTACTTCAGTGATCCATGTCCCCATTAAAGTCATTACCTTCCATTCCATTTTACCAACTAGAAACTTGAAATCATGTTTTAACCCCATTTCCCTTCAATTCCCATGGCTATTTGACTAACAGTCCTAGGAACTTCAAATCTTAATTATCTCTTTAATCCAGAGTTTCTTCGACCTTTATTGCTAACATACTAGTCCATGTGCCATTATTTTCTGTGTTTATTTGCAAAAGACTCAACTCAAGTCCCAGCACTATTCTAAAAACTGAAAATTCATTTTTTACACAAGCATTAGAATGATCCTTAAAACACACACACACACACACACACACACACACACACACACACACACACATTATTCCCAGGCTTAACTTTTATGTCTGACACTGCCCTTGACATAAGGATCAAAATACAACCCTGGACAACCACATCCAAGCTTTCTTCATTCATCTCCTGGAAAGGTACCCTTAACTTATCTCTCTGCCCTCTAGCAACACAGGCATTATTTATTTGTTTCCAACACAAGCTGTGCTCTTTTTTGCTTCTGGGCCTTTGCACTTATTTTTCCCACTATCTAAAATGCTATCTATCAAGTTGACTCTTTATTAATTAACCATAGCTACCAAGGTTTATTGTTAATAACAGGAAGCTCCCTAGGTAACTACATCAAGAGAGATTAAGTATCAGCAAAAGTAATTGTAAGAGCAGGTGTTTCAAAATGTGGCCATGGAGGAAAACCTCCCAGAACAGAACAGAATCAACCCATTAGGAAAGCTACTGTCCTGGAAAGAAGAGCTTAAGAGTAGTCCTTAAGAATTAGTTTAGTTCTTAAACTAATTAAAGTGTCAAGAATCCATAATCAAGCCAATGCAATTATTGCCTCCACTGCAAATGGCTCTTGACTCTCAATAAGCTGAAGAATACCAAACCTTGTATGAGTCCATTTAAAGGGTGGAACCAATTTACATCTAAACCCATGTTGCAATAAAGTCCACGGAATGTAGCATTGGCTCTCTATTTTTTGTTTAGTAAAGAACAACACCCTACAAGGAGAGTGGAATGTGGAGTCTAATCCCCTCTCCTCTCTAACAATCCTGGTCAGAGTTATTGTCTCACATAAATAACTTTGCTATACTGAAGAAATTAACAAAACATTATATATCAACTGAATTTCAATAAAGTAAAATTTTTTAAACGTTGAAATAAATAAATGAATACTGCTTCATGAGAAAAGGTGAGAAATTATGGAAGCATCAGATGTTGAACTTAGATTTACCAGTGGTATTTTAAGTCATTAATTTCAAACAGTTCTGAAGGTCATATATCTCATAGTAAAATGATGGTAATGTTGTATACCTTCTGGGGTTGCTTGGCAAATTAAAGTTAGTTAGATGACCAATGAATGGTAACCATTATTATTTCAATCAGTGAAACATCACTGAAACATAAGTTCTGGCATTAAAAGGAATGCAACACCGTGACCAGTTAGTCTAGTCCTCATTGTCTGGTAAAATGCATTTCTAGACCATATATACCTTCAAAGCATCACCATATGTATTTCAGCAAAAGATCTGGACATACACAACTTATCTTTAAAAAGACTTCAAAGGTAATACCAGGAATGTAAAACCTATTATGGAGAAACCTGGAAATACCATCTTAACCAAGAGATAAAGGGTAAAATTAACAGTAACAGTTAATGTAGATATTATAAGACGGTCACTAGTCTCTGTGGTATCCTTCCTCAAAATCCACAAGCCCAGTCTAATTATGAAACACGGCAGATAAACCCACACTGAGACATTCTACCACACCAGTATGCTTTAAAAGTGACAAGGCAAAAATAAATAAATAAATAAATACAAATAAAAACAAGGAAAGACTGAAAAATAATCACAGGTTGAAGGAGACTGAGAATGATGACCAAGTGAATCATGGTATCCTATACTGAATCCTGGGTCAGAAAAAGGATATTACTGAAAACACTTGTGAAATACAAGTTTGTAGTTAGCTAATACCATTGCATCAATGTTAATTTCTTAGTTTTGATAAATATACCAGATCATAAGAGCCATGAACATTGGATGAAGAGCATACAGGACCTCTCTGAACTATTGTGGCAACTCTTCAGTAAATCTAAAATTATTTCAAAATAGAAAGTAAAAAAACAAAAACATAAAGAAGTTCCTCTTTATCACTAATTGTGACCTGCAGTTCACCTTACTTGTCTTTTGCTTTCTGTCTTGTTTTATATTGCTTCCATTTTTCTAGAATATAACTGCATTTGACAAACCTTTCCTTAGGGTTCTTTGTAAGATTTCTGACTTCTAAAAATTGACTGGCAAAGTTCAAAAAAACTTATCCCCTGATCATCTCTTGAGGCTGCCAGTGTCATTCACATCCAAGATCCTTGACCTACAATTCTTCTAACTAAATTTCTACAGTGTTGACTGCCATTCAAAGAAACATAAATACCATCCTCTGAGAACTGTATGCGCTATATGGAGTGAAACACTCTCTCTCAAAATGATTCAGTTTGTTTTAAATTCTTCATAAAATAAGAATAGGGAAAAAAGTCTGATATTCAGGCTGAAATATTATATTTATTTCATCAATACAAGTCACACTTATGACCCCATCCCTTACTGTTCATTGTATATAGAGAAGTAGACATAATGCAGCAGAATGGAAAAAATAAAATTGGCCATCTTATGTGCAAGTAAATTACAGGATAATATCACACATAAGTACCAACTTTAATATGCCATGAGTCTAGGTATCCTGGTATACACTGATTTCCAATAATTGTAACAAATGGTGCTTTTAAGTTTTCCCTTCACTATTAATACTAGTTGCCTTTAATGACTGGCTAGGGCATTGAAGAGAACTAGAAAAGTTGTTACTTTCATATAACTAAGTTTCCCCTGATGTTCACTCTTATGCCTGATCTGTACACTAAGCACTAAATGAGTCCCTGACTTTTGGACAATTCCCTCCCCAAATGTTCACTCATAACTTCCATTTACACAAAAAAAGTTACCAAGAAGTGAATTGGTCTTATAGACTTATCCAGCATGGCTGTTCCTATCTTAATTCTACTTTTATGCTTCTTTATTATGTATCATATTATCTAAGAGTGAGGTATAAGCCCTAGTTCTGGGTCAGAGGCAGTGGTAAGTAAAGGGTAAAAGGATGAAATCCAGAACCAAAACAATCAAGACAGATATAGTGGAGAGGTGGTAATAAATGGCAAGTCAGTAGAGTGGTACAGATTAGGAAGTTTGAAAACAGTAGAGGTCAAGAAGGAAATATTGCTCAAAAACCATCTAACATTCAGATATGAAGGAGTATGCCTAAAAAGGAGATCAATTCTGTCAGTCAGATAAGGTTTTGGACAAGAGAATCAGATCTAGCACACAGGAGATTAGACGACCTCTGGTTCAAGAAAAATCTGACCTCACACGTACACGATTTTTACTACATCCTGCTGGAATAGGATTCACTGAGTATGGCTAATCAGGTAAAGCAAAGTCCAGTCTGCTTGCTGAATTGAAGTAATTCTCTTTTCCAAACCCATATTCTGAAATACATAAAGTTATTTATGTATAAATGAACATGTACCACATAAATATAAATTTATGTACCAAAAAATGTAGTCTATTTGTGCTTTTAGCTTTGTCTTTGACAAAGCCACCAAAAATACCCAATTATTTATCCTTAAGTCGACAAGTCTTAATTCTTCACATCCTTCTATGGTAAACAGAAAGGACATCTACCCACAAACATCTTTGACATTCATCCCCTTTCCTTTATGTTATTGATTTGATTTCACCTCTCATCATTTCTCACAAGAAATTTCAATAACCTCTTAAATGTTTTCCTTATTAAATTTCTTTTCCATATTTAATTCATTTCCACAGAGCCTGGCATGATCATATCACCCATAGTCCAAGAATCATTGACTGCTCACAGGCTGAGCTTACCCTTTAGAATGAAAATTGTAGATCCTTCCTGAACAGGCTATAACATATACTTTCCAGAAAATTTGCCTTCTCATACAGACTTTGTTGACCTATATTAGATCAAAATCTACCCCACACTCTAAATATTTCCCCATATCTATACAATTACTTACCTTGTTACTACTCTAAAAACTTCTCCTTGCTCCCACCTCCAGTTGTGAAAAATCTCACCATACTTTACAGTTCCGTTTACGTGCCACTATGCCTTTCAATCACTTAACAGCTCCTATCAAATGATTTCTCAGCCTCTATGTTACTGTGCATGATATTTATATTCTTACATGACACAAATATTGGCTTTCTTCATCAACTGATTATCAGCCATCAAGGTGAGGAGGCCTCTTTTGTTAAGCTTTGTATAACTCAATAGCTACCTGAATTGAATAACTGCTTAAGAATTAGGTTGAACAATTTGGACGGACATTAGAATTTGGATAGAGGACCAAGAGAAAAGCAAACTAAGGAATAAATGTAAGGCAAGACTTTGTAAAAAGAGAACAACCCCTAGAACAGACTATTCCATAAAACACACCTAACTTCAGCAGAGAAAACTAATTGCTAACAGATAAAACAACCGATTTTTAGTACCTGACACTGAAAAAAATTATCTGCTTCCTCTTGTTGCTCAAAATGGTGCTCCTCCTTTAACTAGTCAAAGATTCTCCACATGTGACTCTCAGGAAAAGTTATAAAAGTTTACTGTCATTAACCATTATAGACTGGAAACTACCTAGAGGTGCTGCTCTTAACAACAAATTCCCCAGATGAATCATGTGCTTCTGTATATTTTCATAGGTATGTGCCAAAGTAACCAGGATAGGAAAAAACCACAAACGTTCCATGCATTCAGAGGTTTTTATTGTAAGATTACTTTCATCTAATGGGTACTATAAAGGAGATCCAAATTAACTCATCTTTTTTATCATAGGCAGTCACATTGAAATAATGTCAAACAACCTGACTTTCATCCCCCCGTGTCTGACATACACTGTTCTTGCCATTTGACGTACGCTGTGTTTCTTGGGCTACATTGCCAATGCAAGGAGGAAATTTCTTGCTTTCATTTCACTCTAATATAGATACAACTCTAAAATTTTCAAGACATAATTTTTCAAGAAAGAAAGCAGGAACAGAAATAGCAGCCTATTTGAGGGGGAAGGAAAAAAAGCATCTTCTGAAAACCTGTATCTTCAGGAGAGTGAAGCTATATATAGGACATTTCAAATTCTACTGCTTGTACTACTATCCACAGCCTTCCAGCACCTCAACTCCCCTCCTGCATATTCTCTCTAACTAAACTCAAATGAACTTGTCCCTTTAGTTCAGTTAGTGTGGCAGAGACAGTACTGTCAACCACATAGTCTATGTGCTTCACTGCATTACCCAGCCTCCCTGAAATTATGTGAGGACTTGTGAATAGTTCTAACAAATGGCCTTTGATTAATACACATCCATTCTGACAAATAGTGGAGCTGAGCTCTCCTTGTGATTTCTTCCCTCGTCACAGTGCCTAAAAAAGGCAACAAGAAGCGCTGAGGATCATTTTGTCACTGTGTAAAATCTTGGAACAGTATTGGGAATCACAGTGGATTTTGAACCTGTGAGAAATGAACTGCTGTGTTCAGCTGCTTAGATGTTGAGGTTGTTTGTTACTGCAGAATATCCTAGCCTACTCTGATATAGTTAGGTTCTGAGCTTTCAGACCATAGGGAGAGTTAACAAAGGCTGTTCATATTTACGGTGCTTACAGATAACTAAGCAACTTTTTGGAAAAACTACTCTAAAAATATACCACATCAAGGATTTTTATAAAAGGTTCTTTACACATTACATTGTGTGCTCATTTGTATTACATAGGCAGTGCTTCTCAATCCTGGGAATTAAATACTTTAGATAGATAGATAGAGTATATGTTTTTAAAATAAATGATAATAGTGACAGTAACAACAATAATAATAATATAGGTATAAACACCAACAACTCCTCTTTACTTCTAGCCCATCATCTAACTAATTTTTAGAAAGAAATTGTCTGAGTCCAGAAAACATGCAAATCAGTAGAAAGAACATAGATTTGGAGTAAAAAAAAAACAAAACAAAAACTGTGCTAATATGAGTCTTTCACTTACTTACTGTGTGGCCTCAGGCAAATTCCTTAATCTCTTTGATGTCAGTTTCTTCTAGAAACTTGAGATAATCCCTTTCTTATAGTATTGCTTGAGGATTTCATGAAATAATTTATGTAAAGCAATAATCACATTATCTTAAGGTTGCTCAACAAAATTAGGTAATTCATATAAAATTGAGGGTATTATGACTCAAGAATACATTTCACACTAGTCTGTCAATGCTGAAACTTACAAAATTGGAGGCCTGTTCTTATGGTTAAGGATAAACCCCCTGCTTGAGTTTCACATCTACTTTAGAATGGTGACACATTATCCTTATCAAGAGTGTATTCCCTTCCAACAGTGCCTCCATGTTCTCTGCGGGATTCTTTTTTTTTTTTTTGAATTTTTGAATTTTATTTTATTTTTTTATACAGCAGGTTCTTATTAGTTACCTATCTTATACATATTAGTGTATATATGTCAATCCCAATCTCCCAATTCATCCCACCACCACCACCACCCACCACTTTCCCCCACTTGGTGTCCATACGTTTGTTCTCTACATCTGTGGGATTCTATCTTGAGAACAGTCCTTGAAAGAAAAAATATTGGGCACCAGCCTCCTGGCAACAGAGATTGAAATGATACTAAAGCAGAGAAATGACTTAGAAAAAGGCCAAGTGTTATATTTATTTTTTAAATTATAGTTATAGAAATTTGGCCTCCAAAGAAAGTGTTCTTGAAGTTATTTGAACACTTTTGGTATTATTCATTCTCGTTATGTCTTTGACTCTTTTTTGGCAAGCCTCCATTTCATCTGAGACCCTTGTGTAGCACCAAGTACCAAAACTAAATTGGATTTGAAAAACACCCTGCCTTCAGAGAGCTTTCACTATAATTGGTGGGAGAGGGTCAATATAAAACTAATTAGTGACAAAAATATGATGAGAATAGAGGTAATAAGAATCAGCACTTTAATAGAGGTATCAGCAATATACTATGGGAGAAGAAAGAAAAATTGATGACATTCATCAGTTAAAGGAATAAGTCGCCAACAAATTTCCATTTCTTATTATGACTCAACACATAAGAAAAGAAAGTGCTTATGGGGAGAAGAAGGGGGTAAGAAAGAAGGATAGGAAAAGAAATATTGTTTTGGCTGCTCCAGATTCTGAATGTCATTAACACGGAAAATTGACTCCACAAGATCATGCAAAGATCCAGACCACTTGTTCAATTCATAGCAGATGCTCAAACTTTTGAAAGAATGAATCAGTGAGTAAATGAGTGTTCTGAGTCACCTAGCAATGACTTTGTCAGTCTCCTCAAGCCTGAAGAATAATTATTTGTCCCCAAATCTCAGGCAGCTTTGTGAATTTATGGATTATTGGATTAAATTTGACAGACTCTGGAACACTGGCTCTAGAAACAACTTTGTAAAATAATGTTTTCAAAATAGGAACGTTTGTGAAGATAGAAATATTTTTGAGAAATATAGCAAAAATGAGAAGGGTATCAGTCCCAAAAAGGTAGTAAAAAAATTTACAAACACACACACACACACAATCCAAATTAAGTAAAGGACTACAAACATTTAAGAAAATAGTTATTTACACATTTGACAGTATATGAAAATAATTTTTTTCTAGTCTGTTTCAATGTTTTGAAAAAATTACCACACCCACTGCAGCACACAGTACAAAATTTAACATTGCATTTAATATTCTTATAAAGTGCCAGGTGGCTCCAAGAGTGCTAGTGATGGTTGGAGAGATATGTGCGGAAGGAATTGGAGATGTTACTCATTTTGTTTGCCTGGTGTACACTTCTTTGCACGAAAAATGCAGAGAAAAAAGCGTTAGTCGTGAAGGCATATTTAGGTTGATACATTCATATTCATTTAATTTTTTTTCATAGGAAACTTTTCTCTAAGAAACTTCAACTGCTGCTTTTTGAGGAAGTCAAGTGATTAAAAGAGCCTAATGAGGAAAAGAATCAATGGCCCAGAAAAACTGAAATTAGAATTAAGAATTAATTGATTTTGAAAAATCAGATTCAAAGGGAATATTAAATGCAATTCCTCTAGAACCATTAAGCTTATAGTAATAAAATGAGTGGGTATTGCTTCTAAAGTGGAATATTTTGATTAGATAAGTTTCAAATTTCAAGGAGTTGGTTTTGAAGAAAGTTTCTCCGAAGACATCAATAATGTCTTCCTTCATTAGTGAAAATAACGTGAAGCCAATGAGGGGAAGCCCCTTCACTGGAAGAAAAGCAAACTCATGATCTGATATAATCACTATTTTCATATAAAAGTATGCATATTGTCATGTATTATAGGTACAGACACATTCTAATTGTAAATATAAAATGATTAATTTAGCCTCTCAACCTCTCTTACCATCTTGTCTTTGCTTTGACATGTAAGTTAGATTTTCATATTTTGCTTTTGCATTAAGAATCAGTCAGTTATAATCTAATATACTGCTGTTAAAAGACTGAAACAAAGACTAAAGCTGTTCTGCAAATACCTTCAAATTATTTCCTACTGAAAAGTATAATCTTGCTCTTGTGCTCTAAAATCAGAAACTATCCTGCAGTTAATATTGGGAAATTAGCCACCCTATTGTAACCATCTTTATTCTTTATGAAATATCTTAGATGAGCAGATGTGCTTATGTAATTTGGCTTGATAATTTACAGAAAATATAAAACTCCATACAAGTATCAAAAATAACAGGTGCTGCATAGAAGGAATCTAAGGAAGCTTTATTGAATTTTATAGATTTATCATTTAAAAACCAAGAGTACATGATATGATAAAACCACAGGCATTAATAAGTGCTAAGAATCTTGATAATCATACATTAAAAAGGGAAAGAACTTATTTGGATAAAACTGAATCCTATGAAGTCAGTCCTCCCTCCCTCCCCCCTCCCTCCCTCACCCTCCTCCTCCCTCCCTCTCCCTCCCCCCTCCCTCCCGCTCCCTTCCCCCCTCCCTCCCTCTCCTTCCCCCTCCCTCTCTCTGTTGCCTGAACAATAGACTAGCTGAGTGTATTGTTGATTATATATAACCAAAATCACTGATGTCAAAAGGCAATACAAGAATAGTTCATGAAAATGAAATCACTATACACTTAAAATATACAGTTAATATATTTTCAACTTACATATGATTATATTAAATCTTGAGGGCATCCAGAGTGTAACTCAAGGTTATTATTTCTTTGAAAACCCCTGTCTGAACTTTCTACATCTATACTATTTACATTAATGTCACCCACTATACTGTATGATATCAAGAAAATAATAGTAATATGAAGGACCTTCCTTCTCCACTCAAACTCTCTTATCATCCCAACAACAAAAAAAACTATAGTTAACATGGCTGGAAATGGTATGTATAGAATACCAATTTTAAATGGTGTTATTACAAGTTGTATGCAATATGCTACCAATGGAATCCAGTTTTTTAAAAAATAGCACATTGCTAAGTTATAAAATCTTTTCCACAGGTTTATGATATTACTTTGCCTCAGAGTAATCATTATGATTATCAGTTATCAATATAATAGGTCAGTTTTTACTGAATCTAGGTTCTATATAAGTAAGCTCTAGCACTATTATGGCAATATGGAATGAATAACAGTGAATGACAGATATTTTCAGCTAATTTTGAATAAGAGAAAGATGATGTCAAAGTACAGGATAAACAAAATAATTCTGTATACTTTCAATTAGAATTTCTGAAATGGTATATACTTGTGTGCATATTTTTGGCTGAGGCACGAACAAATTCTTCTGTTGTCTGAATTCAAAGGTGTCTTCAGGCTACTTCTACCATTCCCATCTTGAGTAACCCAATCTAAAATCTCCCCTGTCACTGGATGAGACTTCACTGTTCCCACAATAACACATGTTCAAGCATACTATTGCTTTGTTCTGGCTCTTGAAGCCGCCTTTGTTGCCTAAAAATCTTGAACCAAAAAACAGTTCTATTTTGTGATTATTAAGAACGTAAGCTCTTAAATTGGACTCCCTGTATTCCAAATCTTGCTCAGTGACTGAGAGACTCTGGATAAGACAATTAGCTTTCCTAAGCCTCAATTTCCATTTCTGTAAATTGAGAACTAATATTTCAGCTTTATTTCTTTGGGTCTTTAAAGTACGGTAATATAGAGAGAGTCCTCAATGTTAGCTATTATTATTATCTTACTCTTCAGGTTCACAAAGATCCCGTCTCTTAGTCTCTGTGTTGGTTGTTTCCTGTGTCACTTGACATACAGATATTTACTTGTGTCATGACTGGATTATAGATTTATTGAGAGCATTGACTGTACTTTGTATTTCATAGACATTATTCTTAGTGACAGTTGCTCCACTGCAAAAATAGAAAACACATGTCATTTTAATAGTTTCTTATTGCAATCATTGTGGCTATAGTGGAAGAGAATGGCTTCAATAATTGGGAACAACAATAACAACTATGGTTTTCTGAGTAAAATATAAAAAAAAAAGTATGCCAGGCAATTTAGAGTATTTTAAGCTAATTCCCACCAAAAATATTATAAATCACACATCCAGGGTATTGAAACTAGGGTAGAAATATATATATTTGTCAGTCCCAAACCAAAGCACTGGCTACATAGATATTAGAAAATCAGCATAGGTAAGACTATTTCCTTTTTATTTATAGAATTACAATATCTTTAACTCCAACTATGGTAATTTTAGAGCACATTAGCCATGGTTTACAACTGAGCCATATCAGTTAAAGTTACTAATTGGTGTGCTTATTTACATAAAGAGAATCAAAGCCTGAGGTCTGTTGTTGTTGTTGTTTTAATTTGGTAAGGTGGTTGTCAGAGCAAGAGTCTCATTTTTTTCTAAAGCAGTCAGGATAGATAAAAGAAACAGGTTAAAACTACAGGTTCGAAAAAATTTACAGGGTTCAATTCCAAATATATTGGCTGAGACTGAAGGCTCTGATTAAGAAAGAATATGAAGGTTTTTTTTTTAATGCCCTCGTTATACCACTTAATGTATAAGTATATTACTAAATGAGTAAGTTTTTACAAAACTAACACATATAGGTTGCTTTGCATCTCTGAAAAACATCTACATTGAGACTGAGTTTAAAAAGCAAACATTTATTGGAAGCAAGAGATGCATGGTTCAGATATATTTGTAGAGCAATTTTATATTTGCCCCCAGAGGACAATTGGCTTTGTAACCAACATGATTTATCATAGAATGACAAGATGGGAATGAGCTTGAGATTCCATAAACTCCATTTTTTTCCTCCAAATAGAATCAAGACTAATTTATCTGAAGCAGATAAGAGTATTTCAAAGTAACCAAAAAGGTTATAATATGGACTGCTACCCTGAGTCCTGCACTATAATGCTGTTAGAGAATGAATTGGTAACTGATGCCATGGCAGGAATAATTGGTTAGTATAAGAATCCCTTCCTGGGAGGGTAAGTCTTCATTCTATACAAGATGCCCATCACTGGTGTGATTTAATGCACCAGTTGCTCAATACAAAGCAGCAGCAACCATTTTTACACTAAAAAACAAAAGCAAAAACAAAAATATTGACTTCAATGAGCAAAATAAAAGTTTCATAGAATTCATGTTTTTACCGAGTAGTCGAACCATTTTCTGCTAAGACCCCATTCAGGAACTTACTCTTTCTTACCAAAACAAACAAAAAATAAAGCAACTCTCTGCTCCTTCATCACTGTGCACAAACATAGGATCCAGCATGCTCAGGTCAAAGGCAATTAGTAAAAAGCAGCAATTAAAATATTTGCCAAGCTCTGGCCAAAGAATATCACATATTTAAACTCATTTACCTTAATTCCTTGCAAAAAGAAAATACAGTCGTAACCTATATATTGAGTAGGTAGTGACATGCATTTTGCAGAGATTAATTAAAATTCCTTAGAAATATCAGATATAAACTCCAAGTTATTTAATATATTTTGAATAATTATGGATCTAATGACTGAGACTATGCTACTTTCAACATGAAAAGTGGCACCCACTTCCAAATTTGAATTTGTCACTCAGCCATATTTATTAAGTGCAGTCTATATTCCAGGTTTCCTATCAAATCCTGGGGACTGAACAATGAACCAGACATGTATGAAGGATACTATACACAACAGTTCAGGACTCTCAGAAGTTGATGAACAGAACACAGAAGACCTAAACTGAAGAAATGCCATTTCCTCGCTACTCCTATGTGAGTGTTTTAAATAATTTATGTAAAATGACAGAAAACTAGAAATTCACATCAGAATCTATCATTTTCAGTTTTTAAACATAATTATGGTTATGTCAAATATATAGAAACATATGTATTTATTATTGTTCTATATTATAGTTTGAGCCATCAAACTTTTAAAAAATTTGCCTTTCAACTGCATTTCTTTATGTTGTATGGAATTTTCTTTATAATTACGTGTCAGGTGTATCATGTGAAAGCCTCTACCACAGTAAATTTTATCAGCTCCAGAAATGTTACTTTTTAAAAATTTTCTACTAACTTCTTAGTGTTTTCATCTCTGTGTTCAAAAATATTATACTTGTGCTTTGAGTCATCAGATCACATTTGGCTCTCAAAATTTCTGAAAGTAACTATTAATTATAATAAGATACATAGTTGGATGCTTAATAATATTGACTGAGTATGTCCAATTTTATAGCATAGTTTTATTTTTTCTACATGTATTTCCTGATAAATTGGGCTAGGAAATACCTGAGCCATGAGCGCTAACATGTAGGTCAGATTGACCATTTACCAGAAATCCCATCGATGATATATTTTCGTAGTGATATTTCTAAGATCTTGACAAAATAGTTAAATATGTGCAAAACATAGTAAAGTGGACATTTAATTCATCAGTTTGCACCTCTTAAATTGCTGCTTCTAAATCTTTAGATTTTAGAACTGCTATATCTGACTATGACAGCCAGATTAGAGAAATATTTGTGTGGCACAAATATCATCTTATATTTCATTCCACAAATTAGATGTACATTAGATATTTGAGAAAATACAGTGCTTTCAGGAAGAAGGAAGGGCCTATTCCCCCAAATGAAATTATTTCAATAAGATTTATTTAATTAGAGAAACTCCTCTAAGAATGTTCTGTAAGTAACATGAGATAAACTAGGATAAGACATAAAAAAGTAAATTGAAAAGGTAGTTTGACTCAATTGAAGAAAATATTTGTAGAAAATCAAACATTTTCCTTATAAAGTTAAAGATGATATTGTACAGGCTTGAAAGGCAAAGGGAGTTATATTATTACTCCACATAAAAACAAATCTAAAGTTTGATTTGTGTTTTTCCTTATATCAATTTTGGCCCTTTATTTTATTGATAAAACAAAATTACATAATATTATATCCAAGTTAGTTGTGTTAGTTGTTCATGTAACTAGGTTATTAAGATATTGTTAGTTTGTGCATGCGTATGTTTTTAATATACACAGAGACAGTATAATGAACTTTTTTCTAATAGGATCTCAGTTAACTCTCAATTTGGAACAATTTATATTGAAGGTCAAAACTTTAAATTCCATGACTACCAAGGGAAATCTACTGATGAATTGATAGCTTAAACCCTTGATTTTCATTCAGTTACCTCATTTCTATTGATTGTTCTCTGCAAAGACCTTCATTTCTGCATTCCACTTTCACTCTCATGCTAATACATAACCACTTTTGCCTGCTTCCAAGAAAAGTAAGGGCTTGCCGAGAATGAGTTTAGAAAATTTAATTTTGAAAATAGTATTCCAAATATAACAGTGTTCTTAATGCTGACTCTGTTTTACTAGATAGATGACATCTACCTATTCAACTCACTGGCCTAGACAGAGCTATAAATTATAGTGAGACATATTAGCAGGATGATGGCCAAGTTTTGGCCTAATCTTTATGTTGTCAAACAGAAGAATTATAATGCTTATCCTGAAGATATTTTCATATGGATGATTTTTGCTTCGATCTCTTAATCTACACAATGCAATTATTTTTCTAGTACGTTCATGCATAGATTGATTCCAAAGAGAATATAACACCGGATTCTTCAAAATTAAAATCATGTTTGTATTTTTGACATGACTTAATTAACAACCTCTCATACATGATACTAGGTGTCAAATGCCTCCCATATGCTTTTTGCTAACACCTTGAACCAGCTATCCAAATAAATAAATTTGTTATATGTAGTTATTATAGAAAACTAAGTAAAATTTAATATAAAACTTCTCCAACTAATAAAAATTGGATCGGTATGAATTTGCATAAATACTGAATTACATATCTCTTTTGGAAATGAAATTTTATGAATGGGGTAAGTAATAAAACTAAATAGTATTTATGAAAATTCATAGATCACTTTCTAAGTAACCAGATAACAATAATCAGTGATTTTTAAATAAGTTTTAGTGTAGAAATGTATTTTGGGAATTTGATATCAGTATTTTAAATATTCTTCCTTTAAACCTATGTGCTTATTCAACTTAAAAAATTAATAGAAAAATCAACGATGTGTTTCTACCCACTCATGTACAAATTTTCAAAAAAGAAAATTAAAGCCTTAAGATTTTATTTTACCTCTTAGATATTCTGTGAAAAATAGACTACTTCTGTCTGCATGAGTGAAAAGAATAAAAATCAAAGAATAATGTTTGCTTATGATATATAAATATTTAAATGATTAAGAAAGTCTTCACAGTGACTTCATGAACCAAATTAGATTGAATGTCTAGAATTGTAACTTAGTATCCTGTGAGAGCTTTCAAGTTAGAACTGTTTCTCTTCTGAATGTTTTGTGATAATTGTGATGAATGGCCAAGTAGAGCAAAAGTTCAAAAACAGAACTTAAATTTAATTAACCAATGAAAAGTCTAAGTGTTGCCATCATATTTCATAACTACAGTCAGTTCCTAATTTATAGTATAGTTAGGGAAGGAGCCCTTTACTCATATATAAATTAATCTGCAATATTTTAAGGGACAATCAACATGTCCTATAGGTAGTGATTTTTTTTTTATAAAATAATTATAACAATAGCGAGATATAATTTGCTGACATGCTTATAAGAAAAACCTGTGATGATGCTTAATTCATGAGCCTTGAATCCATCTATTTCATTTCCAGCTGGAAAACTTCCAGTTTTTGTTTCATATTACATATAGGACAAACTCCAAGAGCTTTAAAATGGCAACACATCTTTACGTGACCTAGGCCCAGCATCATCTCTCACCACTCTAAAATGTTCCTGCAACATCAAAATGCATGTAGTTCTCACACATTAGGCTCCTCTTCCTTCAATGCCACACTTCTCATAGTGTTCCTCTACTGAGGCTCTCTTTAGTTCTTGTTCAATTGATTAATTCTTAGTCATACAGTAAGACTTAGCTTAAACTCACCTGGAGTGAATCCTCCCTGATACTTCTTAACTGGAGTATTCTAACTGGCGTCGTCGACTAAAAAAAATGCACAATGTGAGAGTTGTGAGTTAATTTTTATTTGGGGCAAAATGAGGACTATTGCCAAGGAGCAGTTTCTCAGAGCTATCTGAAATGCTATCACCTGGGCTATAGCCCTCATTTTGCCCCAAATAAAACTTAACTCACAACTCTCACATAGTGCATTTTTTTCAGTTGACACTAGTCTTATCTTCTAGTCAGTCACAGAGCCTAGGCATACTTCTAACATGGCATTATAATTTATTTCTCTATCCACAGCATACCATGAATTAATTGAAAGTATAAATAATTCATCTTCCTTAGTGCCTTTATTCTGGTTTTATATATATATATATACACACACACACACACACACACACACACACACACACGTATATATAAATATATGTGTATACATAGTAAAAGGAAATATATATCAGCTGTATTAATCAGGAATATTCAGGAAAATAGAAACTACTCTATGCCTTCCACACAGAAAAAAAATATAATCGAGAGAATTAGATGCTTCCAAAAATGTTGGAAGGACCGGAAAATGATGATCAGGAAGGTTGATCCAGCTGGTTTTGATGAAATTGGGGAGTTTTAGTAACCACAAGAAAACCACCAGTTAGGTCAGAGCAACTTGCAGAACTAAAGCAGGTAATCTCCAGGAAGCTCCCATAAGATGCACGTCCACCAGTGCTCGGGAGCATGCTTGCCACTGCTCGAGGTTACTCTTACATGGTTTTTGCTTCTTTCCTGCCTTCCAAATCTCAAATGAATATCTTGCAGAATCTAACCTAGATTCTTGCTAGCAAGGGCTCTGACAACATAATTCCCAATCTTTCGTTATTTGTGATAATGTAGAGAGTGCAGAAGAGGGACTTTGCTGCCCAGCTGCCAAGAGACAATCAGGCACATTCCACCTCCTTGGCTACAAGCATCCCTCCAGCTCCTTCCATCCATATTTACATCCCAAATAACATTACCTTCCAAATAACAATTACAGTATCAGCATTCTTCAA
Organism: Grampus griseus; assembly: GCF_964374135.1. Classification (NCBI taxonomy): domain Eukaryota; kingdom Metazoa; phylum Chordata; class Mammalia; order Artiodactyla; family Delphinidae; genus Grampus; species Grampus griseus. The sequence continues at coordinate 70,642,207 of NC_139018.1, forward strand.
TATTATGATGTAACCACCGTTCAACAAAGTATCCTTAAACAAATGAAGACATGCTTACCCTTGCTTGACAACTCCAAGTAAAATAGTACATTAACCTGTGGTTCAATTGCAATTGAGCTATTACCATGGTCATGCCAAGAGGACAAAGGAATGTAATGAATATAAACTGAAAAGGATCTGTAAGATCACCTATCTCCAAAGAAGTAGTGACCTTTATTACAGGGGAGTAGTTAGCACGAGGCAATCTTAAAGGGAGAGTTCTGGGACACAAATACCCTGACCTCACTCTCTCCAACCTTTGGATCTTCTGCCAGGACTCTTCTATTGGCTGAAACCACCCTGAAATCAGAGATTATTGATGTGGTTTATACCATTCAGCATCCCAGAACAGAGTGAAGAGTAGGGATATTGAAGAGTAGATCAGGGGGGGTAAATGAAGATATGCTTTAAAATAAACTAAACTAATGTTAGAGTACTGGAGTACATTGTACCTCTGCATTAGTTCAATGTCATAAGGGATCAGGTGGTCGTCTCAGTATGCAGTCTGGTGAAAACACTGTTTATGTTAGTGGATATATTATTCTTTGAAAAGTAAAATTTTTAGACCAACAGTATTTAACCCTGTGAAGATGGAAAGCAACATTGGTGATAATTAGAATCAATAGAGAGCCACTCCCACATTTATCCTTGGTTTCTGGACTCATACTTTACACTAAGAGGAGAAAGAAAACTATTTACTGGTTGCTGGCTCAAAGCATACACTGAATTTGTAGGACATTCCTCCACCCTCAGTAAGCATATTAATATCGGTTTGGCCAAAAAGTGCCTTTGGTTTTTAAATAAAAATAAAATACACATTTTTCATTTTCACCAAGAAGCTTATTGAACAACATAGCCATCCTTTTGCTCCACTACCTTCTGCCATTTTTCAGGCAACTTCATAATTCCATCTTCCCAAAACGTTTTCTTTTTGAGCTGTTCCGGGTGCCTTTTACAGTCTTCCAGGGAACTGAAAATTTTTCCATTAAAAGAATTTTTTAAAGACTGAAATAAATGGAAATCCCAAGGTGCAATGTCTGGTAAATGAGGCGGATGAATCAGAACTTCCCAGCCAAGCTGTAACGGTTCTTGCCTGGTCATCAAAGAAGCATGCGGTCTTGCGTTATCCTGATGGAAGACTATGTGTTTTCTGTTGACTAATTCCGGATGATTTTTGTTGAGGGCTGCTTTCACTTGGTCTAACTGGGAGCAGTACTTGTTGGACTTAATCATTTGGTTTTCTGGAAGGAGCTCATAAGAGAGGACTCCCTTCCAATCCCACCATATACAATACACAACATCACCTTCTTTGGATGAAGACTGGCCTTTGGTGTGCTTGGTGGTGGTTCATTTAGCTTGCCCCACGATCTCTTCTGTTCCACATTATTGTACAGTATCCACTTTTCATCACCCATCACAATTTGTTTTAAAAACAGAACGTTTTCATTATATTTAAGTAGAGAATTGCATGAGGAAATACAGTCAGGAAGCTTTTTTTTTGCTTAACTTATGTGGAACCAAAACATCAAAGCGACTAACACAGCCAAGCTGGTGCAAATGATTTTCAATGCTTGATTTGGATATTTTGAGTACGTCGGCTATCTCCCGCCACATGGTATAACGTTAATTGTTCTCAATTAATGTCTCGATTTGATAGCTATCAACTTCAACTGGTCTACCTAACCATGGAGCATCATCCAGCAAGAAATCTCCAGCATGAAATGTCACAAACCACTTCTGACATGTTCGATCAGTCACAGCGCCTTCTCCATACACCGCACAAACCTTTTTTGTGCTTCAGTTGCGTTTTTACCTTTCTTGAAATAATAAAGCATAATATGCCAAAAATGTTGCTTTTTTCCTTCCACCTTCAATATTAAAATGGCTACACAAAAATTCACCAATTTTGATAGGCCTTTTTTTAAATGCATGCTGATATGACAGCTGTCACATACACTCTAACAAAATTTTTTTAAATGAAGTTAAAGACAACTAAGTGCTACTAGAGCCATCTTACAGAAAAAATGAACAAACTTTTGGCCCACCCAATATAACTTTTAGTAGGTCAATCCACCATTCTATAAGGTCAACCATTTCTGCTTGATAGGATGGATACACAGTGATAAAACCTCTGAAACTTAGAGAGTGAACTAATTACCTTAATATTTTTCCTCTAAGATTACCTCTTTGGTTGGGAGTAATATTGTATGGGATACAATTATCTTCTGCCTACACTCTAGGCTTAATTTTACAGAAAACAATGAACACATTTCTTAGAAATGTGTATAATAACTCAGGAGATTTACTGGGCCCTAGGCTCTTCATAAGGAAAATAAGAATATGGTATAATGTCTAGTTTATACTGCAGGTCAGTAAATCATCCATCAATGTATGTGTGTGCTACCAAGATAAAATTCAATGATTTTAGACTTAGGGTCTCTATTCAGATTCTTACCATGAGAGCAATTGGTCTCATGACTGAGCTTACCATTTCTCAGGTCTTTCTATAGTGCACTGGCTTCTGTGCAGATTGCTACAGAATATCTCAGTGAGAGAAAACCTGTCACTGCACGATCGTTTATGGGTGACCAGCTGAAAGACTTATCAGCCCCTACAGCTTGCTGAGATGGAAAAGTTCCTTTTAGATCATAAACATACCTTAATGTAAGGTTTCTTCCCCATATAGCAGAATAAAATGAATAGAATAAAACTAGACACATTATGTCACCCTAGTTTACACCAGTAAAGATGGGAAATAGACTGGATTAAACTTGATTTATACAATTTATCTTATTGCTCTAAAATGGAAAAACAAACCCTCAAGATGTACATAAACTCCTGTGGACAGTTAAACTTTGGTACTTGTTCATATTCTGAAATATCATCCTACTGTTCTTATTAGAGGGAAGTAAAAAAAATTAGAGGATCTTATTTTCAGTCTTAGTTTCTCTTTAATATTCTTTGGTGGTAAGAAGCCTACTGGCAAAATTATAAGATGCAAAGATATTGAAAAATTAAACAACTGATTATTATAGAATTAATATACAACCTTCATTATATAAACTTAGATTATATCCAGATGATAACCAAGGTGAACAATCTGAAATATTTTATTTTAAAAATTAAGTCAAAAAATATCATGGTGTAAGCGATACCAAAAAAAAATTAAGTAAATTGGAACAGTCCATTGTTTATTACAGTAGTAGTTATCAAATTGAGTCAAATTGGTTTGATTATTAACACATGCCTTTGCAAAATCTAGTGTAGCTATAATAATTTATCTTCTTTAACTAGGTAGAAAAAAAGCCACACAGGCCTCAATCTCTAGTTATTATTCACATTTGCTATATTTATTCCATTCTAAAAGAAGAAAAGATTAAGAAAATCTTCTGGATTAGGGGCAATGTCAACATTCATGATTCAGTTACAACAAATAAGTAGTTGCCAAATGTCACGCTCACCGTGCACTCAATACAATTTCACTTTAAAAAAAAAAGTGCTTCATAAAGAGATTAGATTATCACTGAATAGCTATTACTACACTAAAATTAACACTTGAAAGTTGCAGAAGTTATCCAGTAGAAATCTGGATTCAGAGAAGAGGAGGTCAGCTTCTGGCAGAAGACAAGACGTGCTTTTCCTTCTACTTCTTTCTGATTACTCTAATAAAATACAGCACAGGTATAAAGTGCAAACTCAAAAGGGTAAAGGCAAGAGATAAAATAAAAAAGAGTCAATAAAAGTAGTCTGTTTTGTATCCTTTACCTTTTGCAAAGACTGAAAACCGGTATATGAGAAATTACTGACTTTTCAGAACAAATAACTTCTGAGAACTTTTGAGAATACTTAAGTTCCTACATGGGCATAAACTGATAGGACGTAAACAAATTTTCTTGCAGAATTTCAGAGAGGCTCAGGAAGTGTAGGAGAGTGGTAGTGAGTTTGAGGTTAAAATTCAGATTTTGAGTGGGATGTGGAAAAGAAGTTAACCTTCCATCTACATTCCATACACTATTTCTCTCTCATTGTTCAGAAAATTTGAGTTTTATACTGTAGATCACAAGTCAGAGAACTACAACCTGCTGGTCATACCTATCCTACACTGATTTTGTAAATAACTAATGAAACATAGCTACACCAATTCTTTTACATATTGTCTACGGCTGCTTATCTGTGGAATTGAGTACAGCTGACCCTTGAACAACACAGGGGTTGGGGTACTGACATTCTGTGCCATCAAAAATCCACATATAACATATAGTTGACCCTCTGTATCCACAGTTCCTCTGTATCCACAGATCCTCGTCAACCAACCATGGATCGTGTAGTACCGTGTTATTTACTATAGAAAAAAAAAGAAATCCTTGTACAAGTGGACCGCTGCAGTTCAAACTCATATTGTTCAAGGGTCAACTGTAGTTGTAACAGAGACCATATGTTCCACAAGGTCAAAAATATTTACTATCTGTCCCTGTATAGGGAGATAAAGTACAATTCTACACACTATACAGTGAGTTTCCAAATTCCTCTTCCTGTCCTCTGCTGAAAACACCAATCCAAGCTAATATTCCTAGGTAGAGATATATATATATATATTCTGTTTGTGACATAATGAGTACTTCAGATTTTATTTTTTAATAAAACAAATTAGTCCTTAACCAGTTTTGAACTGATTGATAACAGCACACAAATCAATCCTTCCTCAGGGGAACAGTCTCCTTCCTGATGCTCTCTTTGGTCAGAGCGCAGATCCTGAGTGAGTCTCTGGTGTACACATCCCACTCAGTTGCAGAAATGAAAATGTTTCTTACCAGCCACATGGCTCTAAGGACAGTGGGATACACTCCACATTCTGTGTGTTCTTAAAACCAACCTGGTTGTCAAGCAGGAGCAGTAGTGTGGTATTTGCTGAGTCTCCAGACTTGAAGGAATCTCTCTGCTAGGATCCTGTTGAAGGAGGTCCTCGAGATCTGCAAGAGGATATGACTGCCAGATGACCTTCTACCTGGTCTTGGGCAAACAGAGGCACCTTGCCCCTTCCCCTGTCCTTGGAATGTATAGTCTGCACATTGTTCCTGCACTAGGAGCTACTTCAAGGACACAGCCTTGAGGAAGTACTGTGTTATTAAGACCATCTGGCCCATGTATGTGACTTAACCTCATTAAAGCCTCTGTATAAAACTCATAAGAATCTGGCGAGTGGGTGCAGAGATCAATTCATTTTGCAGCCATCCAAGACAAACCTCATATGTAAGTTCCCTTGCTTAATAAAACTGCACCCTATCAATCTGGAGCAGTCTGCCTCTTCCTTTGGTCTCTTTGTATATGCACGCCATTGTTGAATTTCCCCCAGGGAACTTGTGAGGTTGTGAACCAACAATTGGTAAGCCAGCCAGGAGACTAAAGAAATGGGTCTTGGGAAAGAGGCAACTGAGGAGTGAAATCCTGAGTTGGCTATTGACCTCTATGTGGGGAGAGGTGGCCTGAATGTTAGATGAGTCACCATGTGAATTCGGGGATGCCTCCAAAATGCCAGCTGGTTTAATACACTTGTTTGAGGAACTGCACGTAGCACACTATAGCAAAGAAGGGAAACCAATGGCTGCAACAGTAGGCTGGCCTTCACCATGGGCAGTTCAGCTGGACACCTGATGCCCAATGAGAGGCTAAAGCTCAAGTTAGAAAGTTGGAAGAGCTGAAGTTAGAGAAGGACTTTAAGTTGTCCACTACTCTGCCAGCTTCAGGGCTGGCAGACAAAGTGGGAGAGTAGGATAATAAGTGTGTCGTTTGCAAAGTTAGGGGGATACAAACTGCCTTGGATTAAGGTCTGAGCATTTGTTACAAAGCCTGATTGGGATGCTAAGAGGTGGAATCTCTGGGAAAGTCAGAAGAACAGAGAACTATGCTGTGGTGATTGACAGTGAAACAAATGGAGACCCCCCTGCCATCTGATCCCTAATACGAAGGAAAGCAAAAGCCCAGAGAAAACAACCCCAGCCAGCAGGGCAGCCTAAGAGTCAGGAAACATTCATGATGAGAAAATATATACTTGCTGAGCTTACTGATATAGCTGCCAAGTTCCAACAAAAGACCAGGGAAAGTACCAGGTATGGCTAGTGCAGCTGTGGGATACAGGGAGCTGTGGCATTTCTCTGACCAGGCAGAAGACAGAGGAGGAGCAACATCATCACACACCCTGCCCTCCAACAGCACCTGGATGGCATTTAGGGAGTTCAATGTACTCTCTCCCTTATAGATTGGATTATTCTAGCCTGCAAGGCAGCCTGGCCCAATGACCGGGGATCTTTCCAGGCATGTGGGACCCTCGAAATCTATAGATGAGGTATGACAAACTCTAAGGGCATTGGGAATGAGACAGACCATCCATACTCCTATCTTCGAAGGCCCTGACTGGGCCACATTCACTATAGGAATGAAAGCCAAATTACTCCAGTCCACCGTCAGTAGCTGGTATGGGATGCTGATATCCATGCTGAGCTCAGTGTGGAACAAGATACATATGATGCAACAATTCATTGCTGATCAGGGGGAAACTGACAAATCCCCGGAATAGGTACAGGTGGCTGTGGGAAAGAACTGAGACAGAGGGAGCTTAAGAAGCCAAAAGGCTATCCCAATCTGCTGTAAAGGGTCCAGTAAAGGTAACCAGGAAGCAAATGTGGTTTGACTTCATTGCTACTGGAACCCAACCTAAAAAGATAAACTGGCAACCCAATGCTGTGTTGGTTGGTCTATGGAAAACCTTACAACTAGAACAACAATTCAGACCTGCCAGTCCCTACCACCCCTACCATTTCTAGTGCCACACCTGCTCCAGCAGAGGCCTCAGGGATACAGTCCTGTTTGGCTAGGTGTCTCCTACACCCTGCATATAGGACACAGGCCAAGATCACATCCAGATGAGGGACGCTGGGGGCCATCAGATGCCTCATGTTGAGCTCATTATTTGCTGGTACCCCAGAAGTAAACAAAAGGTGACAGCTATGGTTAATACTGGAGCTGAATGTACTCTAATATACAGTAAGCTTCAGAATGACCTCCATGCAACAACGTGGATCTCACATACATAATGTTAATTTAAAAAGACAAGATACAAAAGAATAACCGCAGTACGATTTTATACACATAGTGTCTAAAAGCTAGCCAAAAGTAAAGTATTTATTTATTGATAAACAAAAAGGTAGCAAAATTTTAAAGAAATGTAAATAAGTACTATAAAAATCAAGAAAGTCATTACCTCTAAGGCAATGCAAAAATTTGGGATCAAGAAAGATAAAGAAGTAGATTATACCCTGTTAGCAATGTTTTAATTCTTGATCAGGGTGATATTTTCCACAGATGGAAACACTAACCTCTATGACCTTCCATTGTGACTAACACCCCTAATAGAAAATGGGTGTTTGTGACTGCTTAGACCAGTAGTATACGGAGTGAGTTAAGTCATAAATAGGATAAAGCTTCTGCCTTGCTCTCTGTCAGGAAACTTGCCTTTGGAATCCAATTAATATGGTGTGAGGAAGTTCAAATTAGCCCATGAAAAGGGACCTCATGGAGAGACTGCATGGAGAGGTCTTATTGGAAAGGATCTGAGGCATCCAGCCAACTGCCAACATTAATCACCAAGCTCACGAGTGAATAAGCCTTCAAGCCTTTTAGCTAAAGTCAGACACAGTATAAAAGAGAAAAGCCAACTCCTGGTGCCCCTGTCTACATTCCTTGCTCACAGAATTCATAAGCATAATAACGGATATTTTAGACTGCAAGTTTTAGGTTTATTTGTTATGTTTTCATGGTAATTAGAACAAGTGGTCAGTTTATAACAATTTGTTAAACTACTAACAGGTTCATAAAGTTTTCAATATATATTTTTTCACAATAAAATTTTTTTTAAAAAACCAGACTTTTAATCATGTAGCTTTTTTTCTATTTTGTCTTATATGGTATTTGATATGTTGCTTTTTCTTTAACTTCCAGCACTTATAGACCAGCAAAATTTGGTCCAAAGCACATAAAGTTGACAGATTCCATAAATTCAACTCTAAAAAGCTCTACCTTTCCATTTCCTCTGTTCCCATCCTTATTATATCTCTTTTGACACACTGAGTAGACTCAACCTCAAAATCTATATTCCCTGTACCCACTCCAATCCATATTGCACACTACTATGTTATTTTTCTAAAACACATCTCAGATAATAATCACTTCCCTGATTAAAAAAGAAAACAATGGTGTCAACTTATGATTTAAGATGGCAAATCAAGAACATATGCTTATAATCTGTCCCACTTAAGAATACACTAAAATAAGGGTGAAGTAGAAAACAGAAAAGTATATACATCAATAAACAGAATGTAATATGTAGGATGTGGGTAAGAAACTCTAAAACTTCTCTAGAAGACAAAAAATAGACAGAGATGGGTGGACTGATAAAAACAAAGGTTTAAAAAATGTTAACAGGGCTTCCCTGGTGGTGCAGTGGTTGAGAGTCCACCTACCAATGCAGGGGACACAGGTTCATGTCCCGGTCCGGGAAGATCCCACATGCCGCAGAGCGGCTGGGGCCATGAGCCATGGCCGCTGAGCCTCTGCGTCCGGAGCCTATGCTCCGCAACGGGAGAGGCCACAACAGTGAGTGGCCCATGTACCACAAAAAAAAAAAAAAATGTTAACAGTAGCAGAGGATATAGTAGAATGGCCCTGAAGAATATCAAGAAATGCTGGACTCCAGAAATATAGTTACAGCAGAGGTAGGTATGAGAAGAGGGGGTGGGAACTTGAGGTACTGAGTGCATGTAAGTGCAATGGTCCACCCACTCTTGACCCAGTCTTTCTAGTCCAATTACAAGGAAAACCATAAAGATCCAAAATAAGTTATCTCTAAAGAGTTTGAACAAATAGTCTTAGAAGAAACAGAATGATGGGATACCTGTCACAGTTATAGAGTCTCCATGCAAGTTTCATGTTATGGGCTTGGGGATACCTACATAATAGCTAAATTCCTGCCAGCATATTACTAGCTGAAGTCTGCCAGCCTGAAAGTCCCACCCACTATTAGAAATGAGTGGATATTCAAGGATCACCAAACATGTGAAAAAAGCTTTCAACACAAATAAGAAAGCTAACCTCTGGTCCCAGATGAAAGAATATTTCAAACACTGGAGAAAAAAAAAAAAACTATATCTAATAGGTATCCTTAGAACAATTCTAGATTTTATATTCATAAAAAATAGAATGGGGTTCTATGAAAAGTCAGAAAAAAAATTACAAAAGAAGAAATACCCCTTGAAAATTAGGAGAGCTGAAAAAGTGACAGAAGAATTAAGGAAACCTTGTAGAATTTAGAGCAAAACAAGAAACTAAAAATTTGGGAGACATAAAGGTATACTGCATGTTGTCAAATACACAAATAACAGAATTCCTGGAAAGAGAAAATATAGTACAGATTATAAGAAACTAATAGCAGAAAATTTTACAGTAATAAAAAGTGACAGGAGACTTAAAATTGACAGGATCCCTAAGCACAGAAAAGGATTAAGTATACACACGCATACCCACAACAGGAACACACATGGACACAATGACTTCAACTAAAATCTCAGTGATTTTTTTTCCATATAACAGGGATGAAGAAAATAACAAATAGCTTACAGAAAGGAAAGAAAAAATAATCACAGAAACAAATACCAAGATAGAAAACAAAAACTGAACAGAAGTAAGAATGGCATCAGAGCTTGCCTCAGAAAAACTGCATACCAAAAAAGACAATAGAAAATGGAAAACGACTCCAAAGCTTTAAACGGAAGTTATTTTCTCTGTGAGTTATATGTCCACTTAAATAAAATTTTAAAGTATGAGTTCAGGATTAAACATAAGAAATCTTATCTGCTATCCATCTTTAACTGGGAAGTTACTTGCAGATGTACACAAGCAAACTGAAAGAGTAACTCAAAAGGAAGAAGATGGGGTACCCAGGGAAAAGTAAATACTAGCCAGGAGGGCACTGAAGAGAAGTGCACAGTGAAAGTTACGCATGAAGCATCCAGAGTAAACAGTGCAACTGAAAGCAGAAGAAATAGTGTCTTGATAGTAGAGGTGAGGTGTTAGCAGATCATTAGGATAACAAAGACTGAAAATGCAATATAAAATAAAGCAATTAGATACTATGAAGGGATCATTATAAAAAATAATATTATTTAACATATTAGTTATAAATTGCTTTGTGATGAACCACATATACATATATACATATATATTGCAGGAGAAGTAAATCTGGTATTAAAAGTCCTTCAAAATCATCTTTTCCTGATGGCGATAGATTCTTTCCATGTATTTGCTCTCAAGGTAAATTACATGACTAGTAATTGTTGCAAAGTAAATGTTTATTCTTGCCTTTTTAAAAAAATGTTTTCCTTTGGGGGAATGCCCTCTCACATCCATCTCATATGAGCATGCTGAAATTCTGTTTATTCAAAATCACCGTGGGTATAACACAGACAAATGGCTTCATTCACCGGTGTACCTGTCATACAGGAGGAGTTATCTTTCTGAAATCTCTCTTGATTTGCAGCCAGCACATGACTTTTCTTTCTCCTTTATACCCCAATAGCACCTTGTTTCACCTCTCTAATGATGTTTATTATGTGCCACATACTACAGATATTTAAGTACTTGTTTCATCCTCCCTATGGGACTGAATATTTTCTAGGAACAGACATTCTCACTTACTTCTATATTCAGCAGCTTGGCCACTATAGGGGCTTGCTAAATATATCTTGAATTAAGACGATAGACCAAATCTCCTTAAGCCTTGTCTAGATAAAAAATCTTGGATAGAGGGAGTGCTTTTTCACAAAGCTCTTCAGAGATTCCTTCCCTACTTACTTCATAAAAATGAACATTTAAAAAGGACACTATGTAATGATCAAGGGATCAATCCAAGAAGAAGATATAACAATTATAATTGTTTATGCACCTAACATAGGAGCACCTCAATACATAAGGCAAATGCTAACAACCATGAAGTGAGAAATCGACAGTAACACAATAATAGTAGGAGACTTTAACACCCCAATTACACCAATGGACAGATCATCCAAACAGAAAATAAATAAGGAAACAAAAGTTTTAAATGACACAATAGACCAGATAGATTTAATTGATATTTATAGAACATTCCACCCAAAAGTGAGATGTATACACTTTCTTCACAAATGCACATGGAACATTCTCCAGGATAGATCACATCTTGAGTCACAAATCAAGCAACGGAAAATTTAAGAAAACTGAAATAATATCAAACATTTTTTCTGACCACACTGCTATGAGACTAGAAATCAATTACAGGAAAAAAACGTTAAAAAACACAAATACATGGAGGCTAAACAGTGTGCTATTAAATAACCAAGAGATCACTGAAGATATCAAAGAAGAAATAAAAAAGTACCTAGAGGGTTTCCCTGGTGGCACAGTGGTTGAGAGTCCACCTGCCGATGCAGGGGACACGGGTTCGTGCCTCGGTCCAGGACGCTCCCACATGCCGCGGAGCAGCTAGGCCCGTGAGCCATGGCTGCTGAGCCTGTGCATCCAGAGCCTGTGCTCCACAATTGGAGGGGCCACAACAGTGAGAGGCCCGCGTACCGCAAAAAAAAAGGTACCTAGAGACAAATGACAATGAAAACAAGATGACCCAAAACCTATGGGATGCAGCAAAACCAGTTCTAAGAGGGAAGTTTATAGCAATACAAGTCACCTCAAGAAAGAAGAAAAATCTCAAATAAACAATCTAACCCTACACCTAAAGCAACTAGAGAAAGAAGAAAAAAGTAAACCCAAAGTCAGTAGAAGGAAAGAAGTCATAAAGATCAGAGCAAAAATAAATGATATAGAATCGAAGAAAATAATAGCAAAGATCAATGAAACTAAAACTGGTTCTTTGAGAAGATAAACAAAACTGATAAACCCTAGCCAGACACATCAAGAAAAAAATGGAGAGGACACAAATCAATAAAATTAGAAATGAAAAAGGAGAAATCACAAGTGACGCTGCAGAAATACAAAGGATCATAAGAGACTACTACAAACAACAATATGCCAATAAAATGGACAACCTGGAAGAAATGGACAAATTCTTGGAAAGGTACAATTTTCCAAGACTGAACCAGGAAGAATTAGAAAATATAAACAGACCTACCACAAGTAATGAAATTGAAACTGTAATTAAAAATCTTCCAACAAACAAAAGTCCGGGACCAGATGGCTTCACAGGCGAATTCTACCAAACATTCAGAAAAGAGCTAACACCCATCCTTCTCAAACTCTTCCAAAAATTTGTAGAGGGAAGAACACTCCCAGATTCATTCTACGAAGCCACCATCACCCTGATACAAAAACCAGACAGAGATGTCACAAAGAAAGAAAATTATAGACCAATATCACTGATGAACATAGACACAAAAACCCTGAACAAAATACTAACGAACAAAATCCAACAACATAATTAAAAGGATCATACATGATGATCAAGTGGGATTTATCCCAGGGATGCAAGGATTCTTCAATATATGTAAATCAATCAATGTGATATACCATATTAACAAATTGAAGAATAAAAACCATATGATCATCTCAGTAGAAGCAGAAAAAGCTTTTGACAAAATTCAACACCCATTTATGATAAAAACTCTCCAGAAATTGGGCATAGGGTTTCTCTGGTGGCGCGGTGGTTGGGAGTCCACCTGCCAATGCAGGGGACAGGGGTTCAAACCCTAGTCAGGAGGTTTCCATGTGATGCAGAGCAATGGAGCCCGTGCGCCACAACTGCTGGGCCTGTGCTCTAGAGCCTGTGAGACACAACTACGGAAGCCCATGTGCCTAGAGCCCATGCTCCACAACGGGAGAGGCCAGTGCAGTGAGAGGCCCGCGCACCACAACAAAGAGTAGCCCCCACTCACTGCAACTAGAGAGAGCACGTGTGCAGTGGGGAAGACCCAACACAGTCAAAAATAAATAAATAAAACAAATTAATTAATTTAAAAAAATAAAAGAAAGTGAGCACAGAGGGAACTTACCTCAACATAATAAAGGCAATATAGAGCAAACCCACAGCAAACATCATACTCAATGGTGAAAAACTGAGAGCATTTCCACTAAGATTAGGAACAAGACAAGGATGCCCACTCTCACCATTCTTATTCAACATAGTTTTGGAAGTCCTAGCCATAGCAATTGGAGTATAAAAAGAAATAAAAGGAAAACAAATTGGAAAAGAAGAAGTAAGACTGTCACTCTTTGCAGATGACATGATACTATACATAGAAAACCCTAAAGATGTCACCAGAAAACTACTAGAACTAATCAATGAATTTGGTAAGGTTGCAGGATACAAAATTAACGCACAGAAATCTCTGGCATTCCTATACACTAACAATGAAAAATCAGAAAGAGAAATTAAGGAAACAATCATATTTACCATCTCAAAAAAACGAATAAAATACCTAGGAATAAACCTACCTAAAGAGGAAGAAGACTTGTACTCAGAAAACTATAAAACACTGATGAAAAAAATCAAACATAAACAGATGGAGAAATATACCATGTTCTTGGATTGGAAGAATCAATAATGTGAAAATGACTATACTAACCAAAGCAATCTACAAATTCAATGCAAGCCCTATCAAACTACCAATGGCATTCTTCACAGAACTAGAACAAAAAATTTTACAGTTTGTATGGAAACAGAAAAGACCCCAAATAGTCAAAGGGATCTTGAGAAATTAAAATGGAGCTGGAGGAATCAGGCTTCCTGACTTCAAACTATACTACAAAGCTACAGTAATCAAGACAGTATGGTACTGGCACAAAGACAGAAATATAGATCAATGGTAAAGGATAGAAAGCTCGAAGATAGACCCACAAACATATGGTCACCTAATTTACAACAAAAGAGGCAAAAACATACAATGGAGAAAAGACAGCCTTTTCAATAAGTGGTGCTGGGAAAACAGGACAGCTACATGTAAAAGAATGAAATTAGAACAACTACCTAACACCATACACATAAATAAACTCCAAATGGATTAAAGACCTAAATGTGAGACCAGACACTATAAAACGCTTAGAGGAAAATACAGAAAAAATATTGCTTGACATAAACCACAGCAAGATCTTTTTTGACTCATCTCCTAGAGTAATGAAAATAAAAACAAAAATAAACAAATGGGACCTAATTAAACTTAAAAGCTTTTGTACAGCAAAGGAAACCATAAACAAGATGAAAAGACAATCCTCAGAATGGCAAAAAATATTTGCAAATGAAATAACAGACAGAGAATTAATCTCCAAAATATACAAACAGCTCATGGAGCTCAATATCAAAAAAGCAAACCCAATTAATAAACGGGCAGAAGACCTAAATAGACATTTCACCAAAGAAGACATACAGATGGCCAAGAAGCACATGAAAAGATGCTCAACATCACTAATTATTAGAGAAATGCAAATTAAAACTACAGTGAGGTATAACCTCATGCCTGTCAGATTGGCCATTATCAAAAAATCTAGAAACAATAAATGCTGGAAAGGGTGTGGTGAAAAGAGAACCCTCTTGCACTGTTGGTGGGAATGTAAACTGATACAACCATTATGGAGAACAGTATGAAGGTTCCTTACAAAACTAAAAATAGAACTACCATATGACCCAGCAATCCCACTACTGGGCATGTACCCTGAGAAAACCATAATTCAAAAAGAGACATGTACCACATGTTCACTGCAGCACTATTTACAATAGCCCAGGACATGGAAGCAACCTAAATGTCAACAGACAGATGAATGGATAAAGAAGATGTGGCACATATATACAATGGAATATTACTCAGCCATAAAAAGAAACGAAATTGGGTTATTTGTAGTGAGGAGGAGGGACTTAAGAGTCTGTCCTATAGAGTGAAGTAAGTCAGGAACAGAAAAACAAATACCATATGCTAATGCATATATATGGAATCTAAAAAAAAAAAAAAAATGGTACTGAGGAACCAAGTGGCAGGGCAGGAATAAAGACGTAGACGTAGAAAATGGACCTAAGGACATGGCGGGGGAGGGGGAAGCTGGGGTGAAGTGAGAGTAGCAGCAACATATATACACTACCAAATGTAAAATAGTTAGCTAGTGGGAAGCAGCAGCATAGCACAGGGAGGTCAGCTCTGTGCTCTGTGATGACCTAGAGGGGTGGGATAAGGAGGGTGGGAGGGAAGCTCAAGAGGGAGGGGATATGGGGATATATGTATGCATATGGCTGATTCACTTTGTTGTACAACAGAAACTAACAGTATTGTGAAGCAATTATACTCCAGTAGAGATCTATAAAAAAATAAAAAATAAAATAAAATAAAATAAAATGCTAGGTTGCAGCTTTTATTATGTCAGCTCCAATTTAAGTCCACTTAGCCAAATATTTAAGACCTTTGTCTGTTAGATTGTAGGTTTCTTTCAGATCCTTCATTTTAAGTCATATAATGTACATTTGCACTCAAAACTATTAGCTGAAAGTATGATTTAATAAGTTAATGAAGTATTTTGTATAGGAGATCTAAGCTTGCCTACCACTTTTTAGTTCAAGCAGTCATAGATATGCTATGGAGAAAGCACCTGGAAGTTAAAGTTCTTGTTTCATTTTATAAAATATCCATAAAAGAGAAATAAAATTCCTTTCACCCTCACTCAGTAGGATACCACAAAGATTAATCAAGTAATGCAATAAAAAGTGCTTTGAGCTATTCATACGTATGGTGGCTTTACAAAGGTACTTCATTGTAATTATTCTCTGCATTTACCTTTAATGCCATATCTAAAGGATTTTGAATTAGAAAAGAGACTTTTCCAGTATACAAAAGTTTTCTCAAAGTTATCTGTTCCAATCTTGACCCGTAGCTAATTTTTCTCAGTTAATATCCTCACACTACACAATTTGTTGTATTGTAGATTAGCGTAATGAATTAAGCAGGATAACGTATATAACGTTCCTGGTTCTTGGTAAGATCCTAGCAAATGCTTGTATTTGTTATTGTTTGTAATAGTTATAGTAGAAAGTGTTTTAGAAGTTACATCAATGAAATTTTCAGGAGTATCTGGAAAAAGAGGGGAGCCCATTACAGTTGGAATGTCAGCATTTAATAGACTATTCAGAATAAATTAACAGAGATCAAATTCTTGGATGATAGTTGCTTGTTTGTGTATTTTTGTGTAACCTGTTGTCAAATCATGTCACATTTTATTTATTTATTTATTTATTTTTTGCAGTATGCGGGCCTCTCACTGTTGTGGCCTCTCCCGCTACGGAGCACAGGCTCCAGACGCACAGGCTCAGCGGCCATGGCTCACAGGCCTAGCCGCTCTGCGGCATGTGGGATCTTCCCGGACCGGGACACAAACCCGTGTCCCCTGCATTGGCAGGCGAACCCTCAACCACTGCACCACCAGGGAAGCCCCTAATGTCACATTTTAAAATTGAACTTTCAACAGAATAGAGAGCCTAGAAATAAACCCACACACCTATGATCAATTAATCTTTGACAAAAGAGGCAAAAATATACAATGGGGAAAAGACAGTCTCTTCAGCAACTGGTGTTGGAAAAGTTGGACGCCTCATGTAAATCAGTGAAGTTAAAACACACTCTCACACCATACACAAAAATAAACTCAAAATGGCTTAAAGACTCAAATACAAGACAGGACACCATAAAACTCCTTGAAGAGAACGTAGGCAAAACATTCTCTAACATAAATTGTACCAATATTTTCTTAGGTCAGTCTCCCAAGGCAATATAAATAAAAGGAAAAATAAACACATGGGACCTAATCAAACTTATAAGCTTTTGCACAGCAAAGGAAACCATACACGAAAAGACAACCTACAAACTGGGAGAAAATATTTGCAAACAATGCAACCAACAAGGGCTTAATTTCCAAAATATACAAATAGCTCACACAACTCAATAACAAAAAAACAAACAACCCAATTGACAAATAGACAGAAGATCTAAATAGACATTTCTGCAAAGATGATATACCGATGGCCAACAGGTCAACAGGCATATGAAAAGATGGTCAACATCGCTAATCATTAGAGAAATGCAAATCAAAACTACAGTGAGGTACCACCTCACACCAGTCAGAATGGCCATGATTAAAAAGTTTGCAAATAACCAATGCTGGAGAGGGTGTGGAGAAAATGGAAACCTCATACACTGTTGGCAAAAATGTAAGTTTGTGCAGCCACTATGGAGAACAGTATGGAGGTTCCTCAAAAAAAAACTAAAAATAGAGTTGCCATATGATCCAGTAATCCCATTCCTGGGCAAATATCCAGAGAAAACTATAATTTGAAAGACACATGCACCCCAATGTTCATTGCAGCACTATTTACAATAGCCAAGACATGGAAACAACCTAAATATCTATCAACAGATGAATGGATTATGAAGATGTGGTATATATATACAATGGAATGAATGAAATAACGCCATTTGCAGCTACATGGTTGGACCTAGAGTTTACCATGCTAAGCGAAATAAGTCAGAAAGAAAAAGACAAACACCGAATGATATCACTTATATGTGGAATCTAAAATATGCCAAAATGAAAAATCTATGAAACAGAAACAGACCCACAGACATAGAGAACAGACTCCTGGTTGCCAAAGGGGAGGGGGGTGGGGAAGGGTTGGATTGGGAGTTTGGGGCTAACAGATACAAATTATTACATATAGAATGGTAAGAAACAAGGTCCTTTTTTATAGCACAGGGAACTATATTCAATACCCTGTAATAAACCATAATAGAAAAGAATATGAAAAAGAATACATATATATTTATATATATATATATGTATATGTGTGTGTGTATAGATAGATATCTATATATGTATAAAACTGAATCACTTTGCTGTACACCAGAAACTAAAAGAACATTGTACATCAACTATTCTTCAAAAAAATAAAATAAATAAAATAAAATAAAACTGAACTTTGAAAACCTGTTCACAGTGATTGCCTAGTGTGATAGGCCAAGTTGTTCAAGAAGCAATTCAACACTAAGCGATCATTATTGAAACATATTCTTTTCTGGAATACAGGATATATAACCCAAAGACAGACTGCTTTAAATGTACTAATAAACTGGATCTATTCATAGCCAATGTTAAATAACATCGTATGTTGAACAAAAATCATGGTGATAAACCTATATGCATTACACTAAGCCTATAGGCATCACACTTCCTGATTTCAAAATATATTACAAGCTACAGTATTCAAAACAGTTTAGTACCAGCATAAAAACATACATATTAATCAATGAAAGAAATATAGAGCCCAGAAATAAACCCATGTATGTACAGTCAACTGATTTTCGGCAAAGGTGTCAAGAATACCCAGTGGGAAAAGGATAGTCTTTTCAATAAATGGTATTGGGGAAAATGGATATTCACACACAAGAGAATGAAACTAGACCCCTATCTTAGACCACTCACAAAAATAAATATGAAATGGATTAAATACTGAAATGTAAGACCTGAAATCACATAACTCCCAGAAGAAAACAGAGGGGACAACCTCTTTGACATTGGTCTTGGCAATGATTTTATGGTTATGGCACCAGAAGAACAAACAACAAGAGCAAAAATAAACAAGTAGGGCTACATCAAACCAGAAATCTTTTTTTTTTTTTTTTTTTTTTTGCCGTACGCGGGCCTCTCACTGTTGTGGCCTCTCCTGCGGAGCACAGGCTCTGGATGCGCAGGCTCAGCGGCCATGGCTCACAGGCCCAGCCACTCCGCGGCATGTGGGATCCTCCCAGACAGGGACACGAACCCGTGTCCCCTGCATCGGCAGGCGGACCCTCAACCACTGTGCCACCAGGGAAGCCCTAAAAAACTTTTAAACTAAAAAACGCAGCAAAATAAATGAGCAATAAAGTAAAAATGTAACCTATGAAACGGGAAAAAATATTTGCAAATCACATGGCTGATAAGGTGTTAGTCTCCAAAATACATAAGAAACTCATACCACTCAATACCAAAATAAAACAAATAAAAGCAATCCAATTAAAAAATGGGTGAAAGATCTGAACAAACTTTTTTTCCAAAGACGTACAGATGGCCAACAGGTACACAAAAAGATGCTCAACATCATTAATCATCAGGGAAATGCAAATCAAAACCTCAATGAGATATCACTCCACACATGTCACAATAGCTATTACCAAAAAGTCAAGAGATAACCAGTGCTAGTGAGGATGTAGAGAAAAGGAAACCCTTGTTCATTGTTGGTGTGAATGTAAATTGGTGCAGCCATTATGGAAAACAGTATGGAGATTCCTCAAAAAATTAAATATAGAACTACCATATGAGCTAGCAATTCCACTTTTGGGTATACATCCAAAGGAAACAAAACCATTATCTCAAAAAGATATCCATACTCCCGTGTTCATTGCAGCATTATTCACAATAGCCAAGACATGGAAACAACCAAAGTGCCAGACAGATGAATGGATAAAGAAAATGTGGTATATATACAATGGAATATTATTCAACCACAAAAAGAAGGAAGTCCTGCCATTTTCCATAACATGGATTGCCTTGAGGGCATTACACTAAGTGAAATAAGTCAGAGAAAGACAAATACTGTATGATTTCATTTATATGTGGAATCTTAAAAAAAAAATCCTAAATTTATAGAAACTGAGAGCAGACTGGTAAATGCCAGGGGTGTGTGTGTGTGTGTTGGGGGGGTTGGGTGATAAATGGGTGAAAGTGGTCAAATGGTACAAACTTCCAGTTATTAGATGATAAGTTATGTGGATATGATGTACAGCATGATGACTTAGTTAATAATACTATATTGCACATTTGAAAGTTGCTAAGAGAGTAGATCTTAAAATGTTCTCACCACAAGAAAAAATATTGTAACTGTGTGAGGCAATGGATGTATTAACCAACTTTATTGTGGTAAACGTTTCACAATATACACACATATCAAGTCATAACATTATATACTTTGAACTTGCACAATGTTATATGTCAATTATATCTCAATAAAGCTGGAAAAAATTAAAAATAGAAAGTAAAAAATAAATAAAACTAAGGAAAGGTATGTGATAAGCAGACATCTGAAATGGTCCCTAATGATTTCTACCTCCCAGTACTTATGTCCTTACCAACACTCATGTGCTGAGTGTTGGTGAAACATATGACTTGTTTTTCACCGATAGACTATGACAAAGGAGAAGGATCTCATTTCTGTGATTGTATTATAAAAGATTGTTACTTCTGTATTGCTAGCAGACTTTCCCGTTATCTTCTTGCTTTATAGGGTTGATGAAGCAAACTACCATGCAGGAAATGCCCACATGGCAATGAACTACAAGGGCCTTTGACCAACAGCCATTGAGGAACTGAGGTCCTCAGTCCAACAACCCTTAGGAACTGAATGCTGCCAAGAACTACTGAGGGAACTTGAAATTAGACCCTTTTCTAGTTGAGTCATCAGATAAAACCATAGACTTTGGCCTTGGTTGCAACTTTGTGAGAGACTACAGCAAAGAACTCATGTAAGACATACCTGGATGCCTGAGCCACAGAAACTATGATATAATAAAAAGTTTTTTAAGCCATTAATTTTTGGTGTGATTTGTTAAGCAGCAACAGATATCTATTGTGTCTTTTATGTTTGAATGCTTGTTTGGAACTGATTTTTTAATGAGTATGTGACTAGTAAGTATTTGAAGAAGTTTTGTAAAAACTTAATGGAACCAAGCCAGTACCCATGAATTGTAATACTATTAAGATCTTTTTTCTAAAAAAGAATAAGTTACGTAATTTGCAATGTTAAAAGCTCACAGTCTGCCTAGACAGCCGTAAGCTTGGACAAGGATTTTTGAAGTTTTCCAAGATACACATTACAGTGTTTGCTTAACTTATAAAAGAACACTGAGAGCTGAAACTTGTTTTGATATAAAATAACCTTAGAATGTTAGTAAAAATATTGAGAAAAACTCTAAAACTTGCCTTGATTTCCTGAGTACATTCAAAGTTGCTATGAATAACTTCAAACAATAATATCTCTATGAGGCAGGTTTTCTTCCAGTGGAGAGACTTGGCTTAGACTGGCTCTATAGTGATCATTTGTATTAAACTCCCTTGTGTTATCCTTGTGCATCCTATTTGAAATAGCGCATGTCCTCTCTCAGACCCACTTTTATGACTACTTCCTTCCAGCATGCCCATTTACATATATTTTAGGCCAACCAGAAAGTAAAGGGGAAATAAATCTAGACTTGACCCAAATTAATATAAATAACAAACTGAATTAATAGGTTTTGCTACCTCTTACTTTAACATTTGAGTTGTTTTCTATCCATATGATATATATATATGTGTGTGTGTGTGTACATATATATATACACACACATATGTGTGTGTGTGTGTGTGTGTAACAATTTCCCAAATTATTATCCTTCTTTTTTGACCCTTACATATCCTAAAATACTAGTATTTCTTCTAGCATTTCTTTTTTGTTCTTTAGGATTTCCCATCTTTCTGCTTACACTACTCATTTGCTCTTGTATGCTACTTTATCCATTAGAGCCCTTATCATATTAATCAGAGTTGTTTTAAATTCCTAGTCTAATAATTCCAACATCCCTGCTACATCTGCTTCTGATGCTTGCTCTGTCTCTTCACATTTGTGTTTTTTTGCCTCTCCGTACATTTTGTAAAGTTTTACTTGATAGCCAGACATGATGTAATGGGTAAAAGGAACTGTTATAAATAGCTCTTTAGTAATGTGGTGGTGATGTGTGGGGGGAGAGGAAGGGTCCTATAGTCCTATGATTAGGTCTCATTCTCTTAGTGAGACTATGCCTCTGGACTTTGAATTTCACAAATGTTTAATTTTTTTTTTCTCTCCCCTTAGGTGAGAGAGGATGGCTAGAATGGCTTCGAGTTGGGTACCTTCCTTCCCCAGGTAAGTCAGTCTCAGATCATATCCCAGCCATTTAGGCTCTGGTTAACAAGCTTCCCGTGAGGGCAAGCCTTTTTGAGAAGAGCTGAGTGCTCTGGCTTATTTCAAAATGGTTCCTTTCCGCCTCATCCAGCAGGCGGTTTGAGGGGATTTTTCTCTGATATTTATTGTGGGAATCTCGTTGAGCTCCTAGTGGTAAACCTCACAAGACTGTGGGGGATGCTGATCAGTGGGTCCTCGTGATTTTGTTTTTTTATTGTTTGATAGCAAGTATTTATTGAGCTCACTGTATAAAATTCTTAAATATTTTGCCATCCTTAAATATAATGAGATACAGACAATTCAAGAAAGGAGAAATATAGCTATACTATCGTTTAAATAAAGACTATGCCACTAGCTCATGAATTTTTTAACTCTCAGATTTGTCCACACCTAGCTTCCAGCAATTCATCAATTACAGTTCTGGTGTTCTCACCCAGGTACTGGTTCCTGGCGCTGGTTCCCACAGCAGTTTCTGCTCATGAGTCTCTGCTCTCTGGTAAGGTGAGACCTGCTATATTTGCAGGTCTGTCTTTCCATTCTCAGGGCAGTAGTTTGCCCTGTGTCCTCCCCTCTCTTAAGCATCCAAGAAAAGTTGTTAATTTTTCAATCTGTTTAGCTTTTTATTTGTTGTTAAGACAGAGTGGAGACTTTCAAGCTCCTTACTTGCAGAAAATGAAAACTGGAAGTCTTCAACACCCGCTCTACATGTAGATGGTTATTTACCCCTCCAGCCTTCTCCTCCATTTTCTTGGAGGTTCAGGAATTTCACTGATTTATTTTCTCCTATTGCTCGTTATTAAATTAGATATTTTCAACATTCATATGGTGACAACCCTAAATTCTAGTCACACAATTACCCCTAATAAAATCCACCGCCATTTTACTACCTCAGCAACGTTTTATCAAGACCTCAATGTAGACCTTTCATTGGATGGTAGCTAATGTTCCTGAGGTAGACCACTTAGCATCAGTGGAAAGGTCTAGAATGTTGTCTACGTCAGAAACTTTAGCTACCATCCAATATAAATCTCTGAGCTGCCTCAGTCCTTTCTTCTCTTTAAACTCATTACCGTTTTAATCTTCAGTCCTCTTCCACTTCATTTTATTTTAACCCATAAATTACCACTGAGCCTCACATTCCTCCTGTTCAATGTGATATATTTTATTATTCTTCTCAATTATCCACTCCCTTCCCTGAACAGTTTTATATATCTTACACTTTCCAGGCCTCCCTGTAGGACGTGTGTATTAACCTATCCCATGGTCAGCCTTGACCATGTGAAATGGCTTGCTTTGGCCAGTGAGATGCCACTGGCCATGACAAGTGCCATGTTAGAGAAGATTCTTTTAAGAAGACAAAGAGTAGAACAGAGCCTAACCAAGGCTGATCCGCAGATCTGTCAGCAAATCTTAAAAGCTTGTTGCCACTATCCACTAAGATTTGGGGACTGTTTGTTGCCACCGGGAGAGCTGACTCACGTACCCAAATTTAGCCCCTTTGGCTGAGTATATTTTTCACTAACATCCTAACTCTCTTCCCACTTGATTTTCTGTCTCACATGAAAAAATGTCCTCAAAAAGATCTCCATCCTGAAATATGGTTTTCTCTAACTGAAATCAATTCATATTCTAAGAGCTTCTGATAAAAATTACAGAAATTTTTACTTTGTTCCCATTATAAATTTGTACTCTGTTGCCATTATAAATTCTCAGTTTCTAAACTTAGTTGACCTCTCAAAGCAATTTACCAATCTTTTTAATTATCCTTGATGAGCAACTTTTATTATTGTAATTGCTATTCCAGACCTCCTTCCCTTAAGTCTCCTACTCAGCCAGCACACACTTCTTTCTCTGATTGCCTTAGGTCCATCTTCACATATATACTAATCTTGATTCAGGCACTTATTTACATCTGCAGCCATTCTTTCCCTCTTTCTCCCCATCTCTGTAACCTATGCCACTTTTCCAGTTCAAGAATAATACTACTACTCATGTTTTACCTCATTACTACCTCATTTTACATCTTCTTGGATTTTGATACAACTATTTTACCTTCTTTCTTTCCCTCCCAAGTTATAAATATTCCATCTGTTGTTTTCCCATCCTGCAAAGCAAAAGAGGTCCCAGCCCTAACTATGGGTCCTTCTACATAATTTCTCTCCACTATCACACCCAACCTTTTGAGTATGGTCTATAATTATTCCTCTCTTCTCAATTACACCTCGGCCCTCTTAAATCCTGTTTTTATCTCCACCCTTACATTTAAGCTACTTTGACAAACTTGTTATTACCTCAAACTTCTAAACTTTATGTTCAATTCACTGTCATTGTACTTTTCTATCCTGCAGTTTTTGACACTTTGAAACAGGTTTTCTTTTAGTTTCATTTATCCCAGTGCAGCTTTCTACCTTTGGTTTCTATGAGACCATCTCATCCCTTCTTTGCTTTATCTGCAACAAATGAATTTTTAAAAACATTTTTTTTTGCCATTATTTGTATTACCAACAAATGTATCTCATGTTTATTAATCATTTAGTTAAGGTTTTTTTTTTCCTTAGGAAACTATGAATTTTCCAAAACTATTTATAATGCATTATTTGATTAGGGAAAATTCATTCTGCCTTAAGTCATTAGAATTTTCCCTAAGAATGAAATGCTTGTAATGAGTCTTGAAGGATAACAAAAAACTAGGCACACAGAGAAAGAAGGGCACTTCATGAAGAGGGAAAAACATAGGTAAAAATGTATTCAATAATGTTGAGTTTATTTTTCTGAAATGACTCGCCATAGATGAAACATGCAGGATTAATTATAAAGAAAAGAATTTGATAGTAGTAGGGCTGCAGGATCTTTGGTACAATACTGTGGAAAGATTCCCACCCCCCGCAAAAAAATAAAACAAGAAAGGAAAATCATATATGTTTAATATATAAATATGTTATACATATTTATATATTATGTATTATGCAATACTATATATGTATGTGTGTGTGTATATATATATATATTTTTTTTCCCAATTGAAGTAAATGGTGTTGACTTTAGGTCCTATATCACTAAAGTATATAGCAAAATAAAGTCTCAAAGGCAAAATCTATCATAATTAAAAGTTTCATGAATATGCCTCACTAAAAATGTTCTAACACCTTTCTAATATGTTAGTTTCCTAAGTGAGCCAAAACCTGAAACAACATAATTTGAGTCCTGTATTATACATGGCTGATATTGGGCATACACTACTTTTCCTAGGCTAAATAATATTGAAAATAAACAAAAATAACTTAGTTAGCTGCTCCATGAAATACATACTCCTGGAAAACTATGAAGCAACTAAAATAACTTACGTATAAAAAGTGACTTTTCAAGTCTTGCTCAAAGACACTTGCTCTCCAATCCAAAGCAATTATCTCACAAACTCTATCAACACCAACCAATTTCTCAATTTAGAAGAGTCATCATGTAATCACCTAGCCCAGGCTTTAAAAATCTTATACATACCCTCTCCTGAATTCCCTCTTCTGAGATACTACTAAAGCTATTTCAAAATGTTCTGTCTTACTGCAGAAAGTGTAATAAACTTAGTTATACTTCAATATATTTTTTTGGTGACCTTTTGGGGAATCTCATCATACAGGTAATGTACTGATACCAGTGGTGCATTTAGCAGTATTATTATTTATTTATATTCAACTGGTGCTGGGAAATATTCAAAAGCTATATCAAGATTTCAAACTGAAGCTCCCTGGCCCTGAAATCATCAATTTTTAGGACACTGGAAGCTAAATCACCAGAAGGATACAGTTTTGAGAAAGATCTAACTTTTCTGTTAGTGAGCTCTATAAGAGATGTTCTGTGATTTTTGTCTACACTGCTATAATCTCAGTGTCTCATATTTTGGTAGACACATAATAAGAGTTAAATTTTTAAAAAGTGTACCACTGAAGTCATCAGCATCCTAACGTGTGAATTTAGCAAAAATTCCATTGGTGGTGTTCCCATATACTTGGGGTTGGAAGAAAATTGATTTCAGGATAATAATTAACTACATGTTATTTGGTGAGAGACCAACCCGTGACAAATTGCTGAGTGTGATTACCAGGTTCTTATATTCTTGGAAGAAAATATGATCTTGACAAACTGGATTGTATATGGGTAACAGATTCCATTGTCTCACATTTTATCTATATAAATACTTACAGTATTGAAAAAACAGAATAAGACGTTGTCCTGAGGGTTAACTGTCCTTGCTTAGAAACATCTTTGATGGAGAAAAGGGTCATTGTCACAGTCTAGATGGAAAGGGGAAAATGAGGGAGTACTAAATTCCTTTGCATGAGGAACACATAGAATCTTTTGTTTGCTTCCCTAATGATTTCTCCACCATGAAAAGTGAGAAGAGTAAAGGAAGGAAAAACAATCAAAAAGGTGTCATGAGGACAGACATTATTTGAGCAGCATGGCAAATGAATAATTACCAGTGAAAACTTGGGGAGGAAAAAAACCTACTTTTAGAACAAATGCTATTATTTAGTCAGAAATAGACAATGTGGGGGATGTTTTTACCATTTCCTAAATTGATAAGTAAACTATGCAGC
This sequence comes from Grampus griseus, assembly GCF_964374135.1. Taxonomy (NCBI): domain Eukaryota; kingdom Metazoa; phylum Chordata; class Mammalia; order Artiodactyla; family Delphinidae; genus Grampus; species Grampus griseus. The sequence continues at coordinate 70,668,919 of NC_139018.1, forward strand.
ACACACAAATATCTCATGAGACTGTGTGTGTAGTTTCACGAGTGGACAGTTTACATCCAAGTGTGTGTGGAATGGGAAGCATGGATAGGATACTGAGTTGATCCATGAAATTAATCTGTTGAAGAAGAAGCTCTGAGCCAGAGAGGATTATGATGATGTAAGCCACAAAGAGAATTACCCTAATCTTGAGGCAGAGGTTGGGGGGTGTAGATTGTCATTGACTTGTTTTACACAATGTGAAATGTGGATCTGAGTCAATATCATGGATAATTTAAGGTGGAGTGCCAACAGATAAGAGCTAAACTCATTTAAATGAAAACAAAATATCAAAACAAAAATCACTGCAAAAGTAACTCCACATATGGAACATGCTAAAAAAAGTATTTCCATACATTTATTTGTAGATGACATTAATATCTTTACACATCCTACATAATCTCAGTCAAAACCAAAGTAGAAGAAAGTATAGTGCATATAGTATATTATTAGTTATCACTTATGATAGCTTCATGTGGTACAATGTAGTCTCTGATCATCTAATCTCATATTTACCCATTAATAATGTTTTTTCATAGATATAGACTGTCTTCTGGGATGCAGATTTGATATGAAATGATGAATTATGCACTGAAATCATCACATTCAATTAGAGTATGACCTTTATAAATTTTACCAGCTTCAAACTCATGACTCTACCATGAAATATGAAATTCAATACCATCACCTAAAAGTTGTTCAGCACTCTAGTTTGCTATGTGCTTACGCTCTTCAGGAATATAATTTATTGATATCAACCTGCTTGTAACTCCACAGATTTAAACTCTATTTTTACAATCAGTTGGATATTTATCATCTAGTCTTCTCCCAAAACTGAAGCAATAATGGAAAAGTCAAAAACATGCTGATTTCCTTTCAGAGCATTAAAGAGAGAATGAGAGAGAGAGATAGAGGGAAGAAAGAGAGTAAGAAAGATAAGGAGGGAAAGAACGTCTGAATATTGGAGACTGAAGAAATGAGAGGCTCAGATGCATTTTGAATATATCATCACACCAGTTTCCTTCATAAATCATTAAAATAACACCTCTCAGGTTCTCTTCGAAATAGGAATTTGCATTCCATCCATCTGTAAGCCTTTGAGTAGATTATTTACAAGTCTGAAATGGCCAATAACAATTTATTTTCCATTTTAAAGCCAGCTATTTTATCTATAATTTGGAGAGAGAAATGGGAAAAAAAATTTTTTAAATAAACACTTTTTGAACCATGGCATCTTGAATTCAAAATCAAATGAATAACCCTAGATTTATTCAAAAGGAGAACATTGCAAGGTTTTTGTTTTGTTTGTGTTTCTGTTTTTCTTTCTTTCTTTTTCTTTTTTTTTAAACCACTTCTCTTCTAACATTCTTTCTCTAGAAAAATAAGCAACTCTCTGTGCCAGAGTAGTGCATGACCTGATACTTTGAATAGAAGGCGACCACAGAATCACTGATTAGTCCCATCAGATGCTCTTAAAACCAAGATCCCTTGATGAGAGATTCCTGGGACACAACCATTCCCTGAATTCAATAGCTTGAAAGCAAGATAGGGATAAGACTGGTTATTGACTGCACAAGAACCTCTCAGGTTCTCTTCAAAATAGCTTGGAATTTCCATGCAACCCATTTGTATGGATGTTTTATGTTGATAAATGTTTTAAAATTGAATTCCAAAGGGAAGTACTGAACCAAAACCAAAAAACAGCAAACTCATCGTCCTTAATGGTGGAGAAATATAACTACCAAAATTATGGAAAGGGAAGAGAAAATGCTATCTGTATATTATTATTTGCCTTCTTATTTACATTTTATCTGCTAAAAGGATGAGAAAAACAGTTAATGGTATTAAGAGACAAGAATTAAACTTTGTTTTTATTAATGCATTTTATTTCCACAGGATAATACTGAAGCAAATAGTTTAATGGAATTAAAAAATGGATTTGATTTAGTGAATGGAAAGAGAATCTGTAGTTATTTTAGCTGGGGATAAAACAATTAAAGGCTTTATGTTTGTGTGCTTCATTAATAAAATTTAAATGCTAAAGTGGGGAGAGCTTTGCCTTTTATTCTGCTTTACGATAAGTCAATATATTTTCACAAACAACTAGCATAGTTTTTTTTCAGGTTCAGAAATCAAAATAAATGATCTATGATAGCCTCCTATCCAGGAATCCAAGGGTTTCTATCTTGATGAAATCTTATTACTCCTTAAATGACCACAGTGCAACACAATGGAAAGAATTGTGATCATTTTAAACCTGGGTGGCATTCATCATATGGTAACCCAGGGGTAAAAGGTCCTATATCCCATTTCCAATTATTTGAACTATCTACTGAAGTAATGCAATTTTCTCTTTAAAATGTCTCAAAAGATATAAGATGTCACTGTGCTTACAGGGTTTTGAAATTTTATTTTAAGGAATCAAAAGAAATTTGCTCTGTGAGCAGGTTTTTAAATTTGGCTTGATGCCTCTGATTCAGGGAACAAGCAATCTCCTTCCAACTCTCTCTTCTACTGGAGAGTTGTCCCCTTTCAACCTGTGCCTTTTGGTCCAATACAAATCAATGAACTCAAGACCCAATATAACATGTCTTAAAAATCCATTTAGAAAACAACTGCTCCAAAGTTCATCTCCTTCCTTTATCAGAAATTGCTGGAAATGTAATTTTGCAGCAAACATTTCATTTCTTGTCTTGAAATAGATTGAGATAAATGTGAAGTCAATGATTAGGTAAATGTAATGTCTTGGGTTGATGCCACAATGCAATATTCTATGTTGTGGTCACTACTGATGGATGTTTTGTACAGTTACTCAGCTGTATAATGGGACAAATTCCCATGACTCTATTTAAAATACCATGTGGTTCCCTCTCAATTAATATTACCAAAAGTACTTTGGCACAAATACAAAAAGCATGAGGGATTAGTGTGGAGCACGCCAGTGTAGTCATCTTTGCTCTGGATAGAGTTCTCCTTTATACAATAAATTATATCTGTGTACAATTTATTTACTGAGCTGCACCGCATGCAGTAAATAACACAACAAAAAGTATTCCTCCTTCAAAACTCACTTCTATGAGGTTATAAAAAGAAATCCTGTACTAAGTAATCTCCTATAGTACAGTTAAGGATTAAACGCTGATGAGGTTAACACACATATACTGGCACATGCACAGGCACTATGGCCATAGAAACACATTGTTTATGAGAGTCTCTATTTTAATAGCAAAGAAACATATTACTCCTCTCTATTCCCTGCTACCAAGGTGCATATCATGCAATATAAAAAAGAGGAAAAGGAAAGAGATGACTTTCTTTCAGAAGGAATAAAAACTAGAATATTCATAGTGACTTTCAAAATATGTTTTGGAAATGTAGAGGCTAAATTCTCTGGCACACAGGTGCCAAGACTGCATAACATAGGAATGAATCAAGTGATATAATGATAAATACCTTTTTTCAACTTCTGCTTCCTGTGATGGCTGTTCTTTGTGATTACATTTCACTGTTACATAGAAACCCATAATTATCAGGGATGATATCCAGTCACTATCATGTGTTGCAGTGATCAAAATGGTAAATTTCCACAATTTACCTTTTTTTAAATTAAAATGTTTAATATTTTCTAAACATGTAACACTTAAATAGTTGTCAATACATCAATATTTTACTTTCTAGCGTCCTTAGGTCCAGCACAGGGTAGTTAGTGATTTAGAAAGATTTATTGTCTCTCCTATTGCAGTAATATGTGAACCCTATTTGCAACACTTAAAATAGTTTTTCTGATTATTTTAGTTACTAGTATTTATATTAATCAAAATCCTAAATGAGTATTTGCTTCAGTAGCACATATATTAAAACTGGAATGATACAGAGAAGGTTAGCATGCCCCCTGCACAAAGACGACATGCAAATTCATGAAGCATTTTACACACACACACACACACACACGCTAAATCAACTGCATAACACCTTGCTTCATATCATGAAAAAGAACCTTGATACATTTTTGGAGGCATATGCCTATGCTCAAGACTTACAAATATAGACATGTTTTGAAAGTGTTGTAATTTTCTAATTTTGTAATTTTAAGTCATTCTTTGTAAATAACTTTTAAAAAATTTCTTCAGAAACATTTTAGAGTTTTCTCTGTATTGCTAGAATACTATAATCACATAATCCTGTGTTTTGGTGTGTTTTCTTTTTTCCCTCTGAAAACTTTTCTCCTATTTCTGGTATTACAAAATTGCATGATAATGGTATATCTTGGTTGGAAACATTTTAATCCATTGGGCTGGTACTCAGTTAATAACTTTTCAATATGGAGTAATTTTTTTTTTCTGTTCTAGGGACTCTCATGAATTATTTCTTTGTCAATTTTCCCACCCCATCTTCTCTGATATTCTAGAACTTCTATTAGAAAACATTTAAACAGGACCTCCGGGAAGATGGCGGAAGAGTAAGACGCGGAGATCACCTTCCTCCCCACAGATACACCAGAAATACATCTACACGTGGAACAACTCCTGCAGAGCATCTACTGAACGCTGGCAGAGGACCTCAGACCTCCCAGAAGGCAAGAAACCCCCCGCGTACCTGGTTAGGGCAAAAGGAAAAAAAATAAACAGAGACAAAAGGATAGGGACGGGTCCTGCACCAGCGGGAGGGAGCTGTGAAGGAGGAAAACTGTCCACACACTAGGAAGCCCCTTCGCGGGCGGAGACTGCAGGTGGCAGAGTGGGGGAGCTTCGGTGCCGCGGAGGAGAGCGCAGCAACAGGGGTGCGGAAGGCAAAGCGGGGAGATTCCAGCGCAGAGGATCGGGGCCGACCAGCACTCACCAGCTGAGAGGCTTGTCTGCTCACCCGCCGGGGCGGGCGGGGCTGGGAGCTGAGGCTCCGGCTTCCGTCGGAGCGCCGGGAGAGGACTGGGGTTGGCGGCGTGAACACAGCCTGCAGGGCGTTAGTGCACCGCAGCTAGCCGGGAGGGAGTCCGGGGAAAAGTCTGGACCTGCCGAAGAGGCAAGAGACTTTTTTTCCCTCTTTATTTCATGGTGCGCGAGGAGAAGGGATTAAGAATGCTGCTTAAAGGAGCTCCGGAGACGGGCGTGAGCCGAGGCTGAGAGTGCGCACCACAGAGACAGACACGAGACGCTGAGAACGCTGCTGCCGCCACCGAGAAGCCTGTGTGCGAACACAGGTCACTGTCCACACCCCCCTTCGGGGGAGCCTGTGTAGCCCGACACTGCCAGGGTCCTGGGATGCAGGGACAGCTCCCCCAGGAGAGCGCACTGCGCGCCTCGGGCTGCTACAGCGACGCGCCGGCCTCTGCCGCCGTGGGCCCGCCCCGCAGTCCGTGACCCTCCCTACCCCTCGGCCTGGGTGGGCCAGAGCCTCCGAATCAGCGGCTCCTTTGGCCCCGTCCTGTCTGAGTGAAGAGAAGATGCCCTCCGGCGACCGACATGCACAGGCGCGGCCAAAGCCAAGGCTGAGCCCCTGGGAGCTGTGAGAACAAAGAAGAGAAAGGGAAATCTCTCCCAGCAGCCTCAGAAGCAGCGGATTAAAGCTCCACAATCAATTTGATGTACCCTGCATCTGTGGAATACATGAATTGAAAACGAATCATCCCAAATTAAGGAGCCGTGTGGATGAAAGGCTCTTCGTGCTCCAGCCAGGAGTTAGTACTGTGCCTCTGAGGTGGGAGAGCCAACTTCAGGACACTGGTCCACAAGAGGCCTCCCAGCTGCACATAATATCAAATGGCGAAAATCTCCCAGAGATCTCCATCTCAACGCCAGCACCCAGCTTCACTCAACGACCAGCAAGCTACAGTGCTGGACATCCTATGCCAAACAACTAGCAAGACAGGAACACAACCCCACCCATTAGCAGAGAGACTGCCCAATCATAATAAGTCCACAGACACCCCAAAACACACCACCAGACGTGGACCTGCCCACCAGAAAGACAAGATCCAGCCTCATCCACCACAACACAGGCACTAGTCCCCTCCACCAGGAAGCCTACACAACCCACTGAACCAACCTTAGCCACTGGGGACAGACACTAAAAACAACAGGAACTACGAACCTTCAGCCTGCAAAAAGGAGACCCCAAACACAGTAAGATAAGCAAAATGAAAAGACAGAAAAACACACAGCAGATGAAGGAGCAAGATAAAAACCCACCAGACCTAACAAATGAAGAGGAAATAGGAAGTCTACCTGAAAAAGAATTCAGAAGAATGATAGTAAAGATGATCCAAAATCTTGGAAATAGAATAGACAAAATGCAAGAACAGTTAACAAGGACCTAGAAGAACTAAAGATGAAACAAACAATGATGAACAACACAATAAATGAAATGAAAAATACTCTAGATGGGATCAATAGCAGAATAACTGAGACAGAAGAACGGATAAGTGACCTGGAAGATAAAATAGTGGAAATAACTACTGCAGAGCAGAATAAAGAAAAAAGAATGAAAAGAACTGAGGACAGACTCAGAGACCTCTGGGACAACATTAAACACACCAACATTCGAATTATAGGGGTTGCAGAAGAAGAAGAGAAAAAGAAAGGGACTGAGAAAATATTTGAAGAGATTATAGTTGAAAACTTCCCTAATATGGGAAAGGAAATAGTTAATCAAGTCCAGGAAGCACAGAGAGTCCCATACAGGATAAATACAAGGAGAAATACGCCAAGACACATATTAATCAAACGGTCAAAAATTAAATACAAAGAAAGCATATTAAAAGCAGCAAGGGAAAAACAACAAATAACACACAAGGGAATCCCCATCAGGTTAACAGCTGATCTTTCAGCAGAAACTCTGCAAGCCAGAAGGGACTGGCAGGACATATTTAAAGTCATGAAGGAGAAAAACCTGCAACCAAGATTACTCTACCCAGCAAGGATCTCATTCAGATTTGATGGAGAAATTAAAACCTTTACAGACAAGCAAAAGCTGAGAGAGTTCAGCACCACCAAACCAGCTCTACAAAAAATGCTAAAGGAACTTCTCTAGGCAAGAAACAAAAAAGAAGGAAAAGACCTACAATAACGAACCCAAAACAATTAAGAAAATGGGAATGGGAACATACATATCGATAATTACCTTAAATGTAAATGGACTAAATGCTCCCACCAAAAGACACAGATTGGCTGAATCGATACAAAAACAAGACCCATATATTTGCTATCTACAAGAGACCCACTTCAGACCTAGAGACACATACAGACTGAAACTAAGGGGATGGAAAAACGTATTTCATGCAAATGGAAACCAAAAGAAAGCTGGAGTAGCAATTCTCATATCAGACAAAATAGACTTTAAAATAAAGACTATTAGAAGAGACAAAGAAGGACACTACATAATGATCAAGGGATCGATCCAAGAAGAAGATATAACAATTGCAAATATTTATGCACCCAACATACGAGCACCTCAATACATAAGGCAAATACTAACAGCCATAAAAGGGGAAATCGACAGTAACACATTCATAGTAGGGGACTTTAACACCCCACTTTCACCCATGGACAGATCATCCAAAAAGAAAATAAATCAGGAAACACAAGCTTTAAATGATACATTAAACAAGATGGATTTAATTAATATTTATAGGACATTCCATCCAAAAACAACAGAATACACATGTTTCTCAAGTGCTCATGGAATATTCTCCAGGATAGATCATATCTTGGGTCACAAATCAAGCCTTGGTAAATTTAAGAAAACTGAAATTGTATCAAGTATCTTTTCTGACCACAACGCTATGAGACTAGATATCAATTACGGGAAAAGATCTGTAAAAAATACAAACACATGGAGGCTAAACAATACACTACTTAATAACGAAGTGATCACTGAAGAAATCAAAGAGGAAATCAAAAAATACCTAGAAACAAATGACAATGGAGACACGACGACTCAAAATCTATGGGATGCAGCAAAAGCAGTTCTAAGAGGGAAGTTTATAGCAATACAATCCTACCTTAAGAAACAGGAAACATCTCGAATAAACAACCTAACCTTGCACCTAAAGCAATTAGAGAAAGAAGAACCAAAAAAACCCAAAGTTTGCAGAAGGAAAGAAATCATAAAAATCAGATCAGAAATAAATGAAAAAGAAATGAAGGAAACAATAGCAAAGATCAATAAAACTAAAAGCTGGTTCTTTGAAAGGATAAACAAAATTGATAAACCATTAGCCAGACTCATCAAGTAAAAAAAGGGAGAAGACTCAAATCAATAGAATTAGAAATGAAAAACAAGAAGTAACAACTGACACTGCAGAAATACAAAAGATCTTGAGAGATTACTACAAGCAACTCTATGCCAATAAAATGGACAACCTGGAAGAAATGGACAAATTCTTAGAAAGGCACAACCTGCCAAGACTGAATCAGGAAGAAATAGAAAATATGAACAGACCAATCACAAGCACTGAAATTGAAACTTAGATTAAAAATCTTCCAACAAGCAAAAGCCCAGGACCAGATGGCTTCACAGGCGAATTCTATCAAACATTTAGAGAAGAGCTATCACCTATCCTTCTCAAACTCTTCCAAAATATAGCAGAGGGAGGAACACTCCCCAACTCTATCTACAAGGCCACCATCACCCTGATACCAAAACCAGACAAGGATGTCACAAAGAAAGAAAACTACAGACCAATATCACTGATGAACATAGATGCAAAAATCCTCAACAAAATACTAGCAAACAGAATCCAACAGCACATTAAAAGGATCATACACCATGATCAACTGGGGTTTATTCCAGGAATGCAAGGATTCTTCAATATATGCAAATCAATCAACGTGATACACCATATTAACAAATTGAAGTAGAAAAACCATATGATCATCTCAATAGATGCAGAGAAAGCTTTTGACAAAATTCAACACCCATTTATGATAAAAACCCTGCAGAAAGTAGGCATAGAGGGAACTTTCCTCAACATAATAAAGGCCATATATGACAAACCCACAGCCAACATCATCCTCAATGCTGAAAAACTGAAAGCATTTCCACTAAGATCAGGAACAAGACAAGGTTGCCCACTCTCACCATTCTTATTCAACATAGTTTTGGAAGTTTTAGCCACAGCAATCAGAGAAGAAAAGGAAATAAAAGGAATCCAAATCGGAAAAGAAGAAGTAAAGCTGTCACTGTTTGCAGATGACATGATACTATACATAGAGAATCCTAAAGATGCTACCAGAAAACTACTAGAGCTAATCAATTAATTCGGTAAAGTAGCAGGATACAAAATTAATGCACAGAAATCTCTGGCATTCCTATACACTAAGGATGAAAAATCTGAAAGTGAAATCAAGAAAACACTCCCATTTACCATTGCAACAAAAAGAATAAAATATCTAGGAATAAACCTACCTAAGGAGACAAAAGACCTGTATACAGAAAATTATAAGACACTGATGAAAGAAATTAAAGATGACACAAATAGATGGAGAGATATACCATGTTCTTGGATTGGAAGAATCAACATTGTGAAAATGACTCTACTACCCAAAGCAATCTACAGATTCAATGCAAGCCCTATCAAACTACCACTGGCATTTTTCACAGAACTAGAACAAAAAATTCACAATTTGTATGGAAACACAAAAGACCCCGAATAGCCAAAACAATCTTGAGAACAAAAAACGGAGCTGGAGGAATCAGGCTCCCTGACTTCAGACTATACTACAAAGCTACAGTAATCAACACAGTATGGTACTGGCACAAAAACAGAAATACAGATCAGTGGAACAGGACAGAAAGCCCAGAGATAAACCCATGCATATATGGTCACCTTATCTTTGATAAAGGAGGCAGGAATGTACAGTGGAGAAAGGACAGCCTCTTCAATAAGTGGTGCTGGGAAAACTGGACAGCTACATGTAAAAGTATGAGATTAGATCACTCCCTAACACCGTACACAAAAATAAGCTCAAAATGGATTAAAGACCTAAATGTAAGGCCAGAAACTATCAAACTCTTAGAGGAAAACATAGGCAGGACACTCTATGACATAAATCACAGCAAGGTCCTTTTTGACCCACCTCCTAGAGAAATGGAAATAAAAACAAAAATAAACAAATGGGACCTAATGAAACTTAAAAGCTTTTGTGCAGCAAAGGAAACCATAAACAAGACCAAAAGACAACCGTCAGAATGGGAGAAAATATTTGCAAACGAAGCAACTGACAAAGGATTAATCTCCAAAATTTATAAGCAGTACATGCAGCTCAATAACAAAAAAACAAACAACCCAATCCAAAAATGGGCAGAAGACCTAAATAGACATTTCTCCAAAGAAGATATACAGACTGCCAACAAACACATGAAAGAATGCTCAACATCACTAATCATTAGAGAAATGCAAATCAAAACTACAATGAGATATCATCTCACACCAGTCAGAATGGCCATCATCAAAAAATCTAGAAACAATAAATGCTGGAGAGGGTGTAGAGAAAAGGGAACCCTCTTACACTGTTGGTGAGAATGTAAATTGATACAGCCACTGTGGAGAACAGTATGGAGGTTCCTTAAAAAACTACAAATAGAACTACCATATGACCCAGCAATCCCACTACTGGGCATATACCCTGAGAAAACCATAATTCAAAAAGAGTCATGTACCAAAATGTTAATTGCAGCTCTATTTACAATAGCCCAGAGATGGAAACAACCTAAATGTCCATCATCGGATGAATGGATAAAGAAGATGTGGCACATATATACAATGGAATATTACTCAGCCATAAAAAGAAACGAAATTGAGCTATTTGTAATGAGGTGGATAGACCTAGAGTCTGTCATACAGAGTGAAGTAAGTCAGAAAGAGAGAGACAAATACCGTATGCTAACACATATATATGGAATTTAAGAAAAAAAATGTCATGAAGAACCTAGGGGTAAGACAGGAATAAAGACACAGACCTACTAGAGAACGGACTTGAGGATATGGGGAGGGGGAAGGGTAAGCTGTGACAAAGCGAGAGAGAGGCATGGACATACATACACTATCAAACGTAAGGTAGATAGCTAGTGGGAAGCAGCCGCATAGCACAGGGAGATCAGCTCGGTGCTTTGTGATCGCCTGGAGGGGTGGGATAGAGAGGGTGGGAGGGAGGGAGACGCAAGAGGGAAGAGATATGGGAGCATATGTATATATATAACTGATTCGTTTTGTTGTAAAGCAGAAACACACCATTATAAAGCAATTATACTCCAATTAAGATGTTAAATAAAATGTAGACGCTTTCCAATATGAAGGCCATGACTACAGGGGCCGTTGATGCCATGCTGTTTACAATATTCTATTCAAGGTGCTTCTTTATGTTTACAACATCATCAGGGTGAGGAAGTGAAGGGAGACGTGTACAACTTTGACCTGGTGGGGTTTGCAACCCTGGGATTTTCTGGTTGAAATTCACAACTAGCCCATGTATGTGAAAGGCAAGGAGAGATTGGAGAAAGAGGAGGGCCACTCCAGATTGGTAGGCAGGCGGCTGCAAGATGAGTAGGTCTCTGCACCTGCCCAACAGAATCTTAAGAGCTTATATAGAGGCCTTAACAGGGTTCAGTCTTGTATACAGTCCAGATGGTCTCAATAACACAGACTCTCTCAAGGCTGCGTCCTTGAAGCAGCTCCTAGTGAAGAACGTACATTTTAGGGACAGAGGAGCGGGTAAGGAGCCTCCAATTGCCCAGGTCCGGCTAGAAGATCAACCAGCTGTTGGCCTTACAAGCCCCGCCCCCTTCCCCCAGTATACTGTGCCCTGAGCAGTCAGCAGGTTTTACTACCATGGAGGTGGCTCATTTGGCAGCTATCTGGTTGTCCTGCAGGCAGATACCACAGCAACAGTACAGGCACATGCAAGAGAAAAACCAGGTTAAGATAATAATTCCCAAAATAAATAATAATGTTTTCCACCCCAGGATCTGAACCACTGATTTATTACGTCCCCTAGGCTGGGGGTCAAGTCCCTCATGGCGTTCAGTTGTGTTCCCATGTGATTTAATAAAGATGATGTATTAGTGGACTCATCAGGTATGAATACACAACATTCTGTTTGGATAACGGCACAGATGCCTCCTTGAGAGGCAGTAACAATGTCCAAGCCCATCCTATTTCGGAGGACAGATTTTCTCATTAGAGACACTTCAGTGTTCAGTAAGAACAGACTTTGTCATCTATCATTTAAGACTTTCTGGGTGAATTTAGTAAGGCCTTCTATGAGTGCTATTAATGTCCTTTAGGCCAACGGAGGGAACAGAGATGGTGGCCAAACGATCATTCCAGTAGGAAACAGAACATGCCCATCTGGCCTTGAGGAGATGGTGGTTTGCAACTTTTGTTACCATGGGGCAGATTGTCTCCTATGTCCAGGGAAAACCCAGGGTGCAAGAGCCCAAAGGTTTTTGCCACACAACTACTGGATCCCATTCAGGGCTACCCAATAAATACCTGGCCAGCACAACCAGTCAGTGCCAAGCCAGTCACCATTCTTTCATGTGACAGAATGACTACACAGTTCTGGTGATATCTAGCTCATATCCCTGGTACACTTGTGTTGGTTCTGTTTAGAGTGATTTTTCTGTCCCCATCATAGGGGTGCACTAGTGTACAAATGTCCATAACTCAGGGTAGGCCACATGAATCCATCCCAAATATGAGTGTAGCCACCCATGACTCTGATGGTGGTATTTTTAGGACCTTCTGGTCAGCAGTTTGATGGGCTGCCTAGGTAGCTTGATCGACAGAAAAAGAATACCCATACCTAGCCTTATTAATAGTGTGTGACACAGGCCAGGCTTCTGGATCAGTATTGGTAATATCAGATGAATTGAGAGTCCTAATCTTAGCTTATTATTCCTTAATTTATTGCTTTAGTGCATTCCAGTCCCCTTCCTAGAGTGGTGATACCCTCCATGGCAATCCTGATGAGCTAGAGAGGGGTAACTGACCACATACTCAACAGCTGGATGGATTCCTTTGCCAGGCTTACTAAGAGGAGGCCCACTGTAGAAAGGTATTCTCATTAGGTGCCCATTCCATGACTGGATGCCACAGGAGCAGAGGGAGTCTTAGGTCAAAAAGATAGGTATTTAATAGGAACTTGTATGGGAAGGTCTTCCCCTTCTATAATAATTACACTTGCGGCCCAATCCTTAGATGTTAGTATGGCAGCAGCTTTAGGAATCTGACCTGGTTGTGCATACCATACATGTTGGCTGGGGAAACAGCACTTCAGGCATGGAGATGGACTGGGTGTGGGGTGCGCCAGACAGGCACCCTCACTTTCTCCCCTCTTTCAGTAGTGTATATTCCATTCTAGGCACTGTGCATTTCAACAAGTCCAGCTTGCAGCAGGACAATGGGATCCGAGTGGATATTGAGTAGTTCCTGCTCACCCAAGGGTATAACTCACCCATTGCAAATTCCAGTAGATTACCTTTGCCAGGCGTGGTGGAGTTGAGTATTCTCAGCAGCACAGCACAGTGATCCATGGTGAGAGTTGGGACAATGACCATCTCCCAAGACTCCATATCTTTATGGTGTTGGGTGTAGGGGTCCCTAGTCTGACATATGGGGCAACAGGCCTTACTTGTTGATCATTCAAATGTATTAAAGCCTGGGATAGTACTTTAGTCCACCTGGCCAAGGTGGTTTTACCAGCTAGTTATTTAATTTGCTGCTTTAATTTTCCATTCTTCCTTTCTACCAACCCTGCTACTTATAGGTTGCAAGGGAAATGGAACCTCCATTCAATGTCATGTTCTTTTGCCCAGTCTTGTATATTGTGACCTTTGAAATATGATCCCCAATGACTGTCTACTGGATGAGCGTATCTCTTCATGGTACTCAGCTTCTCTAATCCCCTAATGGTGGCAGCCTGGTTTGCATGGTGATGGGGAAAGCTTGGGTTAGGCCAGACGCAGTGTCCACACAAGCCAAGGCATATTTAGAACCCTCACTCAGAAGGAGGGGACCAATATAATCAACATGTCAGTCTCTCATTGATTGGGAACTCTGGTGGATGGCCCCAAGATTCCTATGGCAATTGCCTTGGGCACTGTTTAGAATACCCAGGACATGCTGTTACTGCATTAATGAAGTCACTGTATTTCAAGAGCAATCTGGCATCCTCAGCAATACACCATCCCACCCAGGTACTATGGTGGCCGCTCCTCCTATGCACCCAGTCTGCTGTGTCTACTGAAGGGTCCATTGCTAGGCTCATACCTGGGCTAGGGCACTAACTTCCTGATTGCTAAGGGGTGTCAGCACCTTATGAAGATGAGTGGGGAAGAGGAAGAGAATGGGGACTGCCTCAGGCCTTGCAGGCAAACCCAAATGTCTTTCCACATATCCTGACCCCACAAGGGCTTATTCACACCTTGATGATCACCCACACCTCGTCTTCTCAGTGTCTAAGCCATAGGGTTAACCCCTTTAGAACAGCCCAACTGTCAGTGCAAAAGGTTAATGGCCAAGGCTCATGAGTGATGATCACCAGCCAAATCTCTCTGAGTTCAGCCCACTGGCTGCTTCAGTTCATTCCTCTTTTCATCCAGATGGTGTCAGTGTTGGGCTGAATAGTGACTGCAGTCCATGTAGGTGGTCTGCCCAGACTAGACCCATTTGTATGCCAGGCATCAGTGGGAATTTCCCCCCTTCCCTCTCTACAGGCCACAAAGGCTGCCACAGGAAGTGGGGGCATTTGAAGGATCTACTGATACATATTCTACAGGGCCTAGTACAACCTGCGTTTCTAGAGACGGTTGGCAGACAGGATACTCCTCTGATGCAAAGAGGCATGCTACTTAGTCAAAGTGACAAGCTGAGCCTTGGTAGAGATGGGTTGATGGAACATATTCTCCATCCACCTCTTGACAGGAAGGGACATTCTTACCATGATATGCTGTTCCTTCTTAAGAGGCTCTACCTGGAGGGATGCTGTGTACACTGACAAGAACAGTTGTTCTACAGAAATATACCAGTTTTCTGCCCCTTTCCAGACCCGGGACCAAAATCCTAGGGATCCTCTCTCCTTCTGTTGTTTCTGCCAAAGTGCCCAACCCATACCTTCCAGAGTCATGGGCACATTTAACTCAAATTGTAGCCCCGCTTTGGAGATGCCCAGAGCTTTAATCGGCTTCACTAGTATTTTTGCTTTCTCAAAGGCAGCTTGTTGCTCTGATCCGCTATGTGCTCTTTCTTTACCAGGCAGTAGGCAGTATAATGGACAAATGCACTGTGCCAAGTGAGGAATAAAAGTCCTCCCAAACCCAAATCTCTCAAAAGCTTGCACTTCTTCCACATTCTTAGGGTTTGGATAGGTCTGCACATTGTTGATAACAGACTCTGGGACAACACTTGT
Source organism: Grampus griseus (assembly GCF_964374135.1). Classification (NCBI taxonomy): domain Eukaryota; kingdom Metazoa; phylum Chordata; class Mammalia; order Artiodactyla; family Delphinidae; genus Grampus; species Grampus griseus. The sequence continues at coordinate 70,684,359 of NC_139018.1, forward strand.
GTCACGCACCCATATGACTCCCAAGAACTTTACAGCAGTGCCTGGGCCTTGAATTTTCTGCAGGTTCATTGCCCATCCATTTGCTCACAGATGTTCCAGCAAAATCTACAGACTGGCCTGCAGCAGAGACAAGTCTTCCCATGTCAACATTATGTCATCAATGTAATGGGCCCATTCTACTGATGTGGGGAAGGAGAACAGGGACAGCTCTCGGGCTACCATCACATGATCTATCACGGGGCTGTGTAGATGGCCTTGGGGAAGCACTTGAAAGGTCCATTGCTGCCCGTCCCACATGAAGGCAAATTCATCTTGTGACTCAGCAGCCAGGGGTATACTGTACTGAAAAAGCATTTGCTAAGTCCAATACAGCTTGGTGCACTCCTAGAACCAAGACCAAGGTATCTAAGATGGCAGCAATGTTGGCACAGCTGCACCAATGGAGGGCACTACGTTGTTCAATGATCAGTAAGCTGTAGCCATCTGCCAAGAGCCATCTGCTTCTTACTGGCTATACCGAGATGTTGAAAGCACTATGGATGAAAGGTGCAATATGCACTTGGTGCAGTTCTTGGATAGTTTCTCCCATTTCCCTATGTCTCTCAGACAATTTATATTATTTGACAGTTACCACTCTAACAGGGACTGTAGACTTACTGGTTCCCAGTTGGCTTTTCCCCTCAGGTACTGGTTTGATTACTCTAACCAGGAGGTGGATTTCACTGACAGAGGTTTGCAGAGTTTGATCTTGTAGGATATCAATGCCCAATATGCTCTTTGGTGTTGGAAAGATAAAAACCTCATATTCTCATGGGGGAAAATGCCCCATTTGCAGTATCAAAGGGACCTTCCTAACCATAACCACTGCCCTCCATATCCATTGACGGTGCTGAGGGGGCCAGAAATATATCATTGCTAGAATGAAATTAAAACTCCAATGAAATACTACTATACAACCAACTTAGTACAAAGTAAGAAGTAATACAATATCAAGAATAGGTAAGAATGTAGACTACTAGGAATATCCATACCCTGTAGGTGGTATAGTTTCTTTTGAAAGCAGTATAGACATTTCTAGTGATGTTGAAATTATATACACCAAAAGTGTGTTTATGTATACATGATGTGTGGACAAAACATTCTCAGCAGCATTATCTATAATGTAGAAAAAAAATCTAATTTTCATCTTCATTAGAATAAAGGAATGGTTCTGCATTTATAAAGTGAATGTAAAACTCTGATATGGACATGTTATTTTATTCATTGACATATTTGACTGGTTTCAAAAGTGAGCTTAGGAAACAAAATACATGCAATGAAAGAAAACAAATAAGAAAGGAAGACAAGCAAAATAAGGAAAAATAGAGACAACAGATCTATACAAAAGCCATTACCAGTGTGGCCAGTGTTTGCACATTCTATATTAATATCAAAATTCTGGAACTTGTGGGAATTTAGTTTTGTTGTTACAACATAATGATATTTATGTTCTTTACAGCCATGTCTAACAACTTTTCAATGTAATCACTTGAAGAAGTGCAATTAATATTTGAGAGTTTTTTTCCAAATTTTCTCAAAACCAAAAGGCGTTCATTAAATACACGAGTGTCAGAGTTCCTAGCTCTGTTGTTGCTACACTGGATGTTACAAGATAGCATCAACATATTATATATTTCTTCCACTCTCCCATTAGTACTAATATTATCATATACTTTAAAGTACTATGTGGGAGGTGTGGACATAAATTCTCATTAGTAGCTAATGAAATCTCTGCTTATATGGAGTTCTATTCTGTATGTATTAATATTAAAAATTATCTCTGTATTTGGGAGAGTATATATAAGGTCTCAGTATAGCCATAGCCTATGTCCGTTGTTATAAATGTAATTTAATTATGTAGCTGGAATAGGATGTCAGCAGCCTATGAACATTTTAAAAGAAGGCAATTTGTTTTTCTTTCAATAATGTTTCTATGAATTTTAGATTGAAATGGCACTAGAATGATCTATGGCTAATGCTTCCTTTTGTCAAATAAAAGGTGATTTTCCTTCTTTCTACTCCTGATAACCTTTTAACTGGGCTTTATTCTCTCCAGTCTTCCCTCTGAGATCTTGCCCAGTTAATTATATCCACTCTTTCTGAGAGCTACAATCTCCTCTGGCTTCCCTAGCTAAAAAAAACAAGCTGAATTCTCCTGTGAAAATAAAAAACAAAAACAAAACAAGCAAACAAAACACGCCCTGGATTCTTAATGTACTATCTTATTTATTTATTCCTTTCTCTTCCAACTACGTGAATGCTCACTGACTCCTCAACAAATTAAATTCTGAGTTCTTCCACTCTTACTTTATTCTAAACATGTTTTTGCTAAAGTAACCAAAGGTTTATTAAGTGTCCAGAACAGTAATCTCACTTTTTTCCTTATTGTAATATTCCTCACTCTAACATTGGTCCCTAGTGAATATCTCATATTTCTCAAACTCTTTCCTAGACATCTATCATAGCACTCTTTTTTGGCTATTTCATACCATTTTGACAATTTTTTTCTCCCTCTCCCTCTGTAGCACATCCCCCCTCTATGATGGTATACTCTTCAGAGTTTGCTTATAGCCCTCAGGTTTTCTCCTTCTATATGTCCCCCAAAGGGATTTCCTTCTATTCCCATAATTCAGCACATAATCTCTAATCTATTAACTCCCAAATATGTTATCTCCACACGTTTTCTTTGGCAGTAGTTCAGTTCGAGTGACTCTTTAACAAAACTGGAATTTGTTAGCAAACATTAAAAAAAAATTTCCATTTGGGCATAACAGGAAAAAAATGACTTATACTTCAGTGTTTCTGATTTGCAGAAGATCTTTAAAGTGGGTTGCTAATGATGCCTGTAACTAAGAATGGCACTTCCCTGATGCCTAAAGTTTGCAATCTTGTAATATATTTATTGTAACAATACTCAGAATGAAGTCTTAAAAGATCCCAGGCTTTTGGCATGCCTGGGGGGTTCACAATGATTTCAGACTGGGTACAATCAACTGAGAACATGGATAAAGTATATCAAGGTTTCCTAACCTTTTTAAGCACATGATTATCTGCCAGAAAGATTTGTATACATACATTGCCATGTGTTTTCCGAGTTACTGAAGAATTCACATAAAAATAACTATATTATAAAAATACTTATAAATCAAAGCAATGTCTCTGTCACATTTTAAAATTGCTTGTGGTACTATAAATGTGTCAGAAAAAAGAGTATACAGAGAAGAAACAAGAAGAACTACAATTCTGCAGCCTGTGGAATGAAAAACACATTCACAGAAAGACACACAAAATGAAAAGGCAGAGGACTATGTACAGGATGAAGGAACAAGATAAAATCCCAAAAAAACCAACTAAATGAAGTGGAGATAGGAAACCTTCCAGAAAAATTATTAGAATAATGATAGTGAAGATAATCCAGGACCTCGGAAAAAGAATGGAGACAAAGATTGAGAAGATGTAAGAAATGTTTAATAAACACCTAGGACAATTAAAAAACAAACAGAGATGAACAATACAATAACTTAAATGAAAAATACACTAGAAGGAATCAATAGCAGAATAACTGAGGCCGAAGAATGGATAAGTGACCTGGAAGACAGAATGGTGGAGTTCACTGCCACAGAACAGAATAAAGAAAAAAGAATGAAAAGATATGAAAACAGCCTAAGAGACGTCTGGGACAACATTAAAAACAACAACAGTCGTGTTATAGGGGTCCCAGAAGGAGAAGAGAGACAGAAAGGACCCAAGAAAATATTTGAAGAGACTACAGTCGAAAACTTCCCTAACATGAGAAAGGAAATAGCCACCCAAGTCCAGGAAGGGAAGAGAGTCCCAGGCAAGATAAACCCAAGGAGAAAAATGCTGGGACATGTAGTAATCAAGTTGACAAAAATTAAAGACAAAGAAAAATTATTCAAAGCAACAAGGGAAAAAACGACAAATAACATACAAGGGAACTCCCATAAGGTTAACAGCTGATCTTTCAGCAGAAACTCTACAAGCCAGAAGGAAGTGACACAATATATTTAAAGTGATGAAAGGGAACAACTAACAACCAAGATTACTCTACCCAGCAAGGATCTCATTCAGATTTGACAGAGAAATCAAAAGCGTTACAGACAAGCAAAAACTAAGAGAATTCAGGACCACCAAACCAGCTTTACAACAAATGCTAAAGGAACTTCTCTAAGTGGGAAACACAAGAGAAGAAAAGGATCTACAAAAACAAACCCATAACAATCAAGAAAATGGTAATACGAACATACATATCGATAATTACCTTAAATGTGAATGGATTAAATGTTCCAACCAAAAGACACAGGCTCGCTGCATGGATACAAAAACAAGACCCATATATACGCTGTCTACAACATGCCCACTTCAGACCTAGGAACACATACAGACTGAAAGTGAGGGGATGGAAAAATATATTCCATGCAAATGGAAATCAAAAGAAAGCTGGAGTGGCAATACACATATCAGATAAAATAGACGTTAAAATAAAGAATGTTACAAGAGACAAGGAAGGACACTATGTAACGATCAAGGGATCAATCCAAGAAGAAGATATAACAGTTATAAATATATATGCACCCAACATAGGTGCACCTCAATACATAAGGCAACTGCTAACAGCCATAAAAGAGGAAATTGAAAGTAACACAAAAATAGTGGGGGACTTTAACACCTCACTTACACCAATGGACAGATCATTCAGACAGAAAATTAATAAAGAAACACGAGCTTTAAATGACACAATAGACCAGATATATTTAATTGATATTTATAGGACATTCCATCTGAAAACAGCATACACTTTCTTCTCAAATGCACACAGAACATTCTCCAGGATAGAGCATATCTTGGGACACAAATCAAGACTTGGTAAATTTAAGAAAACTGAAATCATATCAACCATCTTTTCTGACCACAACACTATGAGATTAGAAATCAATTACAGGAAAAAAAACATAACAAACACATGGAAACTAAATAATATGTTACTAAATAACCAGGAAATCACTGAAGAAATCAAAGAGGAAATCAAACACCTAGAGACAAATTACAACAAAAACACGACAATCCAAAACCTATGGGATACAGAAAAAGCAGTTTTAAGAGGGAAGTTTATAGCAATAGAATCCTACCTCAAGAAACAAGAAACATCTCAAATAAACAATCTAAACTTACACATAAAGGAACTAGAGAAAGAAGAACAAACAAAACCCAAAGTTAGTAGAAGGAAAGAAATCATAAAGATCAGACCACAAATAAATGAAAGAGAAACAAAGCAAACAACAGCAAAGATCAATAAAACTAGAAGCTGGTTCTTTGAGAAGATAAACAAAACTGATAAGCCAGACTCTTTAGCCAAACTCATCAAGAAAATGAGGGACAGGGCTCAAATCAATAAAATTAAAAAGAAGAAGTTACAACAGACACCACAGAAATACAAAGCATCATAAGAGACTACTACAAACAATTCTATGCCAATAAAATGGACAACCTGGAAGAAATGGACAAATTCTTAGAAAGGTATAACCTTCCAAGACTGAGCCAGGAAGAAATAGAAAATATGAACAGACCAATCATAAGTAATGAAATTGAAACTGTGATTAAAAATCTTCCAACAAACAAAAGTCCAGGATAAGATGGCTTCACAGGTGAATTCTATCAAACATTTAGAGAAGAGCTAACACCCATCCTTCTCAAACTCTTCCAAAAATTTGCAGAGGAAGGAATACTCCCAAACTCATTCTATGAGGCCACCATCACCCTGATACCAACACCAGACAGAGATACTACAAAAAAAGAAAATTACAGACCAATATCACTGATGAATATAGATGCAAAAATCCGGAACAAAATAATAGCAAACAATCCAACTACACATTAAAAGGGTCATACACCATGATCAAATGGGATTTATCCCAGGGATGCAAAGACTCTTCAATATATGCAAATCAATCAATGTGATGCACCATATTAACAAACTGAAGAATAAAAACCATATGATCATCTCAACAGATGCACAAAAAGCTTTTCACAAAATTCAACACTGTTTTATGACAAAAACTCTCCAGAAAGTGGGCATAGAGCGAACCGATTGCAACATAATAAAGGCCATATATGACAAACCCACAGGAAACATCATTCTCAATGGTGAAAAACTGAAAGCATTTCCTCTAATATCAGGAACAAGACAAGGATGTCTACTCTCACCACTATTATTCAACATAGTTTTGGAAGTCCTAGCCACAGCAATCAGAGAAGAAAAAGAAATAAAAGGAATACAAATTGGAAAAGAAGAAGTAAAGCTGTCATTGTTTGCAGATGACATTATACTATACATAGATAATCCTAAAGATGCCACCAGAAAACTAATCAATGAATTTGGTAAAGTTGCAGGATACAAAACTAAAGCACAGAAATCTCTTGCATTCCTATACATTAACAATTAAAGATCAGAAAGAGAAGTTAAGGAAACAATCCCATTCACCATTGCAACAAAAAGAATAAAACACCTAGGAATAAACCTACTTAAGGAGGTAAAAGACCTGTATGCAGAAAACAATAAGACACTGATGAAAGAAATCAAAGAAGGCACAGATGGAGAGATATACCATGTTCTTGGATTGGAAGAATCAACATTGTGAAAATGACTAAAATATCCAAAGCAATCTACAGATTTAATGCAACCCCTATCAAAATACCAGTGGCATTTTGTACAGAAGTAGAACAAAAAATCTTAAAATTTGTATGGAGACACAAAAGACCCCAAAGAGTCAAAGCAGTCTTGAGGGAAAAAATCGGAGCTGGAGGAATCAGACTCCCTGACTTCAGATTATACTACAAAGCTACAGTAATCAAGACAGTATGGTACTGACACAAAAACAGAAATATAGATCAATGGAACAGGATAGAAAGCCCAGAGATAAACCCATGCACCTATGGTCAACTAATCTATGACAAAGGAGGCAAGGATATACAATGGAGAAAAGACAGTCTCTTCAATAAGTGGTGCTGGGAAAACTGGACAGCTACATGTAAAAGAATGAAATCAGAACACTCCCTAAAACCATACAAAAAATAAATTAAAAATGGATTAAACACCTAAATGTAAGAGTTTTACAGACACTGTAAAACTCTTAGAGGAAAACATAGGAAGAACAGTCTTTGACATAAATCACGATATCTTTTTTGACCCACCTCCTAGAGTAATGGAAATAAAAACAAAAATAAACAAATGGGACCTAATGAAACTTAAAAACTTTTGCACAGCAAAGGAAACTATAAACAAAATGAAAAGACAACGCTCAGAATGGGAGAAAATATTTGCAAATGAATCAATGGACAAAGGATTAATCTCCAAAATGTATAAACAGCTCATGCAGCTCAACGTTAAAAACACAAACAACCCAATCGAAAAATGGGCAGACCTATATAGACAGCTCTCAAAAGAGTACATACAGATGACCAAGAAGCACATGAAAAGCTGCTCAACATCACTAATTATTAGAGAAATGCAAATCAAAACTACAATGAGGTATCACCTCACGCCAGTCAGAATGGGCATCATCAGAAAATCTACAAACAACAAATGTTGGAGAGGGTGTGGAGAAAAGGGAACCCTCTTGCACTGTTGGTGGGAATGTATAATGATACAGCCACTATGGAGAACAGTATTGAGGTTCCTTACAAAACTAAAACTAGAATTACCATATGACCCAGCAATCCCATTACTGGGCATATACCCAGAGAAAACCATAATTCAAAAAGACACATGCACCCCAATGTGCATTGCAGCACTATTTACAATAGCCAGGTCATGGAAGCAACCTAAATGTTAACAGACAGATGAATGCATAAAGAAGATGTGGTACATATATACAATGGAGTATTATTCAGGCATAAAAGGGAACGAAATTGAGTCATTTGTTGAGACAAGGATGGACTAGAGACTGTCATGCAGAGTGAAGTAAGTCAGAAAGAGAAAAACAAATAACATATATTAATGCATATATACGGAATCCAGAAAAATGGTACAAATGAACAGGTTTGCAAGACAGAAGTAGAGACACAGATGTAGCGAACAAACGTATGGACACCAGGGGGGAAAGTGGGGTGGGTGGTGGTGGGATAAATTAGGAGATTGGGATTGACATATATACACTAACATGTATAAAGTAGTTAACTAATAAGAACCTGCTGTATAAATAATAAAAAAAGAAGAGTATACAAAATGCAGTACACACAGGAATATTTTGGCTAAGATTAGGTTTCCAATGCTAATGCCTATAATTACCATAAAATTAATTACATTTGGACTAATTATTTTAAAGATAAAAATAAAGACACATTGTTCTCCAAATCGTGGAAGTTGGACTTAGAATAAACATTTCTAGACTCTGTTCCAGTTATGATAAATATCATTAGGTTGTCTGTCCTTGAAATTTAAATTCAATTTCATTCACTGTTTAAATCTGATTTTACAAATCAAACTCAAGTAAGGAAACAAATGGAAATGCATCTTTCAGCAGCATCTTCTGACAGTATATGATAAACAGCATCATTTACAGGACACTGCATTATACCATTTACATTTAGAAAGAAGAAAAATGCTGATTAAGCTTCCATTTGGTCCAGGCCTTCCAATACATAGTGTGTTAGGCAATTTAATCTTTGTAGTTTTAAAACCACACACATCTCTAATCATAACATGCCATAAGCAATAAAGCTACCAGAATGAGTGGGACTGTTTTCTTCTGACACATTGTAACATCTCTGAGCCAGCAGTATTCCAAAAACGTGTTATTATTATCTTTGGACTGACATCTCAGCACCCAAGGGTGTCTTCCTCTCCCCAAGGTTTGTCTTTAAAACCCACAAAGGGTTCCCTGAAAATAAGTGTAAAATTGTATTTCCTATTCAATGACTCATCCACTTGTTTAAAAGGAAAGAATAATAATAATCCGACTGTTCTGCAATCAAATAATCTCCATGTTTGGAGCAGGGTTAAACAAAACGAGAAAGCTGCTAAACATTTTGAAATTTTGTTACTAGATTTGGTGAAAGTAGTGCATGCATTAAAACTGCTCATGTTTTTTTTTTTTGAACGTATTAGAGGTGGTGATATGTCTAGAGGAATGCCGCAGGTTTACAGCATAAAAATACAAAGAAGAAACCTCACTACTTTATAATTTCATATGACTAAATAAATGTCTGAGTTGACACTGATCTTTTTACTAATTGTGAAGAAAATTTTCCCTACGTATTTATGATAGTAAAAAAAAAATTGTAGATAGATTATTAGATCCATATAGTCTATTATCTGGATAACTGCTTTTAAGTACTCTCTGGTATTTCAAAGTAATTTTTATCTTATCAGTGTGTCTACTTATAAATCATTCTTATCTGTTCCTTAAAGCAACTTCCAACACCTGGTCCTGACATCCAATTTTAGTTACTGAATGTAGGTAAAATAAGTAAAATATATATATTTAAAATAATTTGCAGTTTAGACTGGCCTTCTATTAGTCGAAAGTACTTAGTTTTTTTTTGTTTGTTTCTTGTTTTTTTCCATTTTAGAAACTCTTGGTTGAAAGCTATATTCTTTCTTTATTTTGCCCCATTGACTTTAATTATCCTTGAAAAACTATCTAAGACAGGAAAGGAGAACACTTGTGTCTTAAATTATCCTTTATTAAAATTCAGAGAGAAGACAATGTGGATGATCAGTTCTCATACAATAAAGATTGTAAAATAGGGACTTGAAAAAAATTAAGCTATGTCTGAATACGAATAAGGTATTTTATATCTGTAAAATCTCAAATTATCTGAGAAATTTTATTTTTGTTAGGTATAGTACTTTAGACTTTCCATGCTGAGTTGTGGTAAATGTGTGGGTATGTCTCTGTGTGTGTGTGTGTGTGTGTGTGTGTGTGTGTGTGTGTGTGTGTGTGTGTGTGTGTGTGTGTGTGTGTGTGTGTGTGTGTGTGTTTGTGGAGAGAGAGAGAGAGAGAGAGAGATACAGAAGGAAGGGGGAGAGAGAGAGAGAGAGAGAGAAGATCACAGGCTAATCTGGATTGCCTTTAAATTCATTACTAGGGTAATATTCTGATCCTAACTGTCTTGATCTGAAAAAAATCATGCCTCAAATCTAAGCTTAGACTACTTCTGGACATTCTGTTCTTTTCTTATTAAAATCTACAGTTATTATATTATGGTATGTGCATTTATCATGCACTGCCTTGTGGACTGTGTGTGTGTGTGTGTCTGTATATGTGTATTTAATCTGTCTATTTAATGTCTTTTCACTAACGCATTCATCTTTCAAGTATAAGCTTAAATGTCACTTCCTCTTTAACACCTACTCACCTCACTCCCAAACTGGGTCAAATCTATTAATTTTATACACCCATAACACTCTATACTTGTTTTTTAACACCTTTTTAAAAACTATACTTGAATAAGTATTTGTATGTTGACATCTACAGTTTCCTACTCTTGACTCGATGCTCCATGAGAGGGTGACATTTTTCTGCCATTCCATGCCTGTCCCACCAGGACCTAGCACAATGCATGGTCATAGAATGGAAGTGCCTCCATAATGAAAGAATATAAGGATGAATAAATACAAAATTGAATAATATTGTATTATTCTTGAGAATCACAGAATCATAGTTTTGTATCTGGGTGCATATTCCTTGGAACTACTAATAGAAAAGAGTTCCAAAATCTGCACTAGCGAGTGAAAAAGGTGTCTCCCCCAGTAGACATATGGTTCAGTGAGGAGAGAGAGGTTAAGCAAATAACTACATAAGTGAATATAAAACAACATGGTAATTACTGTGTGATTATAAAGGAGAGGTACATGATACTGTGGTAGATGGAACAACGAAATGTATATTAGGCTGACTTCCCTAAGTCAGGAGATCACACCAGGCTTTCCTGACAAAGCTGAAGTTGGGAATAGGCTTTGAGTAAGGTTGTTTTAATACTATCGTATCTTTCAGATAACAAAATTAGGGCCTAGGAATGTTTATAAATTTGCCATGTATGCAGCTAATTTGTGGAAAGGCCAAGGCTAGACCTCAGGGCAAAGTAAAAGCAACATTTATTGAGGTATTATCAAGTGTTATGAACTGCTTTGAAAGACTGTTTTTTTAATCTCATTTAAACTCTCTCTCTCTCTCTCTCTCTCTCTCTGGGAGGAGTTTCAGTCCTTTTTATTCTACTCCTTGGCTCGCCATACAGGGAGAAGAATTAATAACCTGAATGATTAGCAACTAATGATATATTATTCCACATTCACTACTAATTATATCTCCATTCTCTGAAAAGCAAATTCATACTAATTCATGGATGATCTCTGTTATACTTTCTCTGAGTATCTAGCTATCTCAGTAAATTAAACTATGGCCAGTTCTGTGCTGGAGCTGCTCCGGTCCATCCCTTCCTACTACATTCAGCATGGTGGCTTAGTGGGTGCTCCGCTGCTTTCAGCACTCTTTCAACACTCTTTACCTCTGCGTGATTGCCACTGTTTCTATTTTTTGTGGGGTGTGACCAGAAGGAGATCAAAGAATCAGATTCAATGGAATATTACTCAACCATAAAAAGAAACGGAATTGAGTTATTTGTAGTCAGGTGGATGGACCTAGAGTCTGTCATACAGAGTGAAGTAAGTCAGAAAGAGAAAAATAAATGCCGTATGCTAACACATATATATGGAATCTAAAAAGAAAAAAAAAAAAACAGAAAAGGTTACGAAGAACCTAGGGGCAGGACAGGAATAAAGGCGCAGACGTAGAGAATGGACTGGAGGACACGGGGAGGAGGAAGGGTAAGCTGGGACAAAGTGAGAGAGTGGCATGGACTTATATAGACTACCAAATGTAAAATAGATAGCTAGTGGGAAGCAGCCGCATAGCACAGGGAGATCAGCTCAGTGCTTTGTGACGACCTAGAGGGGAGGGATAGGGACGGTGGGAGGGAGATGCAAGAGGGAGGAGATATGGGGATATATGTATATGTATAGCTGACTCACTTTGTTACAAAGCAGAAACTAACACACCATTGTACAGCCATTATACTCCAATAAAGATGTTAAAAAAAAAAAAAAAAGAAAAGAAACCCCCATTTTGGCCCATAGCCTTATTCATGTGATTCACCCAGATAGATCCACAGCTTTGTATTGGATATTGCCTGACTTCAACCCTCCTAAACTGGTATTTAATTTCCCATATGACTGCTACTACTTTGTATATTCTTCCTGGCGACTTCTTGGGAAGTAGTGGACATGCGATTCAATCATCTCTGATTACTTAGCTGTAATACCACCTAATCCAGGATGTCGGCAAATTCCTGCCCATGAGCCAAATTCCACTGGATGTCTGTTTTATAAAGGTTTATTGAAAATTAGCCATGCCCATTCATTTGTGTATCATTTCTGGCTGGTCTTATGCTACAATGGCAGTGTTGAGTATCTGTCAAAGAGATTGTATGGTCTGCAAAGTTGAAAATGTTTGCTACCTGATCCTTTACAGAAAGAGACTTAAGACCTTGATCTAAGCTAACCTTTACTTCTATCAATAAGTACTGTCTACTGAATATTTCTTACGATTTAAATATAAAAACCTTGATTGAATCATCTGATAGAAATACTGAAGATTTACAGCAACCTAATTTTGTCAAGAAGAAATTGTGTGCTTGAGTAAAAATAAACATTCTTACCAATAACTGATATATCTTGGAGAGAGTAAAGGGCTTAGAGATACTTGAATTTCCCTCTGCAGTGAGTGAAAAAATAAAAGACCTGCAAAAGAACCCTTAAATACCTTATATTCCTCTGTTTTTGTACTTCAGCACTTCTGTGAATTATTTCTTTGTTTGAATTTCTCCTTAGTATTTATTTCAGCTAGATTTCTCCTGTACTGTTAAAGTTGACTCTGGAACTCACCTTACCCTAGGGAGGTTTTGCCTGAGGAGGCTTGATAAATAGCATTTTCCTGGAGCAGATGATAAGGAAAGTGTTGTGTAGCATGGATGTAGGAGGATCAAGGATGGTCCTTGGCTAGTTGGCTCTGCTGACTGCAGTCATCTAGCTATGAGCTCACAGACTCACATAACAATGACATGTCAAAACAAAAACAAAAATATACATCAGATATATTTTTTAAATTCTTTATGAATCAAAGTTTTTCATGCTGACACTTTCAAATTAAATTAATGGAACTATCATGCAGTATATTTATGAAATATTCCAGCATATTTCTATAGAGATACTGCTTCCATTTTTTTGTGAAAGCAATCAGAATTAAAATTTAAGTATAGCCTCTCTTCCTTTTTTTTTTTTTTTTTGGTGTGAACAAGAGAATAAAAATTATAATTTGGATGCCTCTGTTAAGCACCTGACAGTACTAAAGGACTCTCTTATCATTATGATTATTTGCCAATAGAAATTTCTCATGCAAGTCATTAACCTCCAATGGTCTCATTTATTTCTCCTCTCAACACTGATCAAATGATACATAAAATTTAAATTACCTACAGTTGACCTTAAATAGATTATATTTCTGTCCTGTGGTATATCAAGTATCCTCAGAATATCCATGCAAGGAATATAAGACTGCACACAACTGTATTTATTTTACAGGTGGAGAAACCAAGAAGGTTCAAATAAGGGCAAAAATGTACCTTTAGCTCACTTGATTATTAAAGATGCAAGATTACAATAAAAGTACAACATGGAACATTAACACTTCAAGTACTCTTCTGGGAAAATATCAAATTTATGGGAACTTGATGTTATTTCTTTTGATTTTATTTTTACTTCTAAGCAATAGTTACATATAGTTTAAAGGCTCAAATAATACCATATGACTTATGGCAAAAATCAACAGTATGCTAATCCCCACTTCAATTTACCACTCTGCAGAGGCAACCACTTTCATCTTTTAAAATTTATTCTACTGGGCTTCCCTGGTGGCCCAGTGCTTGAGCGTCCGCCTGCCGATGCAGGGGACACGGGTTCGTGCCCAGGTCCGGGAGGATCCCACATGCCACGGAGCGGCTGGGCCCATGAGCCATGGCCGCTGAGCCTGCGCGTCTGGAGCCTGTGCTCCACAACGGGAGAGGCCACGGCAGTGGTAGGCCCGTGTACCGCAAAAAAAAAAAAATTATTCTACTGATCTATCCATATCAATATATATGGAGATATATATACCCATATATGTAAATAAATATTTATATTACTATTTTAAAATGTTTTAGGCATTCTCTGTTGACATCCCTTCGTAAAAAATGAGGATCTAGATATCCTTTGCACACCACCACCTCCCCCCATCACCCCTCCCCCACACCCATGCACACTTCCTAAACCCTCCTCCTCCTGATATATTATTGTCATTTAGGTTACATAAATGTTCCCTATATACAATTCATAAATACATAAATGGTATTGACAGCTGAGTAGTGGCTCACAACAGATGGAGGGAGTCCAACTTTAAATATGAAATTTTCAACAATCTTTTTATTTTGGATTTACCTTTTTCCCACTTAAAAAGGCACGTGGGTATCCCTTTCTTTTTTCTTTTTTTTTTTTTTCCGGTATCCCTTTTTGAGGGTTCCAAAGTATAATATCAGATTTTTAAAAATCAGCTTTGCTCATTTCTAGGTATAAATCATCCTTCTCAGGTTTCTAAAGTAATTTGTCATATGTATTAGTCAGAGTTCTCCTCAGAAAGCCACACATCACACCTATACATAGAGATAGAGATAAAGAGAGAGAGAGAGAGAGAGAGACTAGTTGATTATGAGATTTATTATGAGGCTCATGTAATTATGGAGGCTGAGAAGTCCCATGATCTGCCTCTGCAAGCTGGAAGTCCAGGAGAACCAGTGGTGTAGTTCTAGTTTGAATTCAAAGGCCTAAGAACAAGGAGCACAGGTGGTATAAATCCCAATCCAAGGACAGAAGAAGACCAATGTTCCAGCTCTAGCAGTCACACAGAAATGGAATTCTCCCTTCATCCACCTTTTTGTTTTATTCAGGTCCTCAACAGACTGTATGATGCCCACTCATATTGGGAAGGGCAATCTGTTTTACTCAGCTCACCAACTCAAATGCCAGTTTCTCCAGAAACACCCTCAAAGACACACCCAGAAATAATATTTGATCAGATATCTAGGCATCCTGAGGCCCAGTCAAGTTGACACATAAAATTAAACATCATACCATGTATACATCTGGTTCCTTCTCTTCTTAACATTGCACTATTATACTCTAACATCTTTGCCTTTTTTGGCTTCAGTATCTTTATAAGTTCCCTTGTTGTCAATTTATTGGTATTTCAGGAAGAGATGGAAGATAATGTGTATGACAAATCCACCATATTTAACTGGATGCCCTAATATTTATTTAAATCTTCATTAATTGAAACTCTACTTTATTGTATGGAGAACACGTAGACTATCTACTCCTTAGGGTGCTCTTATATTCACACTTATAGCAAATGAAATAACCAGCCCATAAATAATTGCCAGAGGAAAAGCTCAGATGAATGGAGTGTCTGTCCTGTAATGATTGTTAAATATTCTGAATAGGTGAATATTTTTTACTCCTAGGAAATCATCAACTAAGGAGTGTTAGAAAACTTGTGAGGCCACAGATGGGAAGGAAGGGGAATAACTTAGGCCACTGTTGATATCAGAGGAAGATGACAACTTTTAGTATCCATTCACATGTATGAATTCTGTGCCACGCATAAAGTCCCTCTGTAGATCCTTATGAATGTCATACCACAGCAGATAAATATAGATTTGCCTGCCTTTTCACATGCTGCATCTTCTAAGAAATTCATCACTTTGCTCACATAACTATTAATAGCCTTTTAAAACTCAGATATAATGTCACCTTGTTTTCCAATGTATCTTGACCAGCTTTTACTGTCTTCTGTCTTCCCTTAACACAAAGAAAATATCTATATCATAGTCCCTTAGTAGGTATCCAGACTAGCCCCTAACATTTGTTATCTAGGACAGAGTAGAAAGAAAGGTGCCCAGTTCAAATTCCATGTTCTTTAGCTTTCCACCCTATCTCTATTTTACACCCTTCCTTTCCAGGGGCCTTAAACACAGGTTTCTTCCAAAGTTGAGTTACATACCCTTTCCCCAAACAACTATCCTTGCCTTACCTTTCAGGCATAGGGGAAATGCACACTGGTGGGACAATCCTCTAGAAAACAATCATGTAGATGAAGCCTACACATGGCCTCAGGCCATCTGGGAGGCTAATTCTATCCCAGGATATGCAAAGAGAGTTCTGTGACATCTGGGCTCTGTGTACTCCTCACTCTGTTGAGAAGAGTCAACAAGAGACAACCAGAGTGGATATATCTAAAGTGTGGGGACCATTGGTATCATATATATCCCTGAAATTGGTAATTTGTTTTCTTTTGTCTCCTCCACCCCACTCCTTACATGCAAGAACTATGAACTGTTGATCTCTATATTTGTCAAATTAGCAGTGTTTTTCCATAGAAGTGCTCAATTAATAATTGAATAAATGAGACTATATCAGAATATGTTAGAAATGCCAGCCAATTATTATCTCCTGAAGTGAGTTCTTCTTAACTATCTGTGTGCCAATTTCATAGATAATTTTTACTCAAAAATAGCTTACAAGTCTAACCCGATGAAGGGCAGTCACCTGCACCAAACTAAGATGATAAACTTGTCTTAGGAGTCTGGAATTGAGACACAAAGAGATTCTATCAATTAGCTGTTATTACTGGGTATGAAGGTATATTAGGAATTTTATTTGGGCCTTGTGTAAGTTGAGAGAAAACTGATTTGTAGAGAAAGAGAAAAACAATGCCAAAGATCTAAGCTGTAAGCTGTCATAGGAGACCCTGTGACCTGTGAGAGAAAGAGAAGCTGGAACCCCTAATTCTTGATATCTTTTCAGCACTTTGCTGGATTTGGGCCTTGCGAGATTCAACTATACTTCCTTTTCTTGAATTCTATTTGATATGCCTGCAACTTAAGATTTCCCTCCCCCCCCCTTCCTCTCTCCCCCCATAATTTCATTATTTATTTGGTTCTGCATATAATGATTATCGAAGGCTGGGGTGACTGTGACAATTTATTAAAATAGGACAACAATGAAGTTGGCCACATCCATTGACTCTTTCTTTCATGAACCACTTTTCTGTAGCATACAATGCTGTTTGATACCATTATACCCACAGTAGAACTTCTTCCAAAATTGGAGTCAATCTTCTCAAATGCTGCTGCTTCTTTATCAACTAAGTTTATGTAATATTCTAAATCCTTTGTTGTCATTTCAACAATCTTCATAACATCTTCACAAGGAGTAGATTCCATCTCAAGAAACCACTTGCAAATCCTTATCCATTAAAATTTTATCATGATTGCAGCAATTCAGTCACATCTTCAGGCTCACTTCTAATTCTAGTTCTCTTGCTATTTCCATCATATCTACAGTTACTTCCTTCACTGAAGTCTTGAACCCCTCAAATCATCCATGGGTATTGGAATCAACTTCTTCCAAACTCCTATTAATGTTGATATTTTCACATGAATCATGAATGTTCTTAATGGCATCTAGAATGGTGAATCCTTTCCAGAAGGTTGTCCATTTACTTTGCCCAGTTCTATCAGAGGATTAACTATCTATGGCAGCTATAGCCTTAGAAAATATATTTGTTAAATAATAAGACTTGAAAGTCAAAATTACTCCTTGATCCATAGGCTGCAGAATGGATTTTGTGTTAGCAGGCAGGAAAACAACATGAATCTCATTGTACATCTCCTCCAGAGCTCTTGAGTGACCAGGTGCATTGTCAATGAGCTATTATATTTTGAAAGATATCTAAGCAGCAGTTGTCAGCAGTGGGCTTAAAATATTCAGTAAACCATATTGTAAAAGATGTGCTGTTATCCAGGCTATATTGTTCCATTTATAGAGCACAGGCACAGTAGATTTAGCATAATTCTTAAGGTACCAAGGATTTTTTTTTTAATTTTTTAAATTTACTATTTTGGCTGCATTGGGTCTTCATTGCTGCGAGTGGGCTTTCTCTAGTTGCGGCAAGCAGGGACTACTCTTCATTGTGGTGGGTGGGCTTCTCATTGTGGTGGCTTCTCTTGTTGCAGAGCACAGGCTCTAGGTACGCAGACTTCAGTAGTTGTGGCGTGCGGGTTCAGTAGTTTTGGCTCGCAGTCTCTAAAGCGCAGGCTCAGTAGTTGGGGCGCACAGGCTTAGTTGCTCCGTGGCATGGTATCTTCCCAGACCAGGGATTGAACTTGTGTCCCCTAAATTGGCAGGTGGATTCTTAACCACTGCACCAACATGGAAGTCCCCAAGGATTTTTAGAATTGTAAATGAGTGTTGGCTTCAACTTGAAGTCTCCTGCTGCATTAGCCCCTAGCAAGAGTCAGCCTGTCCTTCAAAACTTTGAAGTCAGGCATTGACTTCTCCTCTCTAGCTATGAAAAGTCCTAGAAGGCATCTTCTTCCAACAAAAGGCTGTTTTGTCCACATTGAAAATGTTTAGTGTAGCCACCTTCGTTATCTTAGCTAGATCTTCCAGATAACTTGCTTCCTTCAAGTTGCACTTTTGTGTTCTGGAGATGGCTTCTTCTCTTAAACCTCATGAGCTAGCCTCTGCTAGCTTCAAACTTTTCTTCTGCAGCTTCCTCACCTCTCTCAGCCTTCACAGAATTAAACAGTTAGGGCCTTATTTTAAATTAGGCTTTGCCTTGAGGGAATGTTGTGGTTGGTTTGATCTTCTATCCAGATCACTAAAACTTTCTCCATATCAGCAATAAGCCTGTTCTGTTTTCTTATCATCCATGTGTTCACTGGAGCAGCACTTTCAATTTCCTTCAAGAACTTTCCTTTGCATTCACAACTTGGCTGTTTGGCACAAGAGGCCTAGCTTTCGGTCTACCTCGGCTTTCGACGTGCCTTTCTCACTAAGCTTAATCATTTCTATCTTTTGATTTAAAGTGAAATAACATGCAACTTTCTTTCACTCGAACATCTAGAGGCCACTGTAAGATTATTAATTGGCCTAATTCCAATATTGTTGTCTCAGGAAATAGGGAGGCCCAAAGAAAGGGGGAGAGATGGGGGAATAACCTGTCAGTGGAGCAGTCAAAATACACACATTTATCAATTAAGTTTGCTGTCTTATATGACCACAGTTCGTGGTGCCCCCAAACAATTATAATTGTAACATCAAAGATCACTAACCACAGATCACCATAACAAATACAGTAATAATGAAAAAGTGAAATATTGCGAGAATTATCAAATATGAAGTGAGCAAATGCTGTTGGAAAAAAATAGCACCAACAGACTTGCTCATAGTAGGGTTGCCTCAAACCTTCAACTGGTAAAAAACACAGTATCTGTGAAGCACAATAAAGTGAAGTGCAATAAAACAAGGTAGGCCTGTATTTTCTTTTCACTGTTAGATTTTAGAGGAAAGTATCTGTCCTTATATATTTATACCAAGCGTCCCCCATACCACTTGGAACTCTGAGAGTGTTCAACATTCAGTTGTTGTCTGAATGACTAAAGGATGTTTTACTTTCCTCTGTGAACTAGTAACTCGGGTGGTGAAACAGGTTCTTGAGAATGTATTTTTCAAGGCTATTTTAAATGGATTAATCCTCTACTTTAAATATAATCCTAATGACACTCTAGATGATAAATATATTTCCAAAAAGATTTCACTTTTCAAATAATTAATGAAAAAGGGTCATTTAAGGTTCATGGTAGTGAATTTTTAAATAAAGATTTTCCTGTTATATTTAATGTACACTTTTCTTTATGGATAAATATTTAGCACTATTGGGAATGTCTGATTACTTAGTCAAACTCTGAACATTTCCTCTAATTAAAGTTGTATTTTATGGACTACAACAATTTTATGACTCTACAGATTAAATCAAGATCAAGGATACTCTTTAATGAGAAAATATGCTACAGAGAGTAATCATACAGCCTGGTGGTACACAGGAGAATGGGAGGGCATGCTATACAATCTGTGTGATCAACGGGGAGTGGGTATTCGGAATGTTTGGCATGAGTGCATATTTGCATGAGACTTTGATTTTTTTCTTAACAGTATTTGCTGCTCTCTTCTCTTTGTCACTTCATGAGTTGACTCTATCACCAACTGTTCCAAAGAGTTCTCCAAAGTCCAGTTTTGAAATGCTTGTTAATTTGCCATCATCCAGAATTGATTCTGGTTACCTGGTACACCATTTCAGAATGAATGCTTCTCAAAGCTGATAAATTATAACTGGGGGCACCTGAGAAATATTAAATATGTCCCAAAGCAAGGCTAATGTAGGCAAAGCACTTGATTATAAGTCTGGAAAACTGATATATTGATCTGCCAGTAACCAGCCAATCTCTTATATTGAAAAAAAAACATGAGGTCACTCAGGGCTCTTCCATTCTGAAGACTAAATAGTTCTATCAGAAATATGTATCAGTATAGTTTTATGACAAAATTTAAACAAAAGGAGACTTTGCATAATGGAATGTAAGTTTTTACTTCCATGGAATTGTTTGTGATATCGTGTTCACAAACGTAGTAATATCACAGATGTCTACAGGACTGCTGAAATTCACAAAACTGTCATGTGGATTGGCTTTCTGAGGATTTGAGAGAACAGGCTGGCAAATTTGCAACATGAAATACAACATAAGAGTTAAATACATGCGTAAATGGATACAAGCAGAGAAAAGATGAGATAAAATGCATGAAACATTTTCCTGAAATCTTGACACATTCCTTACCATCCCACACCAAGAAACTGAATGAAGAAAACAAGGACGGGGAAGAGGAATGGGTCATTATGACTCTTAGCAATAATATCTCCATGAACTCAGTACTGCATCTGTTAACTTTGGATTAAGAGTCAAAGACATTACAGAAGCCAGACTCAAGTCTTTACCCCTTTGACAATTACAATATGTCAATGATATATTTGCTTTGGAATCGTAGGGACTAGGGAAAGGGTATTAGGAAAGAACCCTTTCTGAGATCAGAGTATCCTTTAGAGTAGAATGGGGGAGGGGTGGAGAATAAGGTGGAGAACGTTCTGTTATCTCTGAAAAAATTAAGGGACAGAAAAAAACGGAGTGCCTTCTTGAAATGCCTTGTTCTGAGGTAATCTGAGCAACTGTTGTTTTTAACTTCCCCTCAGTTAAATATGCTTCCATCATGCTGTCTGTACAGAGCAATGATTTGTTTTGCTGTCGCTGTTGGCAAACAGGAGGTGTAAATATGTTTTTCAAACCCTCCAGGGGACTGCTGAGGTCTTCCCCACCCCCTTGAAGATTAATTTAAACTACAGCCTCTCCCTCTTTGGCGGGCTTCCATTCATGAGCCAGAGAGCAGTCCTTCTCCATCTGGAATTCTCAGCGAGGCAACCCTAGCAAGCCCTCAGGGAAAAAAAAAAAGTAAGCTTAAAAATCAACGTTTTGCTGACATTAATAGTATTGAGAATTTTGAAACTGTACATGATAATGTACATATATTGTCTAGATAGTGAACTTAATTTTCACAACTAGAGCCCTGGTGCTGGTACTTGCACTCACACGTGTACCTACCTACCATTTTTCAAATGGAGATCACAAATGTGAAAGAGGGGAAATCATATGTACTATGATTGGGAAGGAATCCTATTCTGTCCTGTATCTTTGGGTATTTCATGCATGGCTTTTAACAGCCACTTGGAGATCTACTTTAATTTTCACATAACTACAAAGAGAACATACGTGTCACACAAAAGGCTCAAACAGGCAATACACAGAGCTAATTAAATAGACATGGTTACACCGCTACTAGGTTTGTCAGTTTACAAAGAAAATTAAAAGCTTCTGTCCACCAGAAAATGTCACCTGGAAACAAAGTGTAAAGATACATTCTCCCTTGAATAAATGGATAATTCCTAAACATTGTATTTCCTTGATTACAGACATAACTGTTTATTTAAATAAATATTTCTGACATTGAGAATTTTCAGACAGTCAATAAATGCACTTAATGTAATGTTTCTTTATGTTTCACCAACATGCTACTGTTAAAGAGACAGAGTGTCCTGCAATCATTGGCATCTTAAAATGAACAAACAATGGTATATGGAAACAATCCCCTTGACAATGAATTAAGTGGATAGATAGTGGCATTGTTCCTGTACTCAAGAGCTGAGGAGAAATTAATGTTGGTGAACGTTGATAATTCTGGTATAGGTGTCACAAATATTAAAAATGTCAAAATACAAAGGATTTGTAACTTTTTCCGTTTTTAATTAAATTATTAAATATAGTGTTCAATAATCAATGTTACTTAAAGAAAATCTTCCTAACTGGTGAGCTTTAGAAATTGATGTGCATATCTTGAATGAATTAACTGTGTGCCAAAATGTGCATCTAATTTGTGTGGATTAGCAGAAGGCCTCATCTTGTCATTTCTGCAGCATCTGCCTTCATTCATGATATTAGTCCATATAAACACAAATATAATTTTCTGCATGTGCTATGTTATAAAAAGTTGGAGAATCATGTACATAAGAGGGAAAAGTTGGAGAAAATATTAAAGTATGTTAAACTGTTTTGTGAAGGAACTGTTTTTGCTGACCACATGTATTAAAATCCCAAACCAACTGTTGAGTCTCCCTCCAATAGTCAAGTTTATAAACAAGCTGGAAAAATCCCTCAGTGACTGAAGAGATGTTACAAATATATGGTTGATACCAAGACAAAAATATTTTAATACATAGGACCTGAAGACAGAAATTAAGCTATGTTCATAATAAATCATAAATCAAGGACATACTTTAACCAAGACACGAATGGCATTCACAAATGGAAATTCAAGGCCATTGGGAAGCAAGCAGGAACTGGTATGAAAGTGAATGTATAAGATCATGATGGATTGGTGAGACAGTCAAGAAACTGTGGCAAAGCCTTAAAAGAAAATTTTCCCTGGAGCACGGGAATGTATTAGTCCTGAAATAGAAATTTTACATCAGGGGCTTGGTAGGATTGCAGTTAGGTTTCAAGAAGATTACTCTGCTAATTAAGCTACTAGAGGAAGGGGACTGGAAAGAAAAGATCAGTTAAAATATGATTTCAACAGCCTTATAAGAAATAAAGCAATAGGAAGAGAAAGGTGGAAATGAATATTAAGGGCTTATGGAAGTAATTTACTGCATGTGGAAAGCAAGAAAGAGGAAAAGGAATTAGAAATGATACAAAGTTTTTATGCTTGAGTGACTCAGAAGATGGCAATGGAAATAAAGGTGGTAAAGAAAATGTAAAAACAGATATGAGGATAAAATTATGAATTCAATTTTAGAATATGTTTTTAGAGGTATTAATGGAATGTGGAGCTGGAAATTATAAGCAGAGGTTGAGAATCAGTAGCAAAATCTGCATTCAAAAGCAGCTCAGTATCAAAAACAACCAAACAACCCAATCAAAAAATGGGCAGAAGACCAAAGAAGACATAGAGATGGCCAGAAGCACATGAAAAGCTGCTCAACATCACTAATTATTAGAGAAATGCAAATCAAAACTACAATGAGGTATCACCTCACACCAGTCAGAATGGCCATCATAAAAAAATGTACAAATAATAAATGCCGGAGAGAGTGTGGAGAAAAGGGAACACTCTTGCACTGTTGGTGGGAATGTAAATTGATACAGCCACTATGGAGAACAGTATGGAGGTTCCTTAAAAAACTAAAAATAAAACTACTATATAACCCAGCAATCCCACTACTATGCATATACCCTGAGAAAACCATAATTCAAAAAGACATATTTACCCCAATGTTCACTGCAGCACTATTTACAATAGCCAGGACATGGAAACAACCTGTGTCCATCGACAGATGAATGGATAAAGAAGATGTGGTACATATATACAATGGAATATTACTCAACCATAAAAAGGAACAAAATTGGGTCATTTGTAGAGATGTGGATGGACCTAGGGTCTGTCATACAGAGTGAAGTAAGCCAGCAAGAGAAAAATAAATATCATGTTAACGCATGTATGTGGAATCTAGAAAAATGGTACAGATGAAACTAGTTCCAGGGCAGGAACAGAGATGTAGATGTAGAGAATGGGCGTGTGGACATCGGGTGGGAGGGGAGGGTGGGACACACTGGGAGACTAGGTTTGACATAAATACACTACCATGTGTAAAATAGACAGCTAGTGGGAACCTGCAGTATAGCACAGGGAGCTCAGCTCCGTGCTCTGTGACAACCTAGATGGGTGGGATGGGGGGGGTTGGGAGGGAGATCCTAGAGGGAGGGGATATATGTATACATATAGCTGATTTACTTCATTGTACAGCAGAAACTAACACAACATTGTAAAGCAATTATACTCCAATTAAAAAAAAAAAGGGTATGGGTTGAAACACATTTCTACGTGTGGTTAGCTCTGAGATCCTTTCTGCCTTTGTCTTCTCATTATTAGCTGGGATTATTTTACCTTTTGGTTAAACTACATTATTTGTGACATTGTATCACCCATTGCTACTGTAATAGCAGTGACTAAGAGCCCTCAATGTTCCTAGAGTAGTTGTAGATACTAAGTGACAATATATGTCAGTGCATAATAAAATGACCTAGTACCTAGTCATAGTGCCCAGCGGAAGTTAGTTTCTGTCCTTGGGAAATAAGAGAGAGAAAAGGCTTTCAGATATGGCTTTCAGAATTATTTACATGAGTGTGATAATGAAAATAATTTAGTTTAATGATATTCTATGAAGAAAAGTGAAGAGACACAAGAGAGGCGAGACACAGACCTGGGGGAAGTTATCTTTCAGCAGATGGAGAATGAACAAATGTGGAAGTAAATAGCAGATTATAGATTTTGGAGGAGAATCAGTAAAACTCAACAGGATGAACACAAACAAAAAAGAATATAAAAGAAGGTGTAATGGCAGTCATTTCTTCAGAGGTACACTGAGGTATATTAAAAAAAAACTTAAAGGACCACTGAATTTTACTGTTAGGAAGCATTATGAAAGGAAATTCAATAGAAAGGCAGAGAAATGTCAGAATTTCAGAGGTAATGTCTGTGGATACCAAAAAATAAACTGCATGCTGTATTAGTTTGCTAGGGCTGCTATAACAAAATACCACAGTTTGGGTGGCTAAAACAACAGAAATTTATTTTCTCATAGTTCTGGAGGCTAGAAGTCCAAGCTCAAAATGTTGACAGGTTTGGTTTCTCCTGACTCTTCTCTCCTTGGCTTTTAGACGGCCGCGTTCTTTCTGCGACCTCATATGTCCTTTTTTCTGTGTGCCCTCACCACCACCCCATGCACTGGTATCTCTTCCTGTTCTTATAAGGACACTAGTCTTCTTGGATTAGGGCGCCACTCTTATGATCTCATTTAAACTTATTACCTCTTTAAAGGCCCTACCTCCAAGTAGAGTCACACTGGAGGTTAGGGCTTCAACATATGGATTTGGGGGGATAGAATTCAGTTTATAACACATGTATTCTTTTATTTTATATATATATATATATACACACACACACACACACATATACACTCATATATACACATATTTTTTACTTTGGTCCTATTTAATATATTCTTAAATTTTATTATATTTCAGATATACCTAAGAACTTACCAAAATATAATGAGCACTATCATATTCACTTCATAACTTAAGAAAAAAGAAACAGTTTTCAAAGAAGAAAATCTTCTGCATACCTATCTCTCAGGCCTCAGAGCTAACCTCTATCCTGAATATGGCATTATCCTTATTATTATCCCTAAACAATATATAATTTTACATGCTGCTAAACTTTACATAAATAGTATCATCAGCAATTTGTCTTCTTTGTGTGCTATTTGTGTTTGATAGACTGTAGTTCTAATTCATTCACTTTCACTGCTGTCCACTCTTGTTGTATGAAATGAATATGGCACAAATTTCCACTGTCTTGTTAATGGATATTCAAGTGATTTGTCATCATTTATACTATTACAGAGAAACTGTGGTGAACATTCTGGTGCATGTCTCCAGGTGCAAATGAGTGTGTTTCCTTAGAATGATTTATTGTAGGATGGAATTCCTGGTTCATAAGAATGTACGTCTTCAACTTTAACTATTTAGATATTGCTGAATTGCTTTCCAAAGGGTCTATCAATTTACCTATCCATTGGTCATGTACAAGAATTGCTTTTGAGCCAAAGTCTTACTAACACAGAGTCGTCAGACAAGTTTTTCAATCTCTGTGCCACACAGTATATAATTCTGATATTAATTTGCATATAAGAATATATTTTTATTATTCTTTCTCCTGCTCTGTGCTCCAACTCACCCTTACGGACTGCATTGCTAGGGTTCCTTGCTATCTGGCTTCTGGTTGAGTTTGTCTAATGAAAGGCACAGGGAGAAGATGAGAGGGCTGGAGGGAAGAGAAATATAAATATTTCTTCCTCCTTTCCTCTGCTTTGGCATAGGGATTCTGCCAGTTGCTGAGTCCCACTCCAACCACAGATCTGATCAGGTGGTCTTTTATTACAGGGGCTGTCATTGAATTCCTACAAAACTATTCCCTCCCCTTTTCTATTGGTAGCAGGTATAATGGCTTCCTAGTGTTGCTAATCTCTAGGTGCCTCAAATTTTCTTGTTAATTTCTTCAACTTTGCCTAATGCTTAGTTGAAACCTCCTGGTTAAAAATATCTTTAGTTTAACCATCTATTGAATTCACTTTCTTGACATGACCTTGAATGATACAAAGAAATACTATGAAAACTCTCTTCTGAACCCCATTCACCTGATTCCCATTACCTACTATTAATATTTTTGTTAATGCTATTTGGAACTAATATAGAGATATTTTTATACCTATTAAAGCAGTTAAACTATGAGTTCTCATCTTTTTTTATCACAAATGGTGAGAAGCATTATCACCAGTTGCATATACAATATTGATATGCAATAGTCAATTTTCTTCAACTTGGTATCTTTTTTTTTGTTATTATAATATACTATGGTGGTGATCCTGCCAGTACATAGGGAGTTTCTTCATTGTGATATTTAATAAATGCATAGTAGTCAATTTATGAATATACGTTAATTCATTTTTTCAACCCTCTAATAATGGATATTTAGATTATTTATATCATGTTATTACTAGTGATCTTTCAATAAATAACTTAATGTATAAATCAATGTTCATGTAGATTTGCTGGGTCAAAGTTATATGACTCTATTGTCTTAATAATTCTGTCAAATTGCACTCTCTTAGGATTAAAGTCATTTGCAGTTCCATCTGCAATGTATGACAGAGTCTAGTAACCTGCAGTCTAAATAGTACAGTGTATCATCAGATGTTTGCAAGATTATTAATCTGATATCTGAGATACGCTACTTCCTAGTTGTTTTGATTGGCATTGCCTTTATATTGGTGTTTGAAAGACATTTTCATGTTTAAAAGTTATTTATATTTCTTTTACTGAGAACTACATGTTCATATCCTATACCCATATTATGAAGTTTATTCTTTTTCTTTTCAATTTGTAGGCATACTTTACTAATATAAGGGAGGCTGTCTCACTTTTCTTTTTCTGTGATATGAGTCACAATTTTTTTCCCACGTTGTCATTTTTCTTTTCAATCTGTTGTTGTTGGATGTTACCATGCAGAATATTTCTACGTTTCTATAGAGGAATTTTTCAGTCCTTTCTTTAATGTTTTTTTTTTTTTATTTTCAGAAAGAATTTATACACTCAGAGTTTATAAAATATTCTTCCATGAGTCCTCCTAGTACTTTATTTCATATATTACATGGAAACCTTTTTCCAGTTGGACTATTTTTCTGACGTGTGGACGTAACTTCTTTCTCCTACATTGAATAATGCTAGGTATGTTTTCAAAGTTTCTTCTTTATTTATTCAAGTAAAATCTTTATTTATTTATATCTTTTAAACACAGCATATATTCTGTTTCCAAATTTTCAGTATCTGTAGTTTTTTTGGTTTCTCATTTTGCTGCTTGTTATTTCCAGTAATTCTTAGTTATGGTGGCTTGTTTATTTCTACTTTTGGAAATGTTTTATTGTGAGCTCAACTTTGGCAGGATTTTACATGTGGGAATCTATGTGTCCTAAATGGAGGTGAATCCCTTCAGAGAATATTTTTATTTCTGTTAGGCACCACTAGGCAATAACAATTTTTAAATTAATGTTCCAACTTAGGGTTTCTTGGACCATATAGGTAATATAAATAACAAATTTCAATCCCCAGTAAAAGGAGAAAGACCTTCACATGTGAAATCTCAGAAAAAGATTTTACTTTCCCAAGATTCTAGGTTAGTAAGATCTGTAAACAGCCTCAAGGCACCTGTGGTTTCAGCATCCTCATAACAAACTTGTTTTCTACTTTATCACTCTAACCACCTGCAGATTTCACTTATTTTCTTGAGAGCACAAGGTTGGTGGTTGTATTTTACTTAGCATTTTTTAGGATGTCTACAGTGGGAGGAACTTTTTTTTCTAGGATATCTAGTCAGCTATCTTGCTGGCAGTGATAATATAAGATGATTTTTGGTATAAATGAAAGAAAGATAGGGAAATAATTTAAAGCAAGAACAGCATTTAGGACATATTTCTTTTAGGACAAAAACATTTTACCATGTTTTTAGGCAGAATATAAGGTGTAAAACTTAAGGAAACTGAAGTATTCCAGCAAGTAATATCAGATAAAGGGTGTTCCAGACAAAAAGAACAGAGAGAGCGCATATAAAGGGGTCAAAAATGATAGGACATCCTAGACTAAAATGAAAAGTATCTATTTTTGGCTGGAGTACAAAAATCAAAAGCAACACTTAAGATTAGAAATATACAGTGTGTCCAGATCGTGGGGAATTGGGAATATGATGCTGAAAATTTTATAATTTTGTCTGAACCTAAATGAGAAATTTTAGTTGAATGCTGGCCTTACAAAGAGCTGGCTCCAGTAATATTGTTTGGAACCTCATTATTAGACTCTATATTCCTTTTATTCTAAGCCGCAGCCATTTGACTTGTTCGGTTCCTTCTCTAGGACCAGCCTGACCTGAGACAGGGAGTCCTAATGTGACAAAATAATCTTAGGTTGTTTTTTCCATCCAGTTGTGCCTGCATGCTTGTACTGTTTATGTACTCTCGGTATTAAGAGATGATGTGAAAATGAGTTTTTATTGAGAATTCCTCAGCAAACGTTTAAAAACTTGTATAACTTTATAATCACTTATTAGGTAAATGTGCATCTAAGAGTAGCAAGAAAAATCTAGGGTTGCTGCTCATTGAATAAAGGCAAACAGAGATAAGTGGATTTGTTCGACAAATGAGGAAAAAAAAAAGTTAAAAAGAACTCCAAATGTTTCATGAACTGATTCAGTTTGGAACGAGGTAGGCAGTGACCAACTGCCTAATATTTTTCATTCATAATATTTCATTCAACTGCTAATATTTTTCATTAAATCATCTTGTGAGAATAGTTTGGGTTGTTGCTGTGGATGTTTTCTGAACAGTATCAGAGACATGGGCTTGGGCCCAAATCTGTCTTTTAGTGCAACCCTCCTTCCCCTACTATGGGTACTCGGTGATAATCAGGCAGCTGGAACCTCTAAGGGAGGTCCTCATTCTATAACACGTGTGGACTACTCAGGAATAAAAGGGTCATTTTATGTATATATGTATTTGTATTCTACTCTGCAATTTAGTACAAAGATCTTTGCTTTAACTGTTTAGATGTCAATGATATTTATTTTGTCAGAGATGAGGAAGAAATCTAGAACTCTCTGAATTAAACCTAATTAAAAGTAACTATACTACAGATACTGGAGTTTCAGAATTTGTTACACGTAATCCGGTTCTCATAAGTGAGAAATTGTCTTATTAACAGCCCTAAATCCTGCTCCTGCTTGCTTAGGCTGCTGGCTTTCATTAGAATAGAGCCTTGACTTTGTGTAGTTTCTCTTAGATATTTGAGTGTTATGCCTGGAAGCCAAACCCCTGCTATGATTTTACAAACTTGGCAACATGAAGAGCCTGCTTAGATATCAAAATATGCCTACTCTCTTATCCCCCATACTATACTTGAATACATTTTGCACTTGTTGCCAACACGCTTTTGCTTCATGTTAAATTTCTAAGTCAAATCTTTACTGTTTATCAGACTGGAATTTCTTTCAGCCCTGCCCCTGCACAGGTCTCAATTCTCAATCTGATTTTTGGACCTTCTATGTCTGCCCTAGTATGCTATAATTAAATGCAATTTGCCCACCCACTTTACAAAATATGACTAGAAAAGTTTTTAATGCTGGGGTCAGAGCAGAGTTTTGCAGCAGGGATACTGCATTAATTATATTGCTGCTTAACAAATTATTATAAACTTAGAGGCTTAGAACAACATACATTTATTATCTCACAGTTTTGATGGATCAGGAGTCTAGGCATGGTTTAACTGGGTCCTCTGCTCAGCATCTCATAGGTTGCAATCTAGTTGTTTGCCAGGCTGCGGACATGATTGTCAGAAAATTTTAATTTCTTGTGGTTGTAGGACTGAGGTCGCTGCTTTCCTGCTGGCTGTTAGCAACTCTCAGCAACTAGAGGCCCTGGCTGTTCCTTGCTACTTAGTGCTCTCGTAATATTGCCACTTACTTCTTCGAAGCCAGCAGGAGAAACTCTTATTCCAGTCTGCTAAAACAGAAGAGCATCTGGTACTGTATAACAACAAGGGAATGACTTTCCGATTACCTTTGCCATATTCTATTGGCTAGAAGCAAGTCACAAGTTCAATTCCCACTCAAGATGATTATACAAAGGTATGACTCATTGGGGATTATCTTAGAATTCTGCCTACCACAGATACAAATTTGAAAACTGAAGCACAAGGAGTTTCACCTATTACCACCTCCTCGAAAGTCCACCTATTATCAACTCCTCAAAAAAGAAAAATATAAAATAATAACAAAAAGGAAAATACCTAATAGATGCACATAATAAGTGCCTGTTGTAATGATTACTTTTATGTGCTAGCTTGACTGGACCATGGGGTGCCCAGATATTTAGTCAATCATCATTACAGGCATTTCCGTGAGAGTATTTTTGGATGAATTTAATATTTAAATCAATAAAATGAGTAAAGGAGATTTCCTTCCCTAATGTAAGTAGGACTCATCCAATTAGTTGAAGGCCTGAATAAAACAAAAGGCTGACCTTCTCCCAAATAAGGGGGGATTCCTCTTGCCTGACTACTTTTGAGCTGGATCATAGTGTTCTGTTTTGTTTTGTTTTCTTCCTGCCTTCAGACTCAAACTGAAACACTGGCTCTTCTGAGTCTCAGGTCTGTGGGTCTGCAGACTGAAACCACACTATCAGCTCTCCTGGCTCTCCAGCTAGCCAGCTACCAATCTTAGAACTTATCAGCCTCCACAACTGCATGAGCCAATTCCTTATAATCAACCAATCAATCAGTCAATCTCTTTCTCTCTCATTTCTACATCCTATTGGCTGTTTCTCTGGAGAACCCTGACTAATACACCTGTTAAGCTGTGATTGTATCACAGTACGTTACATTAATCACCAAGTAAGCATTATCTAACAAATCACTAATTACTAATCCAGCATTATCAAATAAACCCCATTATTTAGATGGAAAACATCATCATCTTTGTTGTTTTTTTTGTTTTGTTTTGTTTTTTTTAAGCTGCGCTGGGTCTTTGTTGCTGCTAGCGGGCCCTCTCCAGTTGCTGCGAGCGGGGGCCACTCTTCACCGCGGTGCACAGGTTTCTCACTGCGGTGGCTTCTCCTGTTGCAGAGCACGGGGTCCAGGTACACGGACTTCAGTAGCTGTGGCTCGCGGGCTCTAGAGCGCAGGCTCATACTTGTGGCGCACAGGCTGAGCTGCTCTGTGGCATGTGGGACCTTCTTGGACCAGGGATCGAACCCGTGTCCCCTGCATTGGCAGGAGAATTCTTAACCACTGCACCACCAGGGAAGTCCCATCTTTATTGGTTTTAAACAAGCATTCTACCATCTTTGTGCCTGTCTGTTTTAATAATATAACCCACCTGAAAATGTAAGTTGACACAAATGCTTTTATTAAAACAAACTGCAGAGCTGACTTGGAAATCTGTTAAGAGGCCTATGTAATCTTGATCTCTGCATAGCTGACTTTGAGCAGACATAGGATTATGGAAACTGACTTGTTTGACCAAAATAAGTTGTTGATGTTAGACGGGAAGAATACAGCTGTTTTGAAAAGAAAACTCAAATTCTTGTTCATCCTTCAAGCTATATGATGCTGTGAAAATTTATTTATATTATTATTTTTTTTATTAAGCAGAAACTAATTATTCAGATGATTAAGCATTATTTGCATGAAGACTAAGGATGCTTGTGAAGACACAGATATTCATAGTTAGAAATGTACCCATGGTCCTACTATAATGTCTATCAAGGTAGCAGTTTTGCAACATCATAAATATGGAATACAAATTCAGGTAAATTTTCTGTAAGAAAAATTTAATATTTTTTAGAAAAATGTCCAGCTTCATTAATTAGAATTATTTCTAAAGCCATCATCCAAAAGAGTACTCAGAAAATAACACTAGTGTGAGCACATTCACTGATACATTCATTCAACAAACATGTGTTTTGTTACTTCTAGCACTGGGAATGAAAATGGGACCAGAAGAGACACAATTTCTACCTTCATAGATTTTCCAGTCTAGTGGGAGAGGCAAAAAATTAAACAAGCAATTATAGTCAAGTAGAGTACCTATTAGTATATTATGGAATAATTGAACAAGTATATCTAACCTATTAATAATGAGTGATGGACAAAGGAAGTTTCATAGTGGACTAAAAGATGGAGAAGGGCTGTTTGAAAACTTCAGCATAAAATACTCAAAGTTCTAGAGGTACAGACTTGAAGGAGGTTGAATATGACAGAACCATAGAGTTTGGTGTATCTATATTTGGGGCAGGGAATGCCAAGAAATGAAACTAGAATTACTCAGAGATCACCATACAAAGCGTACAAGAAGCCCAAGTCAGACTTCCTTGGTGGCACAGTGGTAAAGAATCCGCCTACCAATGCAGGGGACATGGGTTCGATTCCTGGTCCAGGAATTTCCCACATGCCACGGAGCAACTAAGCCTGTGCGTCACAACTACTGAACCTGCACCCTGGAGCCCGTGAGCCACAACTGCTGAAGCCTGCATGTCACAACTACTGAGCCCACGTGCCTAGAGCCCATGCTCTGCAAGAGCAGCCACTGCAATGAGAAACTCATGCACTGCAATGAAGACCAAACACAGCCAAAATAAATAAATACATAAATAAATTTATTAAAAAAACAAACAAAAAAAGAAGCCTAAGTCAAAGCCTTTGAAGTTTATTCTAAATACAAGAAGAGGCCATTGGAAAGCGTTTTCTAAAAATTAGATTTAACAAGGTTAGATTTTCACTTTAGACAATTACTTTGGGTTGTTTTTATTTTTATGAAAGCTTTACTGAGAAATAAATCATATACCATAAAATTCACTCTTTAAAATATACAATTCATTGGTTTTTAGGAAATTCAGAGTTGTTCAACCGTCATATCTAATCCAGAATATTTTCATCATCCTAAAAAAAGAAACCTCATGCTTATTAGCATTCACTCTGCATCTGTCCCTCTTTTCGGCCCCTAACAACCACTAATCTATTTCTGTCTCTACGCATTTGCCTAGTCTGGACATTTCATATACATAGAATCATACAATGAGTTTGTTATGACTGGATTATTTTATTTAGCATCATGTTTTCAAGACTCATTTATACTGTAGCATGTATCAATACTTCATTCCTTTGTATAGCTGAATAATATATCACATTTGTTTATCCATTCATCAGTTGATGAATATTTGTTTTCATTTTTGGCTATCATAATAATACCATTATGAACTTTCACATACAAAATTTTATATGGACGTAGGTTTTCATTTCTCTTGGAAAAGTACCTAGGAGTGGACTTTCTGGATTATGATAGCTATAGATTTAACAATTTGAGGAACAAACCGCCTCAAAATGGCTGTATTATTTTACACTACCACCAACAATGTATGAGGGTTACCATTTTCTCCACAGTTTTGCCAGCCTTCTTACTATATATCTTTAAAAATTTTCTTTAACCATCTTAGGGGTGGTTATCTCAGTGTGATTTTGGTTTGCATTTCTCTGATGACAATTTAATTATATTGAACATCATTCTTGCGCTTTTAACCATTTCTATATTTTCTTTAAGAAATATATTTTCAGGTCTTTGCCTATTTTTAAATTGAGTTATTTGTCTTTTTGTTGAAATGAAAGAGATCTTTATATATTCTGGGGTAAAGTCTCTAGTGCTTTTACTTTCTTGATGGTGCCCTTTGAAGAATAAAACTTTTTGATTTTGATGAAGTCCAGTTTGTAATTTCTTTTGTTACTTATACTTTGTTATCATATATAAGAAATGATTGCATGGTCCAAGTTCACAATGGTATTCCTCTATGTTTTATTCTAAGAATTTTATAGTTTTTGGTCTTACTTTTAGCTTTTTTATCCATTCTGAATTGATGTTTGTATATGGAGTAAGGTAGGGGGTCTAACTTCATCCTTTGACATGTAGATATTCCATTGTTCCAGCACTATTTGTTGAAGAGACCATTTTTTTCCCCCATTAAATGGTTTTGGAACTCTTGTTGAAAATCATTTGTCATATTGTATGGGTTTATTTCTGGAATCTCAATTACGTTCCATTGGTTTAATTGCTATTCTTATCCCAGTACTACAGTGTTTTGATAGCTGAAACTTTGTAGTAAGTTTTGAAATCAGGAAGTATAAGTCCTTCAGCTTTGTTCTTTTTAAGATGGTTTTGGCTATTAGGATCAACCTGTCAATTTCTGCCAAAAGAGGAAAATGGGATTTTTTAATAAGGATTTTGGTAAATCCACAGATCAGATCTGGGTTGTATCACTCTCTTAACTATAGTAAGTCTCCCAATCTATAAACATAAGATTTATTTTTCCATTTATTTAGGGCTTCTTTATTATTTTTTACTATTTATTTATTTATTCATTTTGGCTGTGGCGGGTCTCAATTGTGGCATGTGGGATCTTCGTTGCAGCATGTGGGATCTTTTAGTTTTGGCATGAGGAATCTAGTTCCTTGACCAGGCATCCTGGGGCTTGGGGCCCCCACACTGGGAGTGTGGATTCCCAACCACTGGACCACTAGGGAAGTCCCAGGGCTTCTTTATTTTCTTTCAATGATGTTTTATAGTGTTGAGTGTACAAGTCATGCATTTCTTTTATTAAATATATCCCTGAATTTTAAATTGTTTTGGATGCTACTGGAAATGAAATTGTTTTATTAATATAATTTCCAAATTGTTCATTGCTAGTATATAGAAATACAATGGACTTTTCTGTATTGATCTTATATCCTAGAACCTTGCTGAACTCATTTATTAGTTCTAAAAGTTTTTTTGTGGATTACCCTGGATTGTACATATATAAATCATGTCATTCACGTTGCGTCAATGAGACAGGCTGGGACTTGGGACCCTTTGCTGCAGTGCTTGCACCTGTACAAACATCTCCTTCAGCAACAAAATACAAAGAAACTATAAGAAATTAAACATAACTGCATGTATGCCCGAATTATGGCAAATTATGAACAACAGGATACAAAAAGACCAAAACCCAACTGCCACTTCTGAGGTGTCAGGAGCAAAGGCAGGGTACTGTGCATGATCCCTCCACACAGCACCACCAAGGGAGTGGGCAGACCACTGGAGCCACCCCTCCAGCCCAACCCACCAATCTGCCCCTACCCTCACCCCATTTAAGGGGTCAGCTTGCCCCCTTGGGGAGCCAGCAAGGGCACCCCTTACTTGGTTTTGCTCCCTCGT
This sequence comes from Grampus griseus, assembly GCF_964374135.1. Lineage (NCBI taxonomy): Eukaryota > Metazoa > Chordata > Mammalia > Artiodactyla > Delphinidae > Grampus > Grampus griseus. The sequence continues at coordinate 70,720,420 of NC_139018.1, forward strand.
GCTACAGCACGAGCCCCAGTAAAGCCTCGCCTGAATTGATCTGGCAATTCATCATATCAATTTCAATTGATTAAGGAGTCTGAGGACCTGGTTGGTAACATAAACAGAGATAGTTTTACTTTTCCTATCTATTTTTTTTTTTTTGCAGTACGTGGGCCTCTCACTGCTGTGGCCTCTCCCGTTGCAGAGCACAGGCTCCGGACACGCAGGCCCAGTGGCCATGGCTCACGGGCCCAGCCGCTCTGCGGCATGTGGGATCCTCCCGGACCGGGGCACGAACCCGCGTCCCCTGAATCGGCAGGCGGGCTCTCAACCACTGAGCCACCAGGGAATCCCTCCTATCTAATCTTGATGCCATTTATTTCTTCTTCTTGACAAATTGCTCTGGCTAGAAATCCAATACAGTATTAAATAAAAACAACAGTGAATATCTTTTACTTTTCCTGATCTTAGAGAGAAAGTATCTGCTCTTTCATATTAATCATAGTGTTATCTATTGGTTCTCCATAGATGCCCTTATAAAGTTGAGGAAGTTCCCCTATATTTCTAGTTTGTCGAGTGTTTTTATCATGAATGGGTGTTGGATTTTGTCAAATGCTTTCTCTGCATCAATTGAGATGACAGTGTTGTTTTGTCCTTTATTCTATTAATATGGGCTACCTTGGTTGACTTTCATATGCTAAACCCGTCCATCCTCCCAAGGGATATATAGCACTTGGTCATGATATATAACACTTTTTATATATTGTTGGATTCAGTGTGCTAATATTTGTTGAGGATGTCTGCCTCTCTGTTCATAAGATAGACTGTTATGCAATTTTATTTTTTGGTGATGTGTCTGCCTACTTTTGGTATCACGGTAATACTGGCCTCAGAATGAATTGTTTGAGGTTCAAAGAATGAAGAGAAACAGATAGTGCCAGGTGGACCAACGAAGGAGCTATTGCAATAACTCTGGTGGATATGACTAATGTACAGCTTAAAGTAATGATAATGAGAGTGGAAATGTGGAAGGAAGATGTCAACATTCAATATCAGAAAAAAAAGCTGAATTTTTTCTTGGTAATCAAGGGAGAGCTGTGCATGTAAGACATAGTACCTCTCAACAAAACAAATTCTTGATCTTTCATAGGCTTTGAGGGAAAAAAATGGAGCAAAATAACATGTTCAGGACTTGGCAGACTTTCAAGGGGGTGGGGGATGTCGATTGTGGCACTGATAACTGTCTGCTACTAATTGGTTGGTTTTCAGAAGCATGGTTACTAATGTGAAGTTATAATTGATCAACTGGCATGGGTTTAAACTTGGCATGAGTTTAAAACTGATTCTATTAATTACTTAATATTATAGAAAAAGGAGAATAGGAATATATTATTCTCAGAGAGAAATGAACAGATTAAAAGTGAATTGAGGGCATATCTGATTTGATGGGGCAGTGAATTACATTAAAGATGCCATTCAGATTTCTGGACAATTAAATGTAAGCTCTGCTAGGTCAAGAATCTCTCTTTTCCTGCCTGTTGAATACAAGCTCCTAGGAAAGAACCTGGCCTGTAGTAGGCATTTTATAATTATTTCTGAATAAGAAACATTCCATTACTATAGAGTACATTAATGGAATTACAAAATCTGGACATGTTCAATTTCAGATATCTGCAAGATATCCAAAAGAAAATAGCTTATAGTAAACAGGAAATAAAAGTTTTGAATTACAACAGATGTTTGTTCTGCTTAGATTCCATAGCCTCCTGCATATAGGTGGTTACTGAAAACATAAGATCAAATGAAATATTTTCTAGATATTATGAGAGAAAAAAAACACCACTAGGACAGATATCCGTCAATCACAAACACTTAAGGAACCAGGGCAGTTATAGAAACTGCAAAGGAGACTGATAATAAAAGACCTAAAATAATGAAAGAAATGTGGAAGCTAAGGGAAGTTTCTTTTTTTTTCTTTTCCTTTGATTTTTCCCTCCTGAAGAAGAAAGAAATTAACCTTGTTAAATGATCTCTAGAGTGTGAGCAAGAGAAGGAAAAGGACTGCAAGGTAGTCACTGGATCAAACAACAATCGAGTCATTGGTGTCCTAGACAAGAGTTGTGTCAGTAGAGTGGTGAGTTGTGTGTGTGGAAGGGGTCTCAGGTGAGGAGAGTGAATCGAAGGTTTAAATGTGAAGTAGGAAAGCAGGATAAGTGGCATCTGGAGGCAGGCTTTGGATTGAGAAAAGGAGGTTATTTTTATTTTTTAAGTTGAGGGAAACTAGAGCATGTTAAATGCTGATTGAAAAGAAAAATAAACGAAGAGAGATTTAAAATACAGGAAAGAGAAAACCTGATCAAAAGGTTAATATATATAGCAAGTGGGAATTTATGATTCTACAATTTTCTCTGACTCTCAAAAACCCTTGTAGCTCTAAATTTCTATGGTGATTTGAATTGTCTACATAAATTACTATATCTTATAAGGAATTTATTGTTAGACATCATATTATAAGTAATACAAAGATACAATGTGATACATTAACAATCCTTTTTATTCTTTTATGGGGGATATACAACAGTTAAAAAATCACTGTGCTTTTTTTTTTTTTCACAAATTTTATATTGAAAGACTTTAAATTTATCAAAAGGTTGCAGGAACTTTTTGATGTTTGAAGAACAGCAAATACCTTTTCCCTATATATGTCAATTGTTAATATTTTACTAATTTTCTCCCTTTGTCTCTTTCAGTCCTATTCTCTCTCTCAGCCTTTCTCTCTCTCTCTTGCATATTCTTTAATAAACAATTTTAGCATTAGTTGCAAATATTGTGACACTTCATCTCTAATTAATTCAGCATGAAATATTAATCATCTAAGAAGAGGGACATTCTCTTACATAACCATAATAAAATTGTCATAGAAAGGACATTTAACACTGATGCAATACTATTATCTAATACATAGCCTATATTAAATTCTACCTACTATCAATTATCCCAGTAATGTGTTTTATAAACTTTAAGATCCAGAATGCAAATAAGGTTTGCACATTTCATGCAGTTATCATATATTCTTTAGTTTCCTTTAAATTATAAACTTCCCACAGACTTTTTTCTTTTTTTAAAAACAACAGAATGTTGACATTTTTAGAGAGTCTATTCTAGATTGTTTTACAGAATATCCCTTAATTTGGGTTTTATAATTGTTTCTTCATTTTTTTCCTGATTAGATTCAGGTTAAGAAATTTAGGTGGAAGTACTACCTGGGTGAATAGTTCATCATATTGCAAAGCACATGATGTCAATTTGTATTATAGGTGATATTTAGTCATGTGATTAAAATGGTCTTCACCAGATATATCTGTTGAAAAGGTACTTCTTCCCTTGGTAATTAATAAATAATTTATAAAACGATGCATTGAGCCTGCATGCATATCCTGTTTTTCAAAGATATCTTACAAATCTTACTGATATCTTATCAGTGTTTTTATCATCTATTGATGACTTTTTCCTGAGTCTATTATTACTATGGTGGTTGTGAAATGGTGATGTGCTATCTCTATAATTTCTTCTATATTTAATGGTTTATTTGGCCTTATTATTTTTTTGTAAATAAGATATTTATCTGTCACCCTAAATTTTATTTTTTTAATAGCTGTCAGTATAAATTAATGGATTGATTGTAATTCAGTATCATCATCCATTTCCATCATTGCTTATTTTCACACTTAGTATGTCCTAAATTTGGCCAGTGAGAGTCCTCTTAACATCTTTCATCTGTCAATTCATTCCCATCAGTGTTTGAGTACTTTCCTACATAATTATAAAATTACATTCATAAATGTTTAGAATTATGTATATTTGTGTACCTACCTATATGCATTATACATATATATTAAATTATGTTTTATTCTGATCTCCAAATAAAGACACAAAAGTTTTCTTTTTCCTTCCATTTTCTATTATATCTCCTTTTTTCCATAGCGAGAACTTAATTCCCAGTGATACAGATATATTAAATCATTTGCTCAATTCTATTATACAAATGAAATAGTTTCAAATTTACTGCATTATTTCCACTAACAACAACACACTTAAGTAATATTCAAGATTTCTTTTCATTCTTAAAGTATGTTCTATCCATTGATAGGAATAGTAACTGAATATTTTACTCAATCTTTAAAAAATAAGCCTGTTGATAGATGCTTTTATTAAAATAAGCCCTGTAATAGCATACTTGATCACACATGTAATTATAATGATATATTAATGAAGAGAAAGCCAACTGAAATTTAAACCAACATTATAGTGTTCCCTTCCTTACTTTTATTTTGTGACTATCACATTGGAAAATGACTTACTCGAAAAAATTGCTTTGAAGTTAAACTCATGGCAATTTGGGGTACAAAAGGCAAAAAAAAAAAAAAAAAAAAAAGAATTCCCTCTTTCAAGTTTATTAAAATATCACCCCAGTATTAAGTCTTGTGTAGAGGGAAGAAGGATCATTGGTGCTCATTAAAAATAATAATGTTCATTTCTGAATGGTTTTCAGAGATGTATATTTTGGGAGAAAGAGCCACCTGTGTTCTCAAAGGTACAAATAAAAAGGGATGAGCTCGTTTCACAGGCTTCGTTTCACATTCTATGTCTTTATTACTTCAAAATGACACCTTTGCAGTTTAGACGGACCAGTAGGCACTGTTATAACTAAAACTGAATAAAATTCCTAGCTGTGTCAAAGACATTGTTCGAATTCACTTAAAAGTGTTTTATGTCATTGCTCACCATCTCCCCCTCTCTGTTCATGATCTGCCTGTGGCAAACTGTTTCTCTCTGCGACTGAAAAGATTACTCCCACTGATACTCCTCTGACAGTGTGAATATTGACTTGCACTTATAAAGGTCAGACAGTTCCACTAGTTAATAGGAGTGAGAAGAACAGTTCCAACAAGTCTCTTTGAAAGGAATTTAACCTTCAAATGGCAAAGCATGCTGCTCTGTGGAGCCAGTTTTGGCAACTAACAGAATACATGCTTCTCTGCTTTCCAAAAATACCAACAGGAGCCTGAAAGTTAGCATTACAAAAGGGAAACAAGCATGCGATGTAGCAGACAAACTTCCATGGGAACACCATCCAGAATATGCCCTGTTATTTTTATTTTTCAAAGAGAATTGAATACTGTGAGGTAATTCTCTGGGCCTTTAACTTTCCTCAATGTATAATAGCCTTTTCAACTTTTAAGAGCCATGTGCTGTAAAATGATAAGACACCACATATATTTCTCTCCGCATCATTCTGACACAAGATCAAGAAAAAGGTTTAATCCCAGTGGAGCATGGCATCTCCTTACCTATCCTTTGAAAAGTCCTTTGCCTTCTCTTATTGTCTCATGACTGAGAGTTCAGGAAAGGCTGACATAATTTAAGGTCTCTGGGAATGTGGCCTATCTGTTAATAGCAGTGTCCTGAGGGACAATGCAAGAAGGATGGGAGTGAGAAAACAGGACAGAAAATGAAAATGAGACTTCACTTTTCATCCTGATGGAGAGTAAAACCAACATTTTTAATTTTTAATAAAACACATTTATATTGTGGCACCAGCAGCAGAAAGAACGTGCTGCATATAAATGAAGATGATTCCCTAGTTTGTCTTGAGCGGTGGAAGACAGGAGACATAATGATGAAGAGGGTCTTTTACAAGTAATAAGTAGGAAGAAGAATAAGTCCTGGGTGTCTTGGAAAGCAAAGCTTTCATGATTCCAGAGCATATTTTAGAAATGGCATTATGGCTTTCACCGCTTTAAGTCTGACATCAGCGAGATTTTAGATTGTGCTAAAACCATCCTTAATATCCTTTCTGCCTCATCAGTGGGGGACCATTCAAGTAACAAAGTGCCAATCAGGGGCTCTTGTTCCTCTTTAGCTTGGAGATATACTGTGGAGATTTCTGTAGGAGCATGATCTCTCTGCTTGAGATGCCCTTTATTGTAACTATAGTTAAAGGTCTGCTGACTTAGCCATTATAAACCTCTAATGTTCTCCACTACAAAACTCTGCTCTAAAATAAAGCTTAGCATACTAAGTTGGAGCCCAGGAGAGCTCTGATTTTGATAAATCTGAAGGGAATAAAATAGTCATTTGAGTTAAAAAGAGAGTAACAAAAATATAAATATCGAAGCTATGTGAGTTATGTGTGTCACTGCTATCTCCAAAAATAGCATCGTTAATTAAAATGAAGTTGGAAGGTAATTACCTCATAATGTGCACTAATCACTTTTGTAAGTTTGGAATATAAAAATGTAATTAAGAAAAAGAAAAATGGGTTATAGACAGGATAGGTTTCTTGATTCAGAAAATTGTTAAACTCAAATATTTTCTGAAAATGTGGGACCTGTACTGCTATTGCAGAGTCCTTGCAGTCTTTGAGTCAATGAGTCAGATACTCCTAATGCTTAAGTCTCTCCCTGTAAAGTTTCTTAGCCATATATAAAAGCTTTACTAATTGAATTGAAGCAGAAATAGAAATTTGTAAAAAAAAATGTAACAGCAACCTAGAGGCAGAGTATTATCAGGAAATAGATCTCCACATTTTTTATTTTGAAGACTATTATTAAAAATGTAAACTTTTAATGTCTTATTTTTAAGAAAACATCTAAAAATGCACTTTTCTAGTGATGCAAAATCTTTTCAGAATTTTTTTAAAAATCAAAACATGTTAATAATAAGTTTCCAAGCACATCAAACTTTCTGCAGAAAACAAAACAAAACAAACAAAACAAAACAAAACAAAACAAAAAAACTACCTTAAGTCTCTGGAAAGTAAACGATGGCAGGCAGATTGTGGGGATGCATTGATACTTGTAATATCTTTGAGAGTGAAAGGATGTCTCTTTCTAGATAGTGTGGTCAGGAAAGGCCATTCTGAGGATTCATATTGGTGCTAAGAAGTAATATATATGTCTCAGCCAAGTAATAGAATTTCTGGGGAGGAATACTGGAGTCTAAGGGAAGAACAATTGCTGATGTACTAGGGCAAAACTTGGTATGTTCCAGAAGCAAAACGGAGACCCATGGAGCTGAACACTAGAGATTAAGAGGCAGACTGATGAAAAATAAAGTTGGAGAGGAAGACAGGAGCCATATCAAAATGAAATTTACCTAAGGCCTACTTTATGCCAGGGACTGCACAGAAATACAAATAAGACACGATTCTTGCTCTAAGGGATCTCCCAATCCAGTGGTGCAATGAGTTTTTGGATTTGCTGTCAAAGAAGATTGTTGCAGGTGGATCCTAGTCAGGTCTATATTCAATCATCTCCCAGCTCAGAATTAGACAGAGAAAGTCCTCAAAAAGTGTTTTTTGGATTGACGGATGGATAAATGAACGGATGGATGACACACTGAGAAAGTCCAGCTGGCTGCTGCAACACCTCACAAGTGATATTTTCTTGGTACTGTCACCACATACAGACTCTGAAATTGAGTGTAATTTGATGGCTAAACATTCAGATAAAATGTTATAAACCCATATATGTCTACCCAGTTGGCTTCTGACCAGTTTAAGATTTGGGGCAGGTGGCATAACTTTTGTTTCCCCATCTATAAAATATCCATAACTGTACCTATCATATATATGCATATATATGATATTTTCAATTTTCTTTAGCAAAACTGAGTAGTTCTAGAAGCAATAATCAGGAGTAGGAGTGATATAAGGCATTATAATTTTTTTTTTTTTTTTGCGGTACGTGGGCCTCTCACTGCTGTGGCCTCTCCCACTGCGGAGCACAGGCTCCGGACGCGCAGGCTCAGCGGCCATGGCTCAAAGGCCTAGCCGCTCCGCGGCATGTGGGATCTTCCCAGACCGGGGCACGAACCCGTGTCCCCTGCATCGGCAGGCAGACTCTCAACCACTGTGCCACCAGGGAAGCCCAAGGCATTATAATTTGAAGGTCACAGAGAAGATTAAGAGGAAAGGAGTCTTTTGGTTGTTACAAAGTAGTCTCTTCTGGAATTCTAGTTTCTTAAGTTTTTTTTTTTCTCCCTTATTTTGTTGTATCATTATCCCTCTTTTCACTGACTTTATATAAAATATGCTCAAGTTCCTCACATCTCACAAAACTATTCTTCCTTTAACCTTGCATGTACAACTCCCTGCTGCACTATTCCCAAGCTTTCTTTCCTAGTCAAGCCTCGAGAAATAATAAGCTATACTCATCATGTCCACTTCTCCACCTTCCATTCATTCTCCAATCACTAAAATATGACTTTCATCCCCATTATTTTTCTGAACCGTTTTCTCCAAGGGTTCCATCAACACACTTAATAAATCAACTACACATACATTTTAATCCTAAGTATACTCGTCTTTTCTCAGTTTTTGCCTCTGTTAACCACGGCATCTATCTTAAAAATAGGTTATCATTTTCTATCATGCAAATTCTTCCTGACTCTCTTCCTATCCTTTCTATGAGCATTCCTTCAAGAATATTCCCACTGGTGTTTCCCCAAGTACCTAATCAAACCATCTATTTCTTCTCCTTATGTAATTTTTGGGGGCAAAAATGTTAACTACCACATGCTCTCAGATCAACCATTCATGTATATCTGGCACCTACAAGAGTTCTTGGTGCTAAGGAAGTATTTAATCAATATGTTTTGAATAAACAGATGGGTGGATGGATGAATCTATCACCACCTAGAAACCTTTGGGATGAATGTGAACCATGGACATTTTAGAGATCACATAATTTAAAATATACTGCATACCAATATTTAGAATATTTTTAATGCAGATTATAAATTCTTTTGGGAAAAAAGGGAAATCTAGCAGCATTGACCCCACATTCCAGCACGGCAATGATCCTTTCGAGCTGAGCCGTATTTGTGCCCTGTAGTGGAGCATGTGTTGTCCAATTTGGCACAAAGTCCATCTCCCTCATTTATGTTACCTGCCTCATCCCAGTAAGCATCCATTAAACACCTCAAACAAAACAGATTGCAGATATATGCATCCAATATAACACAGACAGTATTAGTTATTTCTCCTCTAATTTTCTCATCAATATCCTCCTTACCTGTGTATCCAATTGCAATGAAGAAAAATACTGTCCATGTTACTTAAGCCAGAAAACAGGGGCCTTGGATTTTGCTCCCATTTACTTACTCCAACTTATCAAGCCTACAAGGTATCAGTATACATCATAAATATCTCTAACTTATTTCCTCCTCTCTTTATTTTAGGCACACGTCACCTTTCCCCACAAATGTTGTGATGGGCTCTTAACTCCTTTTCTGGCTTGTTCTTGTCTTCTCTCTATTCATCCATCAGAAGATCTCCCATATACCTCTCAAGTCTCAGCTCTAGTGCTGTGTTCTCTGAGAAACTTATCGGATAGGAGGAAATGTATCTATTTCTCCCTGTATCTAGTAAATTAATATTTATGTAATATAGTATTAGAAAAATAATAACAATGATGATAATTACAGCCAAAATACATTAAGCACTTTACATAGAACAAGCACCATTCTAATAACTTAATATATATGTTCTCATTTTATCTGTGCAAGAGTAAGAAGTAGATAATTATCAATATACAGATTGAAGAAGAAGAGGTACAGACAGATATATTAATTTGACCAAGGTAGGGTTAGGGTTCAAAATCTGCTATTCTGATTTCAGAGTATACAGTCTCTTTTAAATCTGTATGTGATTGTTCAACTATTCAACAAACATCATCAATTTATTTTAAGGCTTTATAAGAGTTTTGTAGTTCTTGTAATCTGTGTGATTTATATAGTGACCAACACCCAAAACAAGGTAAAGGAATTTTGCTGAGTAACTGAATGAATGGCACAGCTGCCTGAATTGGTAAGGAGATCAGTCTCCCTTTTGTTGTCTAAGACTCCTCAGTGAATGCCACTTAAAAGTGAGATTTTTTTTTTTTCCTTTGTCTTAAGGCTGTCCTCTAAAGTAGCTGAAGCCTATGTTTAGATATTAAACATGCTAGAGCACAATTATGACAAAGGCATTTGCATTTAGGCCTCAATGCTTTTAACTTGATATTCAATGTGTTGAGCGATTCGTATCTGGGCAGCCCAGCCTCTGAGGGCCTAGTCGGTAGCTTAGCCTAAGTTTGTGAATCTATTCATTTATTTATTTTTGGTGTAATAGCCAAGTCATATAGAGTATAAAAGAAACTGTTTCTGGCCCCTCAGCAGCAGCTAGAAAAGTTGCTTTTGAGTAGGCTTTGTTTACTGACTATGAGATCCAGGTACAATAGAGAAATGCGTGTAGCTAGGAAGAGGCAGATGAGTTACAGAGAAAGTGAAGTTATGAAAAGAACAAAAACAGAATAAAGACATTGCAAATTCAAAATTTTGTGGGTTGAACAGTTCCACATGTTGACATGCTGCCAGTTTGAATCTACTGCCAAGTGACTAAACTGAAGAGGAATGAAGGTCATAGGGTTAAATAGTTTGAGAAAATTTAAGGTTGAGGTAGTAGCTTTAGATATAAATATTGAAGATACAGCACTTGTTGCCTGTACAACATTCTTGACATTAAACATGCTATTTCCCTAAGACATCTGCTGTCTAATATGTAATTTTTCAAGTAAGCACATCTTTTTTGTTGTTGTCATTAATGAAACTATAACTACCTAAGGGAAGGTACTAATTACTATACTTTTAGTATCTACCATGGTGCTTAGCTCAGTATACCCACTGGATTCTGGAAAAATAAAGGTGAACTATACATCAATCAACTAGAAAGCATTTTCAGCCCAGTGAGATTCAATATATTCGGGTTCTCAAGCTGATGATCTATAATTTAGAATTTGTTTATATCAGAGATTTTTTTTTCCTTTTGATCTTGTAACTTTGAAGCAGGAATTTAATGATCCCAAATAACTCTAGTTGAATAACTGTATTTGAAATAAATTTGATTTGAGAAAAGTATTGGTTAAGCCTTATTTTTTTTTTCCTGGAGAAATATGTATTTAGACTGTCAGAGCAAACTAATAATTTTCCTTCAAATTTGTATTAATATCTCACAGAAGAACAAGAGAAGTAATCTTTGTTTACAGAACTTCTTTTGTGTTAGTGGGATGATTCATACCAAAATGCAGTTTCTCTCAAATGTGTCGTTATAATGGAGGACTTCACACTTCTTTTTGTTAAATTACAATACTATAATATGTGGTAATGTTTTAAGTTTTCTTAATGAAAATATAACTTTGTGAAACATTACTGCTATTAAGAGAATAAATCCATGCATTGTGAAGTTCATGACACACTTTGAATGTATAGATGTTATGACTCATGTATATTCTAGCTTAACCTCCAGTTTAGAATTACACAATTAAATTCCAAAAAAGTTTATTCACCTTCTGCAAAATGTTAATCCCACAACAAAGTTATAAGGGTAGTATTTAGTAGGAATGGTAGCTCATTTAGATGATCATAGAAATTGATTTTTAAAGGGATTTTTGGATTATTTTATAAATGAGGAAACTGAAACTCCGGTGATGTGCCCAAACTCCTAACATTAACTGGTACTAGAAAACTATTTAAGAACTAACCTGGAATTTTCTGTTAACATCTATAATTGCTAACTACTACTAGAATAGCCTTCTTACAAAAAACAATCATAAAAGTGGATAAAATTATGAGTCAATTGTTTTTAGGCATTGGATTACAAGCAGCAGAACACTGTGGTCCCTAAAAGAGGGGAACTCGGAGGTAAACACCACAGCACTCAGGGTTGATCTTTGGAAGAGGAGGGAGGTATAGTATTGGAGCCACAGAAATCCATGTGAGGAGGTTTCCTGGGAATCCTGCGTTGGGGGCTGGGCTATGAACACACAGGGTGAGACTATAAAAAGATTACCAGAAAGCAGATGCTACAGAGTTGAGAAGAGAACAGAGATAGTAGAGGTTAAGTGTTGCTGGTAGATGTTGGAATTTTGTCCCAGACAGAGTAGAGAGATTTTAGTGATATTCTGTTGTTGCTGTTGGGCATGATCATAGGCTTGTTTATTTTTTAACTTTGTTTGTATTTCTACTTAATTATAGATTCATTTGCAGTTGTAAAAAATAATACAAAGAGATTCTAGATATCGTATCAGTTTCCCTATTGGTTATAACCATTGTACAATGTCACAACGAAGGAACTGATGTGGATAAAATCCATATACCTTACTCAGATTTCACTAGTTTGCATGTACTTTTGTGTGTGTGTGCGTGTGTGTTTTAGTTCTATGCAATTTTATAACGTGTACCAATTAGTTCAACCATTCACCTATTGAAGATCAGCTCCTATGGGCACGCAGACACCAGGGATAGGGATGCCAACCAGCGCTGCTTCCAGCTGCTTTATTTAGTCATATTGTTACCAGACTAAGGTGGAAGTTCAGATCACTGTTAGACCCCACTGACACTAAACTGTGTAAACTGGGGCACAATCTGTTTACCCAGAGTGGAGGACGCAAGATTACCTCCCTGAGCAGCACTGCAAACGCTACATAGGGGCACTGCCTGCTTTGGGTGGGGGATGGAAAATAAGCTCCCTGCTCGCCCACCAAAGCCATGTGGGGTATGGAGGGGAAGTTCTAGTCTTTTGAGTGTTGCAGCTGGAGGACTAGAATTACAAAGAATTATTGGACTCTGATTGACCAAGACAGACCCCATTTCTCCTAGGATCTCCTTCTGATAACTAAAAAACTCTGGCATAACAGCAAATTAGCACAGAAACACTTTCAAAGGTAAAAGAAGATGATAGGCTTCCTAGAACCTTGAGATTTTAGGAACAACATAGTGGTACATTTTCTGAGTTTCCTTGTTGTCATCCTTACAGCCTGGCCGGGGAGGGGGCGCGGGGGTAGGAGAAGCCTCTATCTTGGACCTGTCAATAGGAACAAACAAAACACTCCAAGGAAAGCCTCTTCCTCCTAACCAAAGGACAGGGAAAAGGGCAGTCTGACAACAAAAAATCTTTTTGGCAATACCCACCCTATTCCAGCCAAAAATCAGTGGGTGTTTAGAAAGTCTGAACATTAAAAACTAACTGGAATTAATTGACATTTACAGAACATTACACCTCCAGAGCACATACACATACACACACACACACACACACACACACACACACACAAACACACACACAAACATAATCTCAAGTACACTTGGAACATTCACCAAGATAAAACGTGCTAAGCCAATGAAATAGTCTAAATGTATTTTAAAGGTTAAATCCTATAAAGTAGTGTTTTACATCACAACAAAATTTTATTAGCAACCAATAAGAAAGAGATATTTGGAAATTAAACATTTCCAAATAACCTATAGATCAAAGAAGAAATTCTAAGGTAAATGAGAAAATATTCAGAAATGAATAATAATATAAATAAAGTATGTCAAAATATCTGGGATGCAGCTAAAGAGGTACTTGGAGGGAAATTTAGAACTTTTAATGCCTATATAAGCTAAGATAAATGATATAAGTTTCTATAAATAAAAGCCAAAAAAGAGAAATCAGATAACAAAGAAAGTCAACATATAAAAAAGCCGATCATTGAAAATTTTAATAAAGTTTATAAACACCTAGAAATGCTAATTAAGAATAAAAAGAGTAAACGTAAATTATCTATATTAGGAATGCAAGAGGAGACATCACAAACAATCCTATGCATATTAAAAGAATAAAATGAGAATATTAATAATTTTATGCAAAAAGACCCCACAAATTTTGAAAATGAACTTTAAAAATTATTATAGAAATTGAATTCAAAACAAAAATCATCCTATAAATAAAATTCTTAAATGATTTAATTCCAAGCTTTCACAAATTTTACCAGAAAACAAAACAGAACTGATTTCATTTTATGAGACTGGCATAAACCTGATACCAACATCTGACAAAGAGATTATTAAAAGAAAACCAGTGATCTACCATATCCTTCATTAGAATAGACACATAAATCTAAAACAAAATGTTAACAAATTGAATAATAAAATAGATGAAAAGGATAATCCATCACGAACACATAATCATATTCCCTGGATTATAAGATTGAGTCAATTTATGAAAATCAATCATTGCAATTCACCATACTAACAGAATAAAAAAGAAAAATCATGTAATCATACAAGAATGTTTATTCTCACCCCTCCTATTACATATTGAACTGGAGTATTATCTAGTTTGATAAGGCAAGAAAAGCTTTCATTTTTAAAAATCAGAAAGAAAAAATGAAAATTATCTCTATTTATATAGATAGTATATCTATCTAACTAGGATGTCTTAAGGAATATAAGAAAATATTGATTGAATTTAGCAATATCACAGGATTCAAGGTCAAATACAATAATCAATTTTACTTCTGAATACTAGCAAAAAGAAATTGGAAAATAAAATTTTGAAAAGTCAATAGCATCAAACACAAACTGTTATGGAAAATATTAAATATATAGAATACCTTTATACTAAAAATGATTAAACATTGCTGAGGGAAATTTATAAAGATCTAAATAAATGGAAAGATATACCATATTCATGTATTGAAAATTTATTATTTTTATGATATTCATTATGCCCCAATTTTTCTATGGATTCAACAAAATAGCAATCAAAATATCAGCAGGTATTATAGAAACTGACAAACTGTTTCTAAAACTTATTTGGAAATGCAAAGAATATAGGTTAGCAAGCATTTTGAAAAAGAAGGACTAAATTAAAGAACTTATACTACCTGATCTTCAGACTTATTTTTAACATTACAAAAAATAAGAATCTAGACTTTGTATTCTATCAGAAGTATAGGTCAATTAAACAGTATAGAAATATTGTCAATTAATGATATATGGCCAATTGACTTTTGACAATGGTTACAAAGTAAGTGAATGTGGAAAGAATAGTCTTTTCAGAAAGTGGCTCTAGAGCAACTGAATATCTACACAGAAAAAAAAAAATGAACCTCAATTCCTAAGTTGACCATTGTCAAAAGTAATTTGAAATGGGTCAATAAGAAAAGAGAAAATCTTCACAAACTTGAGGTAGGCAAGCACTGCATAACATAGGCAGGAGACGAATACCACTGAGAGTATTAACCACTAGAGAGTTAAGTATATTTAATTTAAATTAAAAACTATTGCTCTTTGAACAGACTTGTAGTTGCCAAGGGGGAGGGAGGTGGGGGACGGATGGATTGGGAGTTTGGGATTAGCAGATGCAACCTATAATATATGGGATGAATAAACAACAAGGTCTTACTGTATAGCACGGGGAACTATATTCAATAGCCTGTGATAAAGCATAATGGGAAGGAATATGTATAACTGAATCACTTTGCTGTACAGCAGAAATTAACACAACATTGTAAATCAACTGTACTTCAATAAAATAAATTTTTTAAAAACTATTTCTCTTTTAAAGATACTATTATAAAATTAAAAATACAAACCAAAGACTGGAAGAAAAAATATATACACATATGTATATGTAATATATGTATACACACATGCACACACACACACACACACACAAACAACTGTACACAGAATCCATAAGGAACATTTAGAAACTCAATAATAAGAAGACAAATAACTAAATAAAACAATGGGCAAAATGTTTGGACACAAATTTCATTAACAGCTCTAAGCACAACTATGCTCAACTTCAGTCATTAGAGAAATGTAAATTAAACTCACTCTGAGAATATTTTTTTACACTTACTAGAATGATTAAATTTTAAAATAATGGCAACCATTTGATAATTTAATAAAAATTTAAAATTAAGTGCTGGTAAGCATGTGGTATAACTAGAAGATTCATCAATGCTGCAAAGTATTTTAGTAGTTTTAATCCTAGGCATTTTAGACAAGAGTAATGAAATATAAGTTCAAAAAAGAAAAGCCTTGGGACTTCCTTGGTGGTCCAGTGGTTAAGAATCCGCCTTCCAATGCAAGGGACGCAGGTTCAATCTCTGGTCAAGGAAATAAGATCCCACATGCTGCAGGGTAACTAAGCCTGCGCGCTGCAACTACTGAACGCATGCACTCGAGAGCCCGAGCGCCACAACTAGAGAGAAGCCAGTGTGCTGCAACAAAGATCTCGCGTGCCACAGCTAAGACCTGACGCAGTCAAATAAATAAATAAATGAAAAGCTTTACACTAGAACCAATTCTAATTTCCATCAACAGGAGAATGGAAAACAAATTGTGATATATTCCTACAATGGTGTGTTATTCAACAATAAGGAATAAACTATTGATAAATGCAGTCATAAGGATGAATGTATCTCAAAAATAGTATGCTCTGTGAAATAAGCCAGAGACAGAAGAGTACAAATGATATTTTTCTATTTATATGGAATTCTGGAATATCCAAAATTAATCTATACTGATACAGCAGATAAGTGATTGCCTGAGGTAGGATGGGTACTGTAAAGAGGAAGAAGCAGCTTTCTGAAGTGATGGAAGTGTTTCATATCTTGATTGGTGTATCATTTGCCAAAATTTATCAAACTGTGAATTTATAATTTGTGCATTTTATTTTATGTATGTTATTGGGTTGGCCCAAAAGTTCATTTGGGTTTTTCTGTAAGATGTTATGGAAAAACCTGAACAAATTTTTGGGCCAACCCAATACATTCTGGTAAACGGAAAAAAAAAAAAAAATACTAACCTAGTTTAATACTACTGCCTTTAGAAAATATGATGATGTCTGTCCTGGGTTTTGTAACTTGCAAACTTTTAGAATTAGAGGGATTCTTGCATATTATTGCATCCTAAGCTTTTGATATACAATGAAGGACAACTAAGTCCTTAAAATATTATAATTTCCTCTCTATTCAGAATTTTTTACAGAGTTGGGGCTAAAGTTCAGACTCCTTAATTATAATCTAGTGTCATCTCAGTGATACAATGTGGTCCTCCAACAAATTAGCACTGTTAAGGATATGGAATGTTTTGGGAATTCCCTGGTGGTCCAGCGGTTAAGGCTCCATGTTTCCACTGCATGGGGCACAGGTTAGATCCCTGGTTGGGGAACTAAGATCCCATAGGCCATGCAGCACAGCCAAAAAACAAGAATGTGGAATATTTTATTATCGGTGTTTTACTATGACGCGTATTCATGCACCAAACTTAAAATGACTCGTGGTTCGGTCTATCTCCTTAGTTTAAGAAAGAATAAGCCATATATTTTTTATCTTATTTTTAGAAAGTTGCCAATTTTATGAAAACTAAGTAGATTCTTATGGCAAAGAAAATGAATTCCCCCTCCAGCGTGCAGCCCACTGCATGCTGATAGGGCCCACTCTCTAACCCGTCCTCCTGTGCCAAAGTTGATGCAGAAAGAAAGTACCCATGTCACTCTGTCTCATTTTCATAAATCTCAAAATTCTCAGTTTTCTTATTATACACGAGAAACACACAGACCTCAAAGATATATAAAATAAGGCAGGGGCTTCCCTGGTGGTGCAGTGGTTGAGAGTCCGCCTGCCGATGCAGAGGACACGGGTTCGTGCCCCGGTCCGGGAGGATCCCACGTGCCGCGGAGCGGCTGGGCCCGTGAGCCATGGCCGCTGAGCCTGCGTGTCCGGAGCCTGTGCTCCGCAACGGGAGAGGCCACGACAGTGAGAGGCCCGCGTACCGCAAAAAAAAAAAAAAGGCAAAAGTAACTGAGTGGACTGACAAGATTGCTTTTAGGTACTTTCTATAGTTCAGCCTCATACTGAAGAACTTTATTTTCATAGTTTTTTTAAGCTAAAAAGTTATTGAAAACAAAATTTTTTTCATTTATAGACCATTAGAAATAATTATCACCTTCTCTCTAAGGAGAACTCTTTGCCTTTTTTTATATAACTGTGATTTTATCTTCTATTTTTGACATAATTTCAACTTTTCAACCCACCAACAATGTTGTCAGCTAATTCTTTCTAACTTATAATATCCAACTTTACATAAAATATAATTTGTGGGAATATCTCTCTTAATTGATAATACCTTTTCCTTGATCTGTTGCCTCATTCATACAATAATCTCTACAGTAAATAAAAAGAAAATGTAATTAATACTCATTATTTTGCATATTGACTAATATTACTGAAAGTCTAGCTTTAGTTTATATACTTCATATGCTAATATATTTTAATCCATTACAATCTTTTCTCCTTCCTTCCAGTCTGGAAATGCTTCTACTCACTTTACAATGATCCATCACTTTACAATGATCCCCAAATGATCTATATTCAATCGTTAATCTCTTTGACTCTTATTAACACAATTGTCCTTGTTCACCATTCTAACTTTTTTTTTTTTTCCTGCGCTACGCGGGCCTCTCACTGTCGTGGCCTCTCCCGTTGTGGAGCACAGGCTCCGGACGTGCAGGCTCAGCGGCCATGGCTCACGGGCCTAGCTGCTCGGTGGCATGTGGGATCCTCCCAGACCGGGGCACGAACCCATGTCCCCTGCATCGGCAGGCGGACTCTCAACCACTGCTCCACCAGGGAAGCCCCACCATTGTAAATTTTTGAAATTCTCTTCTCCTATGAATCTTGGACATCATGTTTGCCTAGCTTACTTCCTATTATCTGAAAATACTATTTCTTTTTCATTTATTGGCTCCACTTTCAATACTCGTTATCACATTTTAGTATTCTCTGAGATTTTGTTCTTGGCCTTCTTACATTTCTCTGTACACACTCCCTGGGATAATTTCATGATTGCTTCTACCAAAACATGACTAGTGATTCTCAGATCTTTATCTCTTCTTTTGTTCGAGAGAGCTCTTGAGCTCCCAATCCAATAATACTGGCAACCAAAACTTAGGACATCAAATATGGTACTCAGTACCTTCATTCTCACTCCAATCTGTTTCTCCCCTACTCATTATCTCAGTTATTGATGTTCTGATATCCAGTTAGATATGATGGTACCATCTTTGATTCCTCTATGCTCTTCACAGGTGATATAACATTAGCAAAGAAGTCTTAACACATTCAACAATTAAAACATCTCTTATTTCTGTTTATCCTGCTCTGCCCCCACTGCTACTGCCTTTGTTCAGATTCTTATCATTTCTTGTCTGAATCATTATAGCAACTTCCTTTTTGAACTTCCTGTTGTCAATATTTCCCCTTTCTGGTCTTTCCCCTACCTGCTGCTACACTAATCTCTGTTTAAAACCTAACCTAGGGCTTCCCTGGTGGTGCAGTGGTTGAGAGTCCGCCTGCCGATGCAGGGGACACGGGTTCGTGCCCTGGTCCGGGAGGATCCCACATGCCGCGGAGCGGCTAGGCCTGTGCTCCACGGCTGCTGAGTCTGCGCGTCTGGAGCCTGTGCTCCACAATGGGAGAGGCCACGACAGTGAGAGGCCTGCGTACCGCAAAAAAGAAAACCTAACCTAATTCTACTGCATTGCTAGTTATAAATTTCAAATCCATTACTTCTCATAAAAGATCCTTCATTATCTGCCTTTAAACTACTTCTTCAATCTCACTGTCTCTTACTTATACCTGACATTTCAAACAATAACCTTTTGTTTTGAATATCTTGAATAAACTAGTGTTTTTATGTTTGTGTCTTTGTACATATTACTGCTCCATGTTTACATTTCTTCTCCTTATTATTCCACTTGGAATCATCTATTTACTCCTCAGTACTTAATTAAAATGTTTTTTCTTCCAAAACAATGTTTCTATGACCTCAAAGACTTTAATATATGCCATCTATCTATCTATCTATCATCTATCCATTCATCCATCTATCTACACAAGCACATAAATGCACTCTTGCTTACACAGAAAAAGAGAGACTAAAGACTTGTTCTTCCTGCTACTTACAAAGAAAAACATTTCCTGGAAGAAATCCCCTCCAAAAATAGTACTGAATGGGAAATTTCCAGACCACTGTTTATCAGATCTTCTCAGAAACTCAGAAACTTCTTCTTAACTTCAAAATACAGATGCAATACTTAACTAATTTCTATTATAAATTACATCTATGGTAGACATATAGATGTGATAGTCTTTGGTAACTCATTTCACTTTTCTGGACCTTATTTTTCTCTTCTTCAAATGAAGTGTTTATACAAGCTCTCTAAGTTTGCTTCCATACATAAAAGTTAAACCTAAATGGTTCTAAATATATCCTCATGTTTTACTCAGAAGAAATCATTTACATTAATCCCATCACTCAGATTACAGTCATTTTTATGTGCATAGATTTGATAGTCAAATATATACATATCATATATTCTCAGTATATTTTAATATTTCACTATAGTAAGATTTTAAAGCTGAGTTTACAACTAAAGAGGAAATACAAATATGGAAACACTAGCACATTATATTTCCATCTGCAGTGAGATGAATTAAAGTCATTCCTTTGCTATGTGCGGTTGTTCTAGTTTATAAAGCGTGTCTCTGCCTTTGGAAATATGCCGACAAAAGGTTAAGTTAGATATTCTATTCTGTGCCACTACTGCAGTTTAGCCTCTTTAGACCTTTATTAACTTCTTACATTACTAGCTCACTGAAAACAATGCTTGTTTTCCTGGACTGTGAAAAATATATCTATTAGGAGGCAAAATGGTGCAGTATCAAGACAAGCAAGCTGGAACTCCAAAGGTTTGAATCCCTCTTTTGTCACGGTCACATGCATCCTCGAGTGAGCTCCTTATCAGTCTGTGCCTCTGTTTTCTCAGGTGGGCAATGGGGTTCACATAGCATCATGTCTTTTGTTTTCTCTAAAGGATTTTGCAACAATAAATAACAGTTATGGAAACAAAGTGACCTTTTAAAGAAAAAGCCACTTTATCATTTGGTAAAACATTATTTCATATTGGGATGTACACATACATTTATTGCCTTTTATCATCTTTATTTCTTTATACTTATCCAGCTGTAAACTAAAAGATAGGAATACAGGAGCTAGTATCCTTGTTCGTCATCTGCTTTCAAGGAGACAAACTGTTCTTTCCAATTGCTGTAATATATTTTCAGTGAGGAAGGAGGAAGAGAGAGCACAGATAGAGGCTTACCAGCTATTTTTCTAATTGTTAGAAAATGTAATGGATTATGAGTTCTGTGGGTTTTTTTTTTGCAGTACGCAGGCCTCTCACTGTTGTGGCCTCTCCCGTTGCGGAGCACAGGCTCCGGACGCGCAGGCTCAGCGGCCATGGCTCACGGGCCTAGCCGCTCTGCGGCATGTGGGATCTTCCTGGACCGGGGCACGAACCCGTGTCCCCTGCATCGGCAGGCGGACTCTCAACCACTGCGCCAGCAGGGAAGTCCACGAGTTCTGTTTTATTGTGACTCACACTCCAGAGAATAAGAGAGAGTGAGGAATAATCCTGTTCTGACATTGTCTGCTGGAAAAAACACCATGCACAGAGCAGCAAACAAAACCCAAGACAAAAAGGTAGAGTAAGTGATGAATGATCTTGTGGGAATTCTCATAATTACTAAATATTCAAACTTCTTTATCCCATGGCAACTATTGAAACGGACCTCACTGTAGCAGAAAAAAAAGACTAAAGTAGCCCTCCAGGACCAAATTGGAAAAGATGTGGAAAAATTTCACATGAGCAAATAAATTTCAGAATAAACAAATTTGCTTCTCTGTGGCATGAATTTAATCACAGACTTGCAGTAAGCCTTAATAAACATCTTTGCCCTAACTAGACATCGTATTAGTACAACTGTACTCACCAAGATAAAAATCATACTCATCTACCTCTTGAAGCAGAACTTCGCAGTTTTTCTGGATAACAGTAGAAACATTTAAATACACAAATTCTTTTCACTGACTGTGGTGGTAAACATTGCATGGCATAAAACAGAAACCAAAGTCTATGAGGCAACAGAGAATCAGGAGAAGACCTTCCCTTCTTTAGCCTTATTTTTAAATATTTTATGTAATCTCTTAACCATATGTATTTTCTCAGTATTGCTTGCTTTTACAAAGATTCAGGCAGCACTCCTGCTGCATTAAAGTCACAGATTTAAAGTACCATCTTTCTAAATGTATTTTTTTTTCTTAATTTTCATGTGAAGAGCTGAACCTTAGTGGATGTCTTCTGGAAACTGACCCATTATGAAAATGTCTTAATAAACTGTGGAAACTCCTAAAGCTTCTAAATTGGAGTATAGAGTCATATACACTTTGTCTAACAGAGGACACTTTCCCTTTCAGTACCAGGTAAATAAACCATAAAAATGTGAGAATACTGATTATTATAAAGACAGAACAATACAGTTTACAGTATTATCATCACACAAATGCTTTCCAGGGTGAAACCCTAAAATGACGAATTCAAATTTCCAATTTTCATCAAATATCTATCTCTTATAAAGTACTACACAAATAGCAAAAGAAATATCTCTAAAAATATCACTGCTTTAGGAAATATTCCCTAAACAGAGCTGGGTAATAAGGAAAAGCCTGAACAAACTGTGTATTCATCACAAGAACAGGTGAAATTTGATGTGGATAAAAATATAGCACAAGTTTTTCTTTAATTATTTACTTTTTTCACTTTCTTTTATAAATCTATTCCAGTAATATCTATAAAACACAAAATGGAAGTTATTATCACAGAAATTTAGCTTCAGATCACCTTAAGATAACCCAAAAATTGTATAGTAGATCTAATTCATTTAAAAAATTTTTAATTTGCATCATCTAGTGTTTATCCCCATGTGAAAGTCAGGCACAGGTATGATTCTGAGATCCTACCATTATACTCTGCAACTTCAAGACAGCTGGTGAAGTTTGATACATCAGGGAATTAATAAATCTCACTGTCGGTGCTACTTATTGAACGAATGACTGACAGAATTTGGGATTTGGCATTGTGGGATTTATAAGATGAAGATAAGACCTAATCACTACACTTCCATAAAAGAATTCCATGAAAGAATAATATACTTAAGAAACTACCAGTGAGCACTTTCCTGTCGATGCTTCTTGACCACTCTCTACTACTTAACACATGACTTGGTTTGCAAAGTAACTTCCTTCTGGCTCCATCTTTGGGATAATTTCGTGATCAAGAGGATAATGGTCATAACATATGAAAATGGTAGGAAATTCAAAATTTTACAGCAATCCTAGAAATGTTCTAAATATTTTATGCCCCAAAGTAGAAACCTGCCAACCTATCTCTTCTTCAGACAAATTACTAAGATATATTTCTGGGAAGCATATATGTGACCTATAACCATGGCCCCAAAGGGAAGAACTCCGACTGAACATCTTCATGGATTTTTGGAATCTAATGCCGTTAGAGCTATCCTCATCTGACCCTATTCCATCTTCAGAGCTAACCTGACCACAGGTATGAGTCAGAGACCCTTTTACACACTTAAGGACATATGCTGTCATGTGATTTCATTCTGAAGTTGTTATTTGTGTGTTTGTGTGTGTGTACATTAATTCTTATTAATGTCTGCTTCTAATTTCTGGTGTGCTGTTTCATTTCTCATTATGATAATGTTTTTGCACTACTCCTTGGTTCATTTCTTTGAAGAGTTCCCCTTCCAATTACTATATTATCATTAGACATACTCCTTCCAATTTTTTCACAGAAAATTAACATTTATGATATTTTAATTTAAATATATTGTGTTTTTTAGGATGTTCTCTTGTTGAAAAGATAGAAATCTAGCTGATTTCATATCTTAAATAAAAACTATATACATATAATAGGCTTTGTTAGATTTTTTTTTTTTTTTTTTTTTTTTTTGCGGTACACTGGCCTCTCATCATTGTGGCCTCTCCCGTTGCGGAGCACAGGCTCCGGACGCGCAGGCTCAGCGGCCATGGCTCACGGGCCCAGCCGCTCCGCGGCATGTGGGATCTTCCCGGACCGGGGCACGAACCCGTGTGCCCTGCATCGGCAGGCGGACTCTCAACCACTGCGCCACCAGGGAAGCCCTGTTAGATTCATTTTAAGACCACTTTCTATCCCTTAATACTTTGAATCTATGAAAGTCTGCCTGTGGTATTTAGAGGTTTTCCTATATAATCGTATGTTGCCTATATAAATGATACCTGGGTTCAGACTGCATAAGGAAAAATATAATCACCAGGATATTTTCCAGGGCATTTTCTTTCTATGCCTCAACAAGAATTGAGTTAATGGAGGATTTAGTACCCTGGGACGTAGAAGAGATTAACTGTACTAATTCTGGGCCTATTCATATATTATTACACACAGAAAAGGCCCCATATAGGCAGAGTGTGGAAGAAGGGTGTGAGGTATCAAATGTTCATGCTGAAAATTTCATTTCTAAGAATGGGATGATGGTGACCAAATAGTTTCACTTTCTCCTGTATAATCTTACAGTTCAAAAGATTCATGAAGAACTACCTTCATCATAGCTGCAAATCATAGAATTAGGCCCTAAATTTTCTGCACTCTTCCATAGCACAAAATGGAATTTCTGTCAATGTTCCAATCAATTCCATTTCATAAAAATCTGGACAGATCTTTCAAAATGAAAGCAAAACTAGAAACATACTCTTCCCCAAATCTAAATATATATCTATACACAAACACACATACACACACACACACACACACACACACACATATCTCCAAACACTAAAACTGTGGGTCTTATTGAAATGGATCTTAGTTCTGTCATTCAATTATTTAACCTACTCATAATCTAAGAAGCTCTAAGTGTGGCTTGTCTGGGTAACCTTGATGAAGTCCTGAAGTTCCCTGAATCTGTACTTCCTTATCTTCTAAATAGGAATTCTAAAGTCTTACCAATTATCACTCATTTTAAAAATGAAGTGCTAAGGTGGCTGGCACTCTGTAAGCCTCTAATAGGACACCATTTTAAACTCATCATTAACATGTGTCCTTAGGGTATGCAACTCAGGAACTAGCAGTCCTTAATTGGACTTTATTAGATTTAAGGGAATCCAGGGCTCTCTCCACAGTGAGAACAGCTCAAGTGCAAACCATGGAGTCAGAAGAGTCATGGAGAATGTCAGGAGAAGGACAAAGTAACATTTTCAGGGCTCTAGGAATAGAAGTGATTATTTTTCTTGTTTTGATATCATCAACATGCTTTCACAATCCCACAGGCCAGAATAACATAATCAGCAATTACTTGGGTGACCTAAAAGAAATTTTTGAACTTTTAAAATAAATTTGTAAAGTTCATACACATACACAAAAACAAAAACCCACAACTGATAAAGGTCCAGAAAGTAAAATGATTGTTTTTAAGTGAATGAGCAAATGTGTACAATATTTCTGTGGCTGATACTTAAACCATAAAGTTATAAATGTTACAGATAAATAATAGTATTTGTTTAGAGATTCTTAAAGTATACAGGAATATAAGAAAAATAATTTTTTTGGATAAAAATTTTGTGGTATATACTGAAGGGCTAAACGTAGGAGGAACTCTAATTGAGTAAGAAGCCAATACTCAATTTTTCTCAGATTGTTTCATATGTGTGTCACCCACCAGTTCAACCCTTTATTCCCAGTATCGTTATTATAGACAACAGTCAATATTATTTTCAATAAAGGATCTCAGAATTCTACTCAATGTATGATCTAATCCTTCTACTTCTTAGTTATATGCAGAAATTTTTTATTAAAGTGTTAAGCATCTAAGAGACAGTCAATAGATGTTTTTATAAGAAAGAAAAAGGAAGGGAAGGGCAAAGTTGAAACACCAACGTGAGTTGGAAGAGAAGAAAAGTTAGAATTGTCTAGAGTTAATGCCTAGAACAATTTTTCCCTACTTTTCATTCTAAGGAGATTATAAAAAACAGATTACTAGGCCTACTTATGTTGCACCCCACACTTGTATTTTTTAAAACAGTCTCCTGAGGCAAAGCTGATGTGCAAATAAAGTTGAACACAGTCGACTCCAGAATATTCCCAAATATTCTGCTAATAAATACTTTTAACTTCTTAGTAAATAATCAATAGTACATAAATGAAAAAAGAAAGTTCCTTGCTATGCCAGATCCACTAGGCATCATTAATAATACATGTTTCATACAACAGCAAAACATTAGAAAATTTGGAATCAGATAGATGTGGGATCAGATTCTACTTCTGCTACTTACTGGGTTTATGATTGTGACAAGTTATTTCATACCTTTAAGGCTGTTTTCTTATATATAAATTGGAGATAAAACCTAACTCCCAGAATTTTTGCTAAGATTAAATGACAAATTTTAATGAAAATCATAATAAAATGCCTATGTGATGTGCAGAAAAGGTCAGTATCAGTGCCCACCATCTTTGTCTTAATTTGTTGTTATAAATTCAGACATTTTTACTTTTAAAGCCAAATAACTTTTAACATATATTATGAAAAAAATGTCATTGAGAAACCTTTAAATTATTTTAAATATCATGATTTCTCTCCATATTTTTTCTATTCGGTATTCCACCCACTCTGTCTTCATCTTTTCTCTCCTTTCCTCTTCCAGCAAATATCTGATAACTGAGAACTACACACCAAACAATACAGTAGATGACAAAAAGAATTGTTAGTCATCTCTTGCTGTGTAACAAATTAATCCAAACCTAATGGAATACAACAAATATTATATCAGTGATTTTGAGAATCAGAAATACAAGAGCAGCTTACTGGTGGTTCTGGTTTGGAGTGTCTCATGATGTTAGAGTTGAGATATTAGCTGGAGCTTCAGTCACTTTAAGGTTTACCTGGACTAGATGATACCCTAGCAAGTTGGCTCAATCGCATAGCCATTGGCTAAAGACTTCAGTTTCTCACTGGTTATTGGTAGAATATCTCAGTACCTCAAAATGTGGACTTTATATAGTTGCTGGAATGTCTTTACAACATGCCAGGTAGATTGTCCAATGCATGCAAGAACTTTTGAGGATCAAAATTACATTGGCAAAATTACCACCAGTTTAAATTGTCCCTTTCAGTCCAAGATGACATTGTTTCTACCAAAATAACTCTTTTAAAACTGTTTGGATCTCCTGTTAATCTTAATGTGCCAAAGGTCACACTGACAAACCTCTTTTGACATATGCCCTTTTCTACTTTAGACTTTTGCTGATGGGCAATTTCCTTAAGCTCCTTAGTACCTCTATTATTTGATTTACAGGATCTGCAAGGCATACCCTTAAAATGTTTGGAGGAGCTTTTTTCTGACTGAATGGTATTCTGAAGCTTCACCTCAGAGTCTTATGAGATCTTAACAAAGATTTTACAGTCCCAGTCTTGATTTCATCTGTACAGCATGTTTTCGTGGCAGTGTTTACTATCTGGAGTCGTTGAGAATTTTCAAAGCAATCAAATCTTGCTTCCTTGTGTTTAACAATACTTACTTTAGTTCATCTCTCTTTTCTCACATTTTACCATAAGTATCAAAAAGAAATCAGATGGCATCTTCCAACACTTGTTCTGGAAAGCTCCATAGCTAGATCTCCCAGTTCATTAGGTATATTTTCTACTTTCCATGTTTTTGCAGGAATCATTGATAGCTTTATTTTTAGCCCTCACACAAAGCCTTATGAATTATCACCATTCTTCTACATAGAGTTTTTTTCAATGCTTTTAAAACCTTTACCACTTTTCTTTTCAAAATCCTACCAGTTTTATTCATTGTCCAGCCAAAGAGATTTTACATCTCTGTCATGGCAGCATGATGGATCACTTCCAGGTACTAAATTTTGGGTTGATTATGACCTAGTCTTGGAAGTTATACTCTGTGATTTCCACTACATTCAGTTTGTTATAAGGGAGTCATAAAGTACAGCCCACACTCAAGGAAAGGGGATCTAAATGAAATCTTTGGAAGGAGGAGTGTAAACACTGCAGGAAGACAAAAATTGAATAAGACATATCCTTTAACTTTAAAGCTTTCATAACTAGTAAAAGTAACAAATACATAAAATAAGCACGATACAACATAAAATATACTTGAATAGATTTATGGGAAGTACTATTTTTGGATACAGAGAAAAGAATAATATATTTATGTAGTTTGAATGAATTTGTAAACTTTAAGGATGAATAGCAATTCACAACTCAGAGAAACTGGGAAATGGTTATTTTAGGCAGAGAGAACAGCATGAAAGAATTCAGAGATGCACAAAGAGCATGGGAAGTTTGGGGAACGGTACTAGTAGTCCATCAGAGATAGCTCAGAGAAATGTAAGTAGTAAGGAGTCACAGGATACGGTGTTAGCTGGGGTCCAATTGTTAAAAGAATTATACACTATGATAAGGAGTCTGAACACAAATCCAAAGAAGATTGATTTTACAAGCATGACATTTCTTCAAAGTTTCTTATTTTATTTCAAAATTCATATGGCATTTCATGCTATTCTGTAATAAATCGGTATTTTTTATTTAAAGAGTTTACCCAACATTTAAGTAAAATTGCCATTCCTGGAATAAGTGCAGTTGTTTATAATCTGGTTTCACATACAGTTTGCATGTTACAGAGTAATCTTTGAGCAAGCCAAAGTAAAGATGCTACTCACGGCACAGACAGCAAGGCTGAAACACAATGAGATACTTTTAAAGAGGGTATCATAGTAAGATTTGCATTCGAGAAAGTTAACTCTGGTGATAATGACTACAACTTGCATTTGGGGAAATTCGGAAGGGCAGGTTGAAGGTTATTGTAAGAGCTGACTGATGCTTGAACAAAAAGTGTAACTTGAGAGAAGGAACAGCTTCGAGAGAGTTACAGGATAAGGGACTGCTTCCTGAAGCTAACTGAATTATTTATATTTTATAAAATATTTGTTTTCAAACAACTGGCTCAGATAACTATGTGCATAGAATGTATTTCTCTTGGGGAGCCACTCATTCATTTCTTGGTCCATCTTGTAACAATCACCATCAGGGAATAGACTGTAAGACAATACTCAGTCAGAGCACATCCTACTCCAGAGATTCTATTTCATTTTTCATTAATGACTAGCTATTTCCATAGCAAGTCTGAAACAAGTCTAATTAAATGATCTTATCTTTATTTATTTTATTTAGCCAGGGAAACTAAAGGGTGTAATTTGTAATTTTAAAGTTATTGTATTAAAGAGGCCAAAAACTGGTTCAGAGATTAGATGCTATGCATATAGACTCCTAATCTACCAAAATCTAAATTCATGAGTTAATTTTCACAGAAAAGAAGTGATATTTATCTGGCTAACACTCTATTTTCAAATGAAAATGTAGTATTTTTTTCAAATAAAATTCAACTATAGATTAGTTATGTAAAAAACTAGCTGTCCTTATACCCCTGTAACTTCAACTTTAGCAGTTCACTACTATTCCTGGAAGAACTCAAGTAGAAAATAAAATCTGTCTCCCAATCCATCCCACAAACCCAGTTTCTGATGTGACAGAGGAAAAAAAAAAAAAAAAAAAGAATGACTGCTCCCTAAATCCTGTTTTTTAAGAGGGTGATATAAATCATGTATACTGAGAAGATGTGGATGTTTAAATGCCTTACTTATCTTCCATTAACAGTCAATTAGCCTGAGGAGAAAACTTTTGGTGGAAGGTGTGAGAGGAATTATTGGACTGCTTACTGGAGATGGATCAAAAAGTAATAACAATCTCCAGGCCAGGATGCCTGCTACTCCCCAAATCCCCATGAAATCTCAACAGTCCCTGAGTTAAGCAGATGCGATTCTATATGCTTAAAACAGAGAGAAGGAAGAGAAAACAAAAAACAACAACAAAAAACAGAACTAGCAATATGGAAAGAATTCACTTAGAGAGGAAGAAACAACTTTAAACATTTTAGAGTGAAAAATAACTGAAAACTAAGCTAGAAAAAGGTCTTTACAATAGTGGTTGCTTGAAATTGTAATTAGAGTAAGGAAACAGTTCTGTCCTTTAAAAACCTTTCAGGAGGGTAGAACGTAACCCTTAAGAAAGAAGATGTGCAAACAGGTACATTGAAGGTTTTCCCCTAGAATTCCATCTCAACATAGTTTATACTTAGTAGTGAGCACAGAAAATGTGAGTCAGGAAACAAAAGAGGAATTGGTGTTTTACTGAGGTTATAAACCCAACTTTCCAAGTAAGATGGGGTTTCCCGAACAGTAAGTCAGGATATATCTTTACTTACAGAATTTGTATACCTTATATTAACTTCCACAACCTGGCATTGCCCTCCTACCTCCACGCCAGAACGCTGTTTGCTGGAAGTTAGAAGAGTATAGCATGCAGCAGCAGATAGGAACTCTAGCTCTGGAGAGGTTAGAAAGTCAGCAGCATGTTCTTCAAGCTGTGTAGGATCTTAAATGAACTACTGACAATTTTTAAATGTTTATTTTGAAAAAATTATAGATGTATAAAAAGTTGAAGAGGAATGTAAAAGGAGGTCCAATTTACCATGTATCCAGTATCCCCCAGTGTTGACATCTTGTATAATAATAATGCAATCTCAAAATCGGGTAATTATCATTGGTATGATTTAGAGTTTATTCATATTTCACCAGCTATATATGTACTCATATTTATTAAGATGTGAGACATAGGCAGAAGGTTGTTTTTTTTAATGCCTTTGTATGTAAAATTTCTCCAAAACAATTCCTTCCTCCATTGAATTGCTTGTGTAACTTTGTCAAAAAATGATTGCATATACCTGTGTGGATCTATTTCTGGTTCCTCTATTTGGTTCCATTGATCTATGTAACTTTCTCGTAACAGTGTTACAATGTCTATTTCACTTTACTATATAACTACTATAACATAGTGAGTCTTAACAGTAGAAGAGTGATTTCTCCCAATTTATTTTTCGTTTCCAAAATTGCTTTCAGTACTCTAGGGCCTTTCCTAAATACACTTTAGAATAAGCTTACCTATGTGTACAAAAATCTTGCTGGGAATTTGATAGGAATTGCGTTAAATTTATATGTCCTATGTTGAATCCTCCAATCCTTGAGCAATCTTTCCATTTACTCCAGTCTTCTTTTATTTCTTTCATCAACATTTTATACATTGCAGCCTATAGCTCTTGCATATGTTTGTTAGATGTATGGCTAAGCATTTCATATTCTTTGGAGCATTTAAAATGGTACTGCATTTCTGATGTAAGTTTAATGTGTTCCTTATTAGTATATAGAAATATAATACATGTGTGTGTGTGTGTGTGTGTGTGTGTGTGTGTGTGTGTTGATCTTGTATTCAGCAATCGTGTTGACCCTACCTATTCAAGTTTTTTTTAAGACTCGAGATTTTCTATCTAGACAATCACGTCATCTGCAAACAGGGATAGTTGTATTTCTTCCTTTTCAAACTGTGTGACTTCATTTCCGTTTTTTCCCTTACTGTATAGGCTAGAATTCTCAGTCCCATGCTGAATAAGAGCAGTGAAAATGGGCATCTTTGCAATCTTCACAATCTTACAGGGAAAGCAATCAGTCCTTCACCATTACCTATTATGTCAGCTGCAGATTTTATTTGTAGATGCATTTATCAAGTTCAGGAAGTTTCCTTCTTTCTAGTTTGCTGATAGTTTTTATCATTAATGGTATTGGTTTTTCTCAAATACTTTTTCTGTATCGATTGATATGATCATATGAGTTTCTTCCTTATCTTATTGATATGGTAGACTACATTGATGGAGTTTTATATTTTGAACCAGTCTTATATACTTAGAATAAATTTCACTTGGTTGTTGTGTAGAATGTTTTTTCTCTATTTTGCTGGATTCAATT
The DNA here is from genome assembly GCF_964374135.1 of Grampus griseus. Lineage (NCBI taxonomy): Eukaryota > Metazoa > Chordata > Mammalia > Artiodactyla > Delphinidae > Grampus > Grampus griseus. Next base: position 70,752,107 of record NC_139018.1, read on the forward strand.
TGCTAATATTCTGTTGGTGATTTTTATATCTAGGTTTATGAGAGATTTCGGTCTGTAATTAATTCTTTTTTTCTTTTTTGTAATCTCTTACCTGGTTTTGGGATTAAGGTAATGCTGGCCTCAGAAATTGAATTTAGAAGTGTTTATTTAACTTTGTACAGACTTATTAACCCTCACCTTTTAAATGGGATTCATGACCTTTCCCTATCTGTAAAACAAGGATAATAAGCTTTTAAGTTAATTAAAATATTTAAAAACAAAAATTCTTAAAAGGGTTAAATGAGGACCTAGAATAGAGAAGATGCTCAATGAATGGAAACTAGAGCTATTTATATAGATCTAATACCCAAAATAAAGAGGGAAAGCTAAACTCAGCGGTGTCCCTCTCTTCTGCACTCTGCTCTGGAGCTTCCTCCAAAGCTCATGATACATCCACTTACAGGCTTTACCCATGATAATGTCAGACAGAAAGAAAATTTTCCTCTATCCTTCTAGGTTCTTCTGGCTGGTCTAAGAATTAAATTGACATGGGACAGATTAACAGGATAAAATCAAATTTCAATTTCATAAAATGAGGTATATATGCCATCCTGAGCTAAGGAATGGGATGGAGGCCTAAGGCTTCCAAGGACAGGAGGGTCATTCACAGGATGATAATAAGAGCAGATGTTTGGTATAAATGCTTGCCCTTTAGATAAAATTTACCTCTGGTAATAGTGGTTTTTTGGGGAAAAATCCCCAATTTAAACTCTTCTAAATAGTTAAGGAAGAGGCAGTAGTTCTCTTGAGCCACAGGCTCTCCAATGCCTTTAGCACAAAATAATCCACATGCCAAAATTTGCACATTTTCGGGAGGCCTGTTCTGAAACATTAACGAAACCATCATATTGCATCATACTCTCCACCCTTCTCCATTAATACCACAATTTGGGCTTCAAAAAAATTAAAGAGTAGAGCATTTCTTACAAAAAGACTAATAAATCTAATGTAGAAACACCAAGATAAACTAGCCAATACTGAGAGATTCAAATGAGAACAACTCAAACAATAACATTAGGAGGAAAATGTAAATGTAAACCACCCAGCTTTAATTCATTAGCCACTGTAGTCACTGATTGATAGTGTACCCTGAGAGGAATCTGGGAATAGAAACAGGATGAGGGACTCTGTGCTTTGGGAAAACAGCCCCCTTAGATGTATATCTCAGGAAGACTTTTAATGAACCCAGATTCTTGCATCTTCTCATACAAATAAAAGCACTAAAATCATTAAGTTGAATTAATCTGTTTTTTTGTGAATAGCAGTAATCTTTTACCAAGATGTATGCTTAACTGCATGTATTCCCTAGACAAAAATCATACATAAACTAGGCTTCTCCTTCTGGCTCTTTGGAGCAGTTTTCTTAGAGCTACTAAGAGGCTGTTTCTCAGGCTATAGTCCTCAGTAAGCCCCCTGATTACAGCTCTTAGGTTGTTCCTTTTACTTTAGGTCAACAACATCAAGAGAAGAATAAGAAATTAAGATTGAAGACTCTTGTTATTAAAAGTGTAATCTAGGCCCAGCAACATTACCATAACCTAGGAGTTAATTAGAAATAAAAATCTCAGGTCCCCAGCTCAGATTTACTGAATCTGAATCTGCATTTTTAACAGAATCCCCAGACGATTCCTACGCATATTAATGATTGAGAATAAAAAAACACTTGCTCAGACTACAGAAGACAAAAAAGAATACATATATTCATTTCAGCTTCTCCAACTTTCTTCATTCTCTTCTGCTTGAGTTATGGCAACAGTGGTTCTACTGGCTTAGCTTGGAAAGAAAAGCGGAATGAGATGCCAAGCTGATGAATTTACTGCTGAGTTATTTAGAGCTTTTCTTTTTTCTTAGTATTTGTAAAGTTTGTGATTGTCAAAATAAATAGTATTTATGCCTTGAAATTTAGGTTCAATGATAAATCCTCAATTGCAAAATTTAAAGGCTTATTAAATTACTTGGCAAATACTTGCTACTCTTATCTCCAAAGAAATGAACAAAAGGAAGGAAGTTAAGTTATTCTTCACCTGGGTTAATACATGCCATTGAATGGCATTGGCAGTTAGAAATTTCAAAAAGGTGCTCTATTTAGGTTCTCTATTCTTTTCATGAATGAGGTATAACAATGAAAGCTAAAGGCAGTTGTAGGGGAGGGAATATAATTTTCTTTTTCCCTTTTTAGGTTCTTGCTGAGACCACCCTACACTAAAAGACAGATTAATAGGAAAAAAAAAAACATCAGAAGTTTGATAACATGTATACCTACTGTATACTTGGGAGAGACAATGGAAAACCAAGTGACTCCCTAAAACAGCCCAAGCCACCACCTTAAATACCATCTCCAGTTAAAGACAAAAGGAAGATGTTGGGGGTGGAGAAGCCAGTTACTGGAGGTTATCAAGTAAAGCACAGTAAACAAGGGTATAGTTGTTATGCAGATTTAAGTCCTTGCCCTCTTCATTGATAAGTTTCTAGAGATTTAGCCACCCTTCTCTCCCTGGTACAGACAGGAAGGCACCCTTACAAATGGAGATTTCCCTTATAAATGTAAATGTCTCTTACAAAAGGGTAACTTCTACTTGGTGTTCAGAGCGTCCCCCACCTCTGCTGTTTTTTTAAAAATAACCAGCTCATACAGACTGCCAACAAACACATGAAAGAATGCTCAACATCATTAATCATTAGAGAAATGCAAATCAAAACTACAATGATATATCATCTCACACCAGTCAGAATGGCCATCATCAAAAAATCTAGAAACAATAAATGCTGGAGAGGGTGTGGAGAAAAGGGAACACTCCTGCACTGCTGGTGGGAATGTGAATTGGTACAGCCACTATGGAGAACAGTATGGAGGTTCCTTAAAAAACTACAAATAGAACTACCATATGACCCAGCAATCCCACTACTGGGCATATACCCTGAGAAAAGCATAATTCAAAAAGAGTCATGTACCAAAATGTTCATTGCAGCTCTATTTACGATAGCCAGGAGATGGAGACGACCTAAGTGCCCATCATCGGATGAATGGATAAAGATGTGGCATGGGCTTCCCTGGTGGCGCAGTGGTTGAGAGTCCGCCTGCCAATGCAGGGGACACGGGTTCATGCCCCAGTCCGGGAAGATCCCACGTGCCGCAGAGCAGCTGGGCCCGTGAGCCATGGCCGCTGAGCCTGCGCGTCCGGAGCCTGTGCTCTGCAACAGGAGAGGCCACAACAGTGAAAGGCCCACGTACCGCAAAAAAAAAAAAAAAAAAAAAAAAGATGTGGCACATATATACAATGGAATATTACTCAGCCATAAAAAGAAACGAAAGTGAGTTATTTGTAATGAGGTGGACAGACCTAGAGTCTGTCATACAGAGTGAAGTAAGTCAGAAAGAGAAAGACAAATACCGTATGCTAACACATATATATGGAATTTAAGAGAAAAAAAATGTCATGAAGAACCTAGGGGTAAGACAGGAATAAAGACACAGACCTACTGGAGAATGGACTTGAGGATATGAGGAGGGGGAAGGGTGAGCTGTGACAAAGCGAGAGAGAGGCATGGACATATATACACTACCAAACATAAGGTAGATAGCTAGTGGGAAGCAGCCGCATAGCACAGGGAGATCAGCTCGGTGCTTTGTGACTGCCTGGAGGGGTGGGATAGGGAGGGTGGGAGGGAGGGAGACGCAAGAGGGAAGAGATATGGGAACATATGTATATGTATAACTGATTCAGTTTGTTATAAAGCAGAAACTAACACACCACTGTAAAGCAATTATACCCCAATAAAGATGTTAAATTAATTAATTAATTAATTTTTTTAAAAAAAGAATGAAATTAGAACACTTCCTAACACCATACACAAGAATAAGCTCCAAATGGATTAAAGACCTAAATGTAAGGCCAGACATTATAAAACTCTTAGAGGAAAACATAGGCAGAACACTCTATGATATAAATCACAGCAAGTTCATTTTTGACTCAACCCCAATAGAAATGGAAATAAAAACAAAAATAAACAAATGGGACCAATGGAACTTAAAACCTTTTGCACAGCAAAGGAAACCATAAACAAGACGAAAAACCAAACCTCAGAATGGGAGGAAATATTTGCAAATGACGCAACTGACAAAGGATTAATCTCCAAAATATACAAGTAGCCCATGCAGCTCAATATCAAAAAAAAACCCAATCCAAAATGAGTGGAAGAACTTAATAGACATTTCTCCAAAGAAGACATACAGACTGCCAACAAACACACAAAGGGATGCTCAACATCACTAATCGTTAGAGAAATGCAAATGAAAACCACTATGAGGTATCACCCTCACACTGGTCAGAATGGCCATCATCAAAAAATCTACAAACAATAAATGCTGGAGCAGGTGTGGAGGGAACCCTCTTGCACTGTTGCTGCTAATGTAAATTAATACAGCCACTATGGAGAACAGTATGGAAGTTCCTTCAAAAACTAAAATAGAACTACCATATGACCCAGCCATCCCACTACTGGGCATATACTCTGAGAAAACAGTAATTCAAAAAGAGACGTGTACAACAATATGCATTAGCACTATTTACAATAACCAGGTCATGGAAGCAGCTTAAGTGTCCATCATCAGATGAATGGATAAAGAAGATGTGGCACATATATACAAGGGAACATTACTCAGCCATAAAATGAAACGAAATTGAGTTATTTGTAGTGAGGTGAATAGACCTAGAGTCTGTCATACAGAGTGAAGTAAGTCAGAAAGAGAAAAACAAATAACGTATGCTAACATATATATATGGTGTGTAAAAAAAAAATGGTTCTGATGAACCTAAGGGCAGGACAGGAATAAAGACGCAGACGTAGAGAATGGACTTGAGGACACAGGCAAGGGTAAGGGTAAGCTGGGACGAAGTGAGACAGTAGCATCGGCATATATACACTACCAAATGTAAAATAGATAGCTAGTCGGAAGCAGCTGCATAGCACAGGGAGATCAGCTAAGTGCTTTGTGACCACCTAGAGGGGTTGGATAGGGAAGGTGGAAGGGAGGCACAAGATAGAGGGGTTATGGGGATATATGTGTATGTATAGCTGGTTTACTTTTTTATACAGCAGAAACTAACACAACATTGTAAAGCAATTATACTCCAATAAAGATTTTTTTTAAAAAAATCAAAAAAAATAACCAGCTCAAAATATCCTTATGACAGAGATATTTTGGGGTGGCAAGTTCTGCTACCCTTCACAGTTTTGGGAACTGGGAAACTGCAAAGAGAAATATTGATATAAAGATATTAGCATATTAAATCAAGCCATCCAAAATATTGATCTAGGAATTTTCCCTTTAAATGATCTAGGATTAAATTAATTAAATTACTATTGGCATGTTTTGTAAAGGAGTTACAACTAAAATGTATGAACTTAAAAATAATATAAACTGTTGTAGAGTGAATTACATTCTCCCTTTGGATTTTCTGTTTCAAATAAAAATTTGTCTAATTAAAGTGGAATTATTGCTCAGATTTTCTGTGCTGTCTTTTTCATTGTTGTTCTTTCTCACTTAATCTTATAGTGGTCACCCTGGGAAATTAGAATTAGAGTAGCAAGGTTTTTTAACCTTTTAAGCCAGAATCTCTATGGAATCAATTGGCTAAATTTTTAGCAGAGTGAACAGCTAACATACTTCATGTCTCTTCTGTGCTGTTTGTGGGGAACGGTTTAGAGTTAGTGTCAATTCTTTAACTAACAGTAACCTTGAAATAGGACTATACCTCTGCAGACTCGACTATTTTGTGTTTCATTTTCCTTTTCTATTCAGTAAATCTAAGTGTCTAGTTCTGACTCTACTCTCTTTTTGCAAATGACCCTGAAAATATTTGTGTATCAGTATCACTTAGCATTTCCAACTACAGCCTCAACGACATGCTGGGCATTGATGGGTTTTTAATTCTAATGATGTCAACTCTTCTATCCTGCAGGGAATCAAAATCATACCTCTAACTCCCCTCCTATGGCATATTTCTCCCTTAACTAAAACAAGCAACTTATTCATGTCCCTATGGACTCCCATTTAGAGCTATGGTATTTCTGTGAGAAAAAAAGAACTGAAAACCCTGCACCTTGAGCTTAGCCTAATTTATGTGTCTTTCTTTAAATGCACACCTTGCAGTAAAACAAAATGTGACAATAACACCTCATTATTGTATAAAAGTATGCTAATTTAATACTCTTATGAAGTGCTTGTTTTATTTCTTACAACTCCTCTATTGCTTTTTTTGTAATTGAAATCCAAGTTACTTAAATTTAGTATATCCACTGTTACCCTGTCTCTCCAATTTTCTGCTAGCCATGAACCGATATTTCTAAAGAAATAAAAGCATCCATGCTATATATTTCAGGGCATGCCTGCTAGGAATAATACCACTATAGGGTCTTGGGAGGGATAATAGAGATCATCTTTTGAGAAACTCAAGCAGCATCCTTCACCCCAAATCAACATCCATACCAGATAAGAATCTGCCAGAAAGAAGTGGGGCTCAAACCTTACCAAGTATCCTATTCTGTTGATGAGCAGTTTCAATGGATAGAAAGGATTTGTTTATATTGAATACTTATGCCTTAGGCCACTGGTTCTTATCTCTTAGAACTAAACAGAAAAGTATAATCTCCCTTATGAACTACAGACCCTGAAATATTTTTAATTTTTATAGGTTTCTTCCTTCTCTAGGATTAAGATTTCATTTATTATTTGACAGATCCTCAGTGTACAAAGTTTCTGGTACATAGTAGGCAGTTATAAATATCTGTTGGATGAAGGACAGCTTCTTCAAATCATGTAGAATGGAAATAAAATTCCCTTCCTAGGCTCACTATGCTTCTATTTTATAAATTTGAGTTTGAGTCATCTGACAAACCTGAAAAAGAAATGTTAGAAAATGGACTATTAAACAAAGGTATTTGAGTAATCATAAAGGAATTTTAGGGGTACTAGGAACCAGCACTAATTCAGTAACAGCAAGCCTTGCTGAACTAATGTTACTTATTTACTGGGATTGTATTTCTGAGTTTTAGAAAAGTTTAACATATTCTCATATAATGTATATAGTAACACATTTTTTTGTAAAAGTTGATCAGTAAATAAAGTCATGAGCATTCTAACCTCTTTGCCAAATACTAGTGAGAGTAATGGACAGATGTCTGTTTTGTTCTATAGTTGGTCCCCTCAAAATTATCATGATTTTGATGAATCATAAAAAACATGCTTATTGAATTTTATAATGACACAGCTCAGAAATCATGCTAATGCTCTGCAATAGTGAATCCCTCTATTTGAATAAATGTGGAATGACTGAAGTAAGGTTGAGCAAGAGAAAATCCAAGGTGTGTCAGACGACTCAAACTCAAACTCTGATATAAGATACAGATATTTATAACTGCCTACTATGTGCCAGAAACTTTGTACACTGAGGATCTGTCAAATAACAAATGAGATCTTAATCTTAGAGAAGGAAGAAACCTAAAAAATTTTTTAAAGATGCTCATTTTACTTAGATTATAATTTTTGGAATCCATATTTTTCGAAAACTGCAAACTTCATTTTTTGGTTCTATTTCCATTCTCCATGATTTTTGTTCTATTCCTATCCTCCACGATTTCTCTAATATTTCCGACAACTTCTATGATGTGAGAGAAAGAGAGGTACAGATATGGACATACATATATATTTCTTACACTATTCTATTAGTTAATTTATACAAGCCTGGTGTTTATGATGAAATTAAATTACATATGTAGTCTCTTCATATACCCCTAACTATCTCATTTATTTTTCTCATTAAGCAAGATGCTATGTTTCTCAATTTCAAGAACATCTTCTTTGATGCAGCAAAATAAAACTGACTTCTGTTTAATTTTGTTCTCTGTAAATATTGCCTCAATTGTTGGTCTCTCTTTTTTATGACCAAAACAAAATTTTAAAACCTTCTGTTTCTGTTTGTCTCATTTCCAATCTAATCTCATTGTCAATATCCTTTGAAGTTTAAGTCAGTATTTTTTATTTGCTTGTATGTTTCTTGATCCTTTAAAAATCTAAACTGATAGAATAGTAATCTATATGATTATGGTAATTTTTTAGCAGCTTGTTTTCCTTTTACTATTTCTTAGATATTTTAACATTTCTTTACTATGTGTTTTTACAAACGTTCCCTGTCTTCAATCTATTTCTCTTTATTTCAATCCATGGTTGATGCCTTTTATTTCTGTGAAGTTCTTAACGTACTTCCTGAAGTTCATGTTTCTGATTATACATCCTAATTCCTATTTATATTTTTTAATCATGATCAGTTTGTGCCAACAATTTAGTTCCATGCTCTAACTACCGTTTAGTAATTGTTCATTAGTAAGACGGAACAGATGTTCAAATTCTTGACTTTTCAGCCAGGCAAATAAAAAAGGATCAATTCTTCTGCTTTAATTGAATAAAATTTCCAGTCAAAATGTGGATAAGATTTTCTCATTTCACATGTGTATTTTCTTTCTTTGCTAAAATTTTGCTAAACTGTGCTTTCTATCATTCTAATAATCATCACTAAATTCATTCATGAATTTATCTTGATTGGGTGGCTATGCTTCACTAGTAAATTAACCATAACATGTAAATTGCTTACAAGCAACAACATAGAAAGTTTATTTCTTGCTCATGATATATGCTCAAGTAGACCTGGTAGTGGGGAGAGTCTTCTGTTCCATGTAGTTATTCAAGGTCCCAGGCTGACAGTATCTCTACTACCCGGAATTTCACAATTCACTGATTCACTGTGTGCTGGCTGGAAAATCATGTGCATATTTTCAATGCTCTGTCTCAGAAACATTACACATCACTTCTGCCCATAATTTATTGCTCAGAACTAGGCATATAGTTAATCCTGCCTAATTGCAAGAATTGGGATATAAATTGGATATCTGGTGAGTATCACTGTCCCTGTCTGGGTTTGTGGATTACTTTGCATCTATGTACTTCCTTACATCCAACTTCTTTGACAGAATTGCTTCTTAAAAGCAACAGCCATATTCTAATAATGAGTTCTATTCTATTGAATTTCTGGCATAACCACGAGAACACATCCACCTACTTTTACTAAAATATCAGGTCCTCACTTTATTTGCATAGTTTTGATAAACAGTTACTGAAGCTCTATATATCAGTATCTTTATATCTCTATATGAACTTCCTATGCATCCTCTCTACAGTGATTACATGACATACCTCATTCTTTTACAAAATCTAGTTTGTTTTGAGAATTCCCTCATCTGATATTTCGGCTTAAATTACTGTGATCAGACAGGAATGTTTTGCTAACTACATTATTCTGAGTACTGTAAGATCCAATGTCTTCAACAATAAGAATTTTAAAATCCTATTTTTAACTTCATATCCACAGCCATCTGTTCACTGCTCATAAATACATGTTCTTTCAAATTTTAACCTTCAATTGCAAGTGGTGAATATTCTATGTAATGTTCTCAAATGTTTCTATTTACTATTATATTTACTAATTTGCTCATCAATATCACTAGAAAGACAGTCAAGTTTTCTGTTTTCATTTATTCATTCATTCTTCATGTGTTAGTTAATTTAGCAAATGTGTATTACTAACTCTGCCAGACATTGTAATGGTGTTCGTATAATCTTCCCAGTACAATTCAAAAAAAGCTGAAGGTGAGTAGAAATTAAAGTAAGGATAGTTGATTGAATACAAACATCTATTTTGTTATCTAATGAAATTCTACCAAACCAACAATAATGTGAATTTTTAAGTCACTAACCCACAAAAGTGAAAAGAAAGAAAAAAAAAGACAATAGTATCACAATTGTGGAAGCTGGAAAGCATTAAAATGAGTGGAAATATACCTAACATAGCCAAGAAATCTGAATCATAAATCCATAAAGGGTCAATTCAGAACCAATTTAATTTTTTCCATAGAATCCTGAAAGTCACTAGGCATCTTGGATGCAGAGTAAATGACAAGAAGGCTAGACTGAAAACCTGTTCAAGAGTCACTCAAGAATACAAATCCCTTTCTCTGCTTTGCTTAGCAAGATGATTTCTTCTTCATTTTGCAAAACAACTGGATATTTATTCTGTGGATGAAAAAGTTAAAAAGAATAAGCAGCAACAGAGTCTCATTGCTAGGCACCATACTTCAGACTGAAGAAAATATGAGCGTGCATATAAAAGGTGCTGATTTACATGCAGCACCTTTCCTTCACTGGGTTCCTTGGGTGACTGAAACACTGAAGCCAGGTCTTTACTCTCCAAGAAAAATATTTGAAGAATCTTCTATCAGGAAGCTTAGTAGCCTAAGAGAAGAGAAGAGATGGGACGGTTCTGGACAGAAGGGAAGGGAGAGAAAGGAAAAGAAAAGAAAGACCATGATAGCACATCCTCAACTAAAATATCCAGTTCGATCACCCCATCGTAAAGCTTATATCTGCATTTTCCACTCATATGCTCAGTGCTTTCACAAGCTTTGTAGTGCTACAGTCTTAAATATGAGAAAACAACAAAGAATAACTAGAAAGATTTGAAAGCTACTAATGGGCAAGATGCTGATCAAAACAAACAAAAAGAAAGAAAACATTTGGAAAAAATCACTACATATAGAGGAAAGAAAACATAAAAATAAAATATACCAGAAAGATATATGATACAGGAACTGTGAAACAAGAAAGGCATCCCTTGGCAAAGAAACGTTCAACAAATTTGAAAGGAACTTTTGGACATTAACATTTTGGTGTCAGTGCTAAAAAACTCACTAATAAGTGTTGGAAGAAAATGCTAAAGATATCTCCTAGATATTATGGGAAAGAGAGAAGGAGATGGACTGTAGGAGAGAAAAGAGCAAAATATTAGAGGGCCTTCCCAACATGCCCAAATAATGTCCAAATAATTGGATAGAAGAAAAAGAAAAAATAAAAAAAAGTACGGGAATACATTTTTAACATTCATAAAGATAATTTCCCAGAACTCTAGGGCATAAGGTCCAGATTGAAGGTACCCAACAATTGCTCTGCTCAGGGAAGACAGACCCAAACATCATTCAGGAATTTTTGAAAATGGGGGGCAAAGAGAAACTTCTAAAAGATTCTAGAGAAAGAAAATAAGTCCTAATCAAAAGATCAGGAATCAAAATGGCATTACTCCTCTACATTTCTAGAAATGAAATTGATGAAAGATGGTATTCCCTACCTAAAAGTTTATAATGACCTGACGTATCAATTAAGTGTGTCTGGAGAATAAAGATATTTTCATATGTACAAAACTGCAAAAAGTTACCTATAAAAACCCCTTTCTCAGAAAGAGTCAGAGAACTACCTGGGAAACAAGAGTTAATTAGTAATATTATACTTCAAAATATTTATTTAGGACAAAAGTAAATATGTAAGATATAGTACCGTTCTCTTTAATCCAAACTTATATCTAGCTTTGGGGTTTTGATTTTGATTTCAAGGATACTTGAAGGTGAAGACAATATTAATGACACCTTTGCTTTTTTGTGTTTTCTTTTTCTATTTAGCTTATTGGTAATTTTTTTCACTTCAGTAAATATATATAAATAAAATTATTTAAATAAATACAGGTTTTCCATGGTCCTCAAAGTTCACATAACTCTTTTTTAGTAATTAGAAAAGTTCATTAATACTTTCTGTAGCAAAATCTTACTGTGGGTTCCAAAGTTTTTGAAAGAGGTTTCACCTTTGGTGCCTCCAAAACACTGTTTGGACAGTGGAATAAACTCTAGAATGGACTAGTAAGATGGAAAGTTAAGAAATTCTGTTGGATTTCTCAAATTGTTTTTAAACAATGCAAGATAAGCTCTGATCATGTATTTCTCTACCAAATACCATGAGTATGAGTCTCTGTTTTTTCTTATACTTGGCTTTAGGCATCCATATAGAAGTGGAGAATATTATTATTATTAATATAATATTATTATTATTCTCTTTTGACAATCATTATAATATAATGCCAACAAGAGCAATGAATTTTGTTTCTTTCCCCCACCCCTCTGATACATAGTGCCTAACAAATTACCCACACAGTCAATAAATGTGAATAGATGAAATGGATGGATAAATGAAAGAGACAAAGGAGTGTGATAGAGTCCTCAGGATGATTTGGAAAGGAGATTCCAGGATGATAGTTGTACATGTACATGGGGTTGCCCATCCAGATTATAACAGGTGAGATGATTTTGAAAGACACTTTTTCATAAAGATTAAATCTTCAGAATACCTGCTGCACCAAAATGTCTTGAGAGATGATATAGGTAATAGACAAAAGTTTGGGTTGAATTAGAGACATACACATATGAAAACTAAACAAACAAGAAAGCAAAATTAACTCCAGAAAAAAAATCAAAGAGTAAACAGCGAAGAAAAAAGCTAAGCCCTTATTTTCTATAGTTGGAAGTCAAAACATAATGTTCCAAAACTAAAACAAATGAACAAAAACCCAAACAACAATAAAAAAACAAAAAGATCTAATAATAGAAGGTCATTATCTAGAGATATTGAGTCAATTTTCAAAGTAATCAGCTAAAAGAAATAGAAGCCACTGTTGCTGAGAAACAATGGCAGTGGGATGCTGTTTCTCAAAATTAACCTCTAGAAATACTTGACACTTTTTACTATGTGCAAGGATAACTGAATAAAGTAAAAACTTCTAAACAAATACACAAAAGAGGACTGATGTACTTGAGGATGGCCTCTGTTTGCCAGGCACATGCCCCCAACCATAATTCCACTCCAGGAAATTGTCTATGCCCATTTTCCTTTGGAACCAACATCACTAGTTATCTTTTCCTCCTGAGGTTAACAACTCCATTCTTTCAAACTTCTCGCGACTGCAAAATCTCATTATTGTTCCATTAGAAGTTGAAGGGCTAGTTCTTCTAAATTTTGAAAACATCTTATAATTTGTGAGGAAACTATACTAGTCCTTGACTCTTTTGTTTCCATTTTTTATCACTGTTTTTCATCTGCCATGCTGCTGAGGATTATCATGAACTTTTTCAGCATAGCATTCTTCCTGGATTTCATCCGGAATTATTTTTGTATCCAGTCTAGGAACTTTACTTGTTACCTTTTACATTTGCTTTATATCAAAACAAGTTTCCTTCTAAATCCACTATTGATAACAATCTCAAGCAGGAATAAGTTTCAAGCCATTGAAGTGAATAATTTCAAGTCATTGAAGTGAACAGTTTGTTGCACACATTTTCTGGGGTTCAAGATTTTCAATCCCTCCTCCACATGTCTTCCTTCCAAGCAGCCTGTATGCATGATACATTGAGGAAGATCAACTTTCAGTTTATCATCCTTACATCCATCTACGTCCAGATTTGCTAAGAATCTACTCTCACTATTTTTAATTGCTCAAGTAACATTCATTTATTTCTTCTTCTATTCTGAAAATCTCCTTCTAACTCACTTTGCCACCTAATAATTATGTAACACACTGGTAATATTCAAATCAGATAGGCACTTTATGACCCTAATCTTGACTTGACCTGACTTGACTTCTTTGTGACATTTAACACTAATAGCCATTCCCTTTCACTTTAAATTCTAACTTCATAATTTCCAGGACACTGATTCTTTTCCTGCCACTATAGTTTTTGTTTGTTTGTTTGTTTGTTTTTTGGCCACACTGCGGGGCATGTGGGATGTTAATTACTGGACCAGGGATCAAACCCGTGCCCCCTGCAGTGGAAGCACAGTCTTAACCACTGGACCACCAGGGAAGTCCCAATATAGCTATTTATTCTCAGTATCTTTGCTGGCTCTTTTTCTTCTCTACTTTATCTATCATTATTTAATTTATTTATTTATTTATTTTTTGCTAAATGATTTCACCTATCCCTGCAGCTCTAATGTAGCCACCTACATTTATTTATCCTCTTTATATCTCAAGGTCAGGGGTTTCCAAAGACCTCCAGGTTAGAATTTGGCTCTCTCAGAATCCTCACCCTTCATTCATCATTTTACCTAAACTTCTCCTCTTTCTATGCTCTTTATCCTGTTACGGAAATGCCTAAAGAAGGGAATCACTGTGATGATTTTTGTGTGTGTGTGTGCTTTTCTTCACAGCTCTCTTTACAGGATCCCTGCAACCTACTGCAACTTACTCTTGTCTTTTCTCTGTATCTACTCCTTTCCATTCCTAGAGCAGGGGCTTCAAGGTTCTGTCTTGAGAAAGACATCCCAGCTCTATACCAATTAGTGGAATACTTAAGTAATTTATTTACTCTCTGTAAGCCTCAGTTTCTTCATATGTAAACTGGAGATAACAGTAATATCTAAGTCATAGGATAAAGTGTTAATTGATGTAATACATGTAACTGTTTTCAGCCCATTTCCTGACTGTGATACATACTACTTTTATTCTTAAGGAGGTAGAAGACTAGCAAATCTATTTGTAAAGTGAAAAAGAAAAGTAAAAAGAAGGAAAAAGACAAAGAAAAAAATATTAGTGTGTTGGAAATGGTGTAAACTCACGGTTTATCGAACATTTGATTATGTCTCTTCGTCACGCCTTTGTGGCTGTGACCAGATTCTTCCTTACCTTGACTGTGGCCTTAATTTTCACATTATGTTTATGATTTCTTTTCCTCTCTTTGAGGAAACTTTTCAAAAACTACTTTCTTACAGGTAGATTACATTGAATAGTATTTCCAAATATTGTTGTAGTAACTTTTAAAACAGTTGCATTTCTACAGGTTAGACCAGAAAGTGAATTTCTGTGAAACCAATCAGATTTTCACATTGAATTCTAATTTAATTCAGGGATGTGTTCCCACCTTGCTGATGACAATATGCGGCAGAAGATGACAAGACTGCAGCTTCAGCTGTCATCAGCACAAATCAGGAAGAGTCAGAGATGCAAGCATCAGCTCTTCCCATAACATTTTCTTTTCTTTTCTTTTCTATCCAGGATGCAACAGATGTGAACAGCAGGGAATCAACTTTTATGTCTCTAGCAGAATTCCATTAATTTAAGACTTCAGAGACCACATTCCAACTTTGTCATTGATTTTCTAATTCCTTTTTGGCAAGTATCTATAATGTGTATTGCCAAATAATAGGTTTATACAGGTATATACTCCACCAAAAAGTATATGATGTGGAAAGTTATATCTTTATACTCCTCCACAGTAAATAAATCAATTTAGACATAGGCAAATCAACGTTTATAGAAAATTATGTTGTTCTAAGTATCCTACTTTAATTTCAAGTGTGGACAGAAGGACTTTATTATTCAGTATTATGGTGCATTTTCATATTAATTATCCACTGGAAAGAAAATAATGCCAAGAAGTGTACACTCTAAACTTGTTCATGCACGTTTCAGTTTGGCTTAACTTTTCTCAGTTCAGGTTTTTTAATTGAAACCGGTTCATCCTTCCAAAAATATTAATGGAAAGGGTTACAATTGAACAAACAAAATAGTGCTTGAAGGCTCTGTGACCTTTAGCAATCCCTAGAACATTTTAAGCTACTCTTAAAAAAAAAAAAAAAAAGAAAGAAAAAAAGCAGAAATGCTGAATGTTCTGCCCACACATAAGCATATGGGCCTCCCTAGAGACTCAAATCACAGGAAATTTTTCATGTTATCCCCACAGCTTCAGTTAATGCATGTAATAGAAATGGATATTAAAAATCTATTCTCATTTATTGTAATATGAATGCAAGTGGAGAAAACAGTAAAAATCTGCAGTGTCTGCACATTTCTTAGCACTCCGGTTTGTGGGAGAGTAGGAATTATTTATGGACATTCTGGCACAGCTCTAATATTAAAAGGGCTACATGTCTTTCTCCATCAAGAATTGCAAGTTTTAAAGTGTCCTATAGAGATTTCCATGAATTAACCTTCTTAAAAGTACAGGGAGAAATATCTGCTTTTTCATGGATTAAAAAGGACTTAGATGTGTGATGTCAGTGTAAGTCTTTTATTTGCATTGCTTTATATGAATTTACCATGTGATTTTATTAAAAAGAAATAGAGGTAGTTATCTTTAGTAGAAAAGATTAGAGACAAAACTACTCTGGCATTTAAGACTCCCTGAAATCTTGTGTTTATGCCTGTAGTTCTGTGTTATGTGTTTACCACATATACAGAAACATACAAAAAAGAGGAAAGTAACAAGGCTTTCAATAAACTAGCTTACATTTAAAAAAAATATGCTGAAGATAGTGGAGTTCATATTCTCCTAATTAAGGAGTATTTTCCCTGGCTTACTGGAATAACAGGTAGTTAAACTGATATTCTGTTTTTTAACTGATTATTAAACTAGGTCAATTTCTATATGTCGATTCCAATCACCAACACTGATTCAAATATACATATTTTCTCATATTGAACACTAGGACTGTACAATAGTATCTAAAATAAATCTGCCCAATCGTCTGAACTCAGGGACAGAGCCATGTGTTACTATTAGGGAAAAAAAACAATAAAGTAAATAAATAAATAAACAAAGACCTGAGCAAGCTGGTGAGCCTTCCCACCTTAATTCATACAATTGAATATTTATACAGCAATATAATTTTTGTCGGGAATAAACTAGAAATCTATGTAGAACAGGATATGAAAAAATGGGACAGGTAAGTAAAATATTTAACGGTACCATAAAGTGTGTAGCTGGGAAGCAGCAGCTATTTTGCTGAGGAAGGAGATTCTTTTTATCCAGATGATAGAAACATGTGCTGATTGACAATACCTTTAAAGATATCTGAGGAGGGGTTTGGGAGTGGGCAGATATCCATGCAATTAAAATCTCAGTTTTCCATTGCCCTTGACAATGGAAAACTAAGAATAACTACATTCACTGTAAATATCAACCTTCAGGGGAAGTTCCCTGATAAGGAACTTATCCCTGATAAGGTATCAGAATAAAAGGGAGACTTCACAATCATATTCTTTTTCACCTGTATATACTTTATATTATATAGCATAGGCTTTTTACTTGGTATGTTCATTACAGATATGAAATACAGATTTTAACTTGTTCAAGATATTGTCTGAGGGAAAAAAAAAAAACTTGGAAGAGTAACAAAAATATAGTCCAAAACATTTTTGGTGCTTTTGCTTACCAACTTCTTTTCCTCTTTTGCAAAACTCAACCCACAAAATAAATCCTGTGTGAAAATATAAGGTATTCTCTCCATCTCTTACGGCTTCCATATAGTTACCCCAAATGACCCTACTTCAAACTGGCAGCATGCCTAGCCAGTTATCTAAGCAGATTTTTGTCTTAGTTTCTGTGGTTATGCTATAAGGCAGATTCTTTATTATTTTCCAATAAAATATTACCTGAAGAGTGATATAGGCTTAGTGTGTGATCTGCAAATTAGATTTACCTGTTTTGAAGGCAAATTATTCACCCACACTATCCATCTCTTCCCCCATATATAGTCATGTCCCTATTTAACAAGACAATAGAAATATTTGGAGATCGCCTTTAGCATAAAACAAATAAACAAACACTACATTATTAGAAAGATGTGTGCAATGTAAGTTTGAAACAGAATTACATATATTTAATAAACAAATAAACATATATTTGAAGAATGTTTGAACTCATATTTGATATTTGTGGAATTAAACACAGAGGAGGTATCAGTGTGTGTTTGCCCCTAGAATGAACCCGTTTGATTTGATAAATCATAGCACAATTTCAGCTTTAACTTTCTGTAATTCTCTGATTATGTATTTTTTTAAAATGAAAAAAAATATAAACAAGGAGTAATAAGCAAAGCCCCAAATCACCATAATTTGTAGTTAATCTTTTGAATCCAAAGTTCCAGAAGATAGAGTTTACAATTGGACATTTTAGCTTTTTATTCCATACTATCAATTTCAGCCATTACTACCAAGAAATTGACCATTACAAGCAATGGTTCCACTTCTCATCTGGAGTCCAGAGCCTCACTTTTTTTCCACAAATACTTGTATTGATTATATTCAAGGTTTCAAATGGAAAGCCTTCTGAGTTAAACAAGTTTTATGTTTTAAGTAATGTATTGTGTACATTTATTATGAGACTCCTTTGCTAAGCTAGTTTCTTCCTGAAGAGTCTATGTGTACATGTTGTCTTGGCATTGATGCTATATCACCTTGCTGAGATAGGTTATATTTTCAGTCACAATGAAACAAAGTAACTCCAAGTAAAATGCATTCATCTGCGGAGCTTTAAAAAAATCTCAAGTAACAAATCAAAAGTAATATAAATAGACTTACTCATTTGAGAGAGAGGAAGAAAATAATGAAGAACTTTTCCTTGTTTCCATCCTTGTTCCATTTTGGTCACTACTGCTTCCTCTGCTCAATGAATTTAATATCATCAGACATGGCAAACAGTCTGAGG
This sequence comes from Grampus griseus, assembly GCF_964374135.1. Taxonomy (NCBI): domain Eukaryota; kingdom Metazoa; phylum Chordata; class Mammalia; order Artiodactyla; family Delphinidae; genus Grampus; species Grampus griseus. The sequence continues at coordinate 70,770,560 of NC_139018.1, forward strand.
CAAATCTGTGCAAACTTCTTTTTGTTTCTCATACAAATGAAACCTGTGATAAGTAAAATATTGTTTAAAAAAATGGAAATTTAGTCAGGATAATATAAAATTGTAAAAACTGAATATAGCTGTAATAATTGTAAAACTAATTCTGTTGGATATTCTTAAGTGAGAGTCATCTGAAAACATGAATGGACAAAACAGTGATAGAATAGTTCCTTCTTGGGAGATGAATTTTTAGTAATGTAAAAGTATAATAATAAATACTCATTGAATAGTTATAGAATTAATAATAGTTGCATCTCTCTGGGAATCAAGCAGACATCTTTAGCACAAATCTACAGAAAAAAAGCCACTGGAATTGAAGTCATTTGCAGATGATGTCACCACCCTTCAATAAAAATTTAAAAGCAGGCAGATAAAGTTATATAGTCTATAAGAAATGTTCATTGGATAGCTTTGGCAGTTTCCAGAGCTCTTTGAAATAACTGGAAATAATATCATACGGTGCAAATGGATAAATTAGAGTAAACTCAATCACAAAAGCAAACATCAACAAACAGAGGATTTGGTTTAAGAAAGTACATGAGAAACTCATTCTGAAAACATATCTCAAGCTAGGACAGTAATTTTCATTTTAATTTTTTCGAGTTCTTTGATCTAAAATATATATGCTACTCTTCACATGTCTCAGCAGTAGACTTGGCCTTGGGTCTGTGGCTTAGCTGAGTACCGGAATGAGAGTGATTAGAGTGGTTGAAGATGGGGTAGATGACTGATGAGGCAATTTGCCCTTTCTATATCCACACAAGCTTTCCTGAATCTAACCTCCTATCCTGAAAAGAAAGACAGCAAAATCTCTGAAATGTGACATTTTCCAGATAGAACAATCTGAGAAACCCAATTACATTCTCATTCACTCATTCTTTCTTTCTACTACTCTCCTTTACTGTAACTAAACTCAGAGATATAGTTATGGTCTCAGCAGGGCAGCCAGTATCTAATTGCATCCATTTTCAATTAATGTTTGATGAAGCAGATTTCTTCAAATTTTCATCCTGCCTAGGCAAAAACCAGTTGCATTTGATCTACACTTTTAAATTATAAAATTCTGTATTGTACTAAATTTTAGAGGTAAATGAAATAGCAACAGAGAATAGTTTGTGGTCAAAGAGTTTGCAGGATGAATATAATTTGCGCAGAGTGAAATTAGAATAAATATCCATGAGATTCTCGTCAGTCTTTCTTTTTAGCTCAGTTCCTGACAAAGGCAGATAGTATAGTGTGAAAACATTTATTTTCCATGTGACCTGGTCAGTTACTTGGTAATGGCAGTGGCTGACATTTCTTAGGGAAAAACCTAACAACAACTTTGAGTGCACTGCAAGATAGCCAGCAACATGATTTTATTTTTCAAAGATTTCCCAAGATGGGAGAAATATTCATAGATAGACCTGACAAGCATAGTGATTGCTTTTCCTCTGGGTAATAAAACCAGCTACATTTTTCTTGCTTTCGCCTGTAGTTCTTAAATGCAAAAGAAAAGCAATTATCACATGAAATATATGCCTAAGGTACTCTTCCTACATTAGGCATCTATTTCTCTTTCTATTCAGGATTTCCTTTTGGAAGGACAGAAAAAGTCCAGGCTATGTAAGATATGTCTCCCAAATAAAATATTTGTGAGACTTGCACGGTTTATTTTTAATCAGTTTTAGTGACTCTAATCTAGACTGAAGTCAGTTTTTCTCTAATTATAACAAGAGAGATTCCCCTAAGCCTATTATTTTAAAGAAAAAAAGGCTTAGAAACAAGAAAAATTCTCATAGTCACCTTCTAACAGTTATTCTCTTTCATTTTTGAAGCTTTAATATAAAACAAGCATCTGAGACAGGTAATTAACTGATGGGAGATTTATGTAAAAAATCCTTATGTTCTCTTTAAAAATTGTATTTCTTAACTTTCAGATCTTTCACAGATGTTTTCTTTTTGCTTCAAGCAGGAAATTTAACTTAGTATACCACTGTTTCCTAATTAATATCCAGAAATGATAAAAACAAAATTAAATTATGATCTGGGTTTGGGTATTTTATAATAAATCTCAGGCTGAGAAAAAAAAAGGATACCTTGAATGCCTTTGGGAAAAAGTAATGAGTTTGATTAGATAGTAAAAAATTCCATTTCAATTTTGGCATAATCTATCAATAACTCCATTTCTCCCTCATATTTGAAAGGTCACCCTAGTTGGATCTAGTCAATTTTGAATCTAGAGGGTCCTCAATAAACACATGTTTAATGAATAAACGAAAAGATTAATTAGTGAAGTATATGTCCAATATCTGTCCAAATACGCATATATACTGAAATACACCCCTGCACATACATCAGGAACTGTGCTAAAATGCAGAGAACACAATGATGAATGAGATAAACATTATCTTAGATATGATGGAACTTTCATTCCAGAGAGAATGAAAAATTGTAAACACGTTCTTTAAAAAGACAAAAAAATTTACAACTTTTGATAAATTCAATAAAATAAAATCAATAAATCAATGGGGTAGGGAGTGATCAGATATTTTGTTTAGAGTTAGGGAAAGTCTTCCTGAGGAAGTGACTCTCTGAGCTGAAATCTCAAGGAAAGGAAGGAGCTATCCATTATCCGAACTGACAGGGAGGAAGGGAAGGGAGGGAAGAAGGAAGGGGGCAGGGAGAAAGGAAAGGAAGGAAAGGAGGAAAGGAAGAGAGGAATAAGAAATACTTGTTAATTCTGCAACATCTGTACTCTAGAATTACGCTTCCCCAGCAATGTTCTTCCTGTGCAAAGATCTTGAGCAGAGAACTGGAGAAGAGTCAAAAAGGAAAGGTAAAAAAAATTCCTGGCTTTCACAAATAAAAACATATTTGGTTCTGAAAAGTAAGATGAATAAATGTTACACAGATCCCAAGAAAAGTTATGCAATACATTTCTAAATATTTTGAATTTCACTTATGAGAAAGATTAATCACCCATAATTAGCATCTGTTCATTAATACCAAGTGTAGCCAGATTTAACTATAATTTCCTATATTGATCATGCTGTAAAATTGCTAAGAACAGATTTCTAAACTTCCACAGGGCATTCAAAAATCCTATAGTGTGCATAACTGGGGAAAATATGTCTTAGGGAATAATAAAGTTATGTAAATATATAACTGACAATTGGTAATAATGCCAAATTAAGAGGTTTTCTCCAGTGATATGCTATAGAAGCCTGCCACCCTATATTAAGGATTAAATAAATAAGAAACCCAGATAACAACACAGGCATTACTGGTAGAGCATCTATGATCTCTGGAAAGAAACAGAGCATTACTAGCTAGGAAGAATCTCCTTACCAAGGTCTTTCTATAACTTTTTTTTTGTTTTCTTTCTATAACTTTTATCTTTGGATCCCAGTTTGATCATCTGGAGGTGTACAGAATATTTTCAATCTTTCTTCTATGTAACACCCCTCTGAACATTTGAGGAAAAATATCATATTCATATTTTCCAGCTTAATCATTCCTTATATCTTTACCTCTTACTCTTATTTTTGACCATGTTGGCTAAGGTTCTCTATACACATTTCAGTTTATCTATATACAATGTAAAGTGTGGTTCCAAGCAGTGAGCACAGTATGCCAAAAAGACGGTCAGCTCTCTGATATTTCAAACCTGGAGCTAGATGATGACTGGGAACTCAGTCACTAGTCAATTGGCTCTATAGTTTTTAAGGCCTCTAGCATATTAGACATCATCCATCAACAACGGTTCAACAAACATAAAGATTATGTGAACATAAGAATGAATTAAGTTTTGTATACTATTTTATCAATAATTCTGTACCTACAGAGAAAAGTCAGTAAAGGAAAATCAGATTAAACAAAAAAATGACTCTCAATTCAAAAATTCTACCAGTAATCTGATACAGTGTAGCCTTTCTCATTGAAGTTGCTCTATTCTTAATCAGTAAAAGCAGCTTCCTACATACTCTAGCTATGCTTTGGGTTAATGCTTTAATCTCTATTAAAGCATCTTCATTGGCTCATTGATCCGGATGTCTGAACTTAGTTTATGGGTGTGACAAAACAATTTTAAAAATTTTAAATGTCACTGAGCTATTTCTATGTAAGCTGAATTAATTGATCTTTAATGTGTATTATACTAAATGCAATTGTGACAACTTTTCAAAAGCATATTAATACTGAGAAAATGTGACGTTTATATCAAAATAGATCACATATCTTGAGTTTAGTCTCTCAATTTTTCTTTACCTTGATTTCCTCATCTTTGAAATATGTTTTGATTCTGTTATCATCCTCTTCCCAGTATAATTTTGCAATTATGCCTTATCTTTCAATGGTGAAGAAATAAATATTTGAATGACAAAATGAATGATTGTATAAATGATTGAATAAATGCAATGAGTATTTGGTGAGAACTTGAGTTCTGTGAGAGATGAAGTTCAAGAAAAACAGAGCTTTGAGATTTCACTAAGCAATTCTTACAAATTGGATATAGCTAAAGTCAACTGAATTTGTAATAGTTAACAGATACTCTTAGAAGTGTATATTAAGGTTGCCAGTGGGAATCAGGAGGTCAAAGGACAGAATAGATGCATGATTATTCTCCAGTATAGGCTCAACACACAATCTCAGAACTATAGATTTTATAATCTCCTAAAATCCTGAGAAAGATGAGGGAAGGTTCTAATAATCATCTTAAGAATTACAAAAGAATTTTGTGCTGTGGGTATTTGACAATAATTGTGAATTGTTTGAACAGCAAACTGATTATAAGGTTGTCCTCATCACAACAGTTGAGCACGACAGCTTGATAACAATGCATTTGTGAATTTGAAAGCCAAACATATGCCATGCCTTTTACATATGTAATTGCTTTTGCTCATACAAATAGTAAAGAGAGATATGTTTACCTGATTTTTAAGTACAAAATTGGTGGGTTTTTTTATTATTATTATTACTTGAAAATGAACCTCCCCCCCCCCACACACACATTAAAATGCCTCCAAAAGTAAAAATTACCCATTGTAAATAAAAGAAGTAAATGAAATTTGCCTTGGTGTTTCTCCACCAAAGGAATAATTTCTAAGTTTTTGATATACATTATTCCAAATTTCTCTCTAGGCCTGCAAAATTCATATTTCTTATATTTTGTAAATAAGTCAGATATACACAAATGTGTGTATGTATACATATATTTTTTCAAAGTTTTTCAACACAATGAAGTCAAACTATTCCTGATGCTTTTTAAAGCTAAAACCTTTTGTGTACACCTTTTTAAATTAGTGTATATACACAGATTCATTCCTTTTAATTGATATAGTACATTGCATGTATGTTCATACTTTATTCAACCAATTTCCTACTAAAGTCAATTTAGACAGATTCCAATTTTTATTAAAATCAAGACTACAACAAATGCTACAGCACATATTTTTCTACTTTTTCTATTTTTCATGTTATTATTTTTGTAAAACAGTTTCTTAAGATTATTGGGTAATAAAGTTTGGGAAATTTTTATAGATAAAAACTGACTTCTAAAATATTGTTCCAATATATACACCTATCAAAACTATACTGGAGTACCTATTGCTCCCCACTCTTTTCAAAAATAAGTGTCATTAAACTTTCTTTTTAATTTTCCTAACTTGCTAGAGAAACAAAAGTGACAAGTCATCATGTCTTTGTTTGATTTTCAGAGAGACAATTTATATTTAAAGTCAACATGCAGGTAGTGAACATTCTATCCATGGATATAGAAATACGACAACTAGATTTGTCCTCGGGAGATGCTTTTTGACTGATATTTCAGCCACAGACAGTGGGATTAGCAAACAGCAGTGAACAATGAAATAACAACCGTTTATTTGACTTTCGATTTCTCAGAACCTTTCAGTATCCTCCCATTTACTTGCTTCTGAGAGGGTTAGACTTAGGTCTTAAAACACCATGGTATGTGGATAAAATCTTATTCACTTACCCCCTTACATCAAAAACATTAATTTTTACCCGTGAGAAGTTTACAATTTAGTGATGAGTCTCATGTGTAAAACAAATAAAATTTTAAAAATTTAAAACCATATGGATGGCATTGTACAGACTTCATGGATACAGAAGAAGTAAAGTAGGAGAAAATTAGTTGCAAAGCCCTCAATTAACAGAACAACTAACGATCTGGTTTTGTTTTTAAATCACAGAAAGCACCTTCAGATCTTCATGATTATCCTTGTTATCACAGAGAGCATTATAGGAAGTAAGAAAATTGTGCAATCATCAGCAAGTAAGCTAACCTCATTGTGGCTAGTAAATTAGGAAAGATAAGAAAGCAAAGTTTACCATACAAATAGAAACTGATAAAAGGAAGAAAGCAATCACTTTCCCTCAACACTGGTCACCAACAAAAAGTACAAAGGAAAGCATTAAAGGTGTGTGTGCAGTTTTAGGATTGCAGCTGTATTTACCATGCACTCTATCTCTGTTGCTGTTCTGCTGGCAGAATTTGACCCTGAGAACCACCTTTTAGAGATAATAATAATGATTTATATACACTTAAAAATCAGAGGAAAACTTATGAGTTTCACACAAGTAGTTTGTATTTTCAGAAAATTAATGTCGTTTCCAAATACAATGCTATCAAGTAGGTAGGCAAAATGTAAATATCTTTGAAAAATATACCTCTATTATCCAAGTTGAATATTTGGTGGGGAGTAGAAGCTGTCAAAAGCCTAAGCATGTGCAGTATTTCAACACATGGACCTAAACACACACATATATACACCTAGTTTTAGTCACTGAATCGCTCATCACCTTGATCCCAAATATATACTCACAAATCAGTCATGTTTATAATATGGATGAATTTATTTAGCTCTGTTTCAAAACTGAAGCTTCCTTGGGGCTAATCTGACCTTAACTTTAAGCTCTGGGCACACATTGAAAAAGAAACCCTTCTGGTGTGTCAAGTTCTCGTACCTGAGTATCTGACTTGATAACCCACCATATAACAAGTCTTTCTGGGATGGAGTATTTGTTTACTGAATGAGGTCACTTCAAGGACTGGAGTTCTGCATCTGAATCTGGGTTTTATGGCTAGAACCTCCTAATGGCCCAAATCCTCTTAATTCTATAAGGACCCGTGAGTATCACTTGCTCTGAGATTCTTAATGACGTCTTACTGATCACCAAAGGCCAAGAGTAAAAATCACATGGACCTTTGAGTATTTTAGATTTAGGAAATGTAATTAGCCTAAAGATTACTTTATTTCCTAAACTCATACTCTTTACAGTATTAATACAAGGTTTCCTTTTTTAATTATGGAGGAGCAGATCGCTTTAAAAGGGGTACAGCTTAAACTCTGAAGTAATAGATGAATGATTCATTTCACTACTCCAAAGCAAAGACACTTAATAAGAAGCTTCAGCCAATCAGAGCTGCTATACAAATTGATGAGGCTCATCTGGACATTTCTGCCTCCTGGTCTTCACAGAGACCATGAAGCCATGGAGCCACGGAACTGCCACAGACAACCAGCTTTAGGAGGGAAGGATCTACACTTCTTTGCCTCCGTTTGCCTTTGGTATATTGTGCCAGGGAAAAGTTCTCATAATATCCTGGTTCACTACCCACCCACAGAATCCGAAAGACCTTTTTCCAGAAAGATTCAAGTTTACTCATCAAGCTAATAATGTAACAATATAAACTTTACAGCATGGGCCTAATCCAGCACAAAACACGAAAGGTAAGGTAGAGAAGATGGTGAGTGTAGGGAAGAGATATGTGAGTGGGCATTCACAGGTGATTAGTCAGGAAAACAAGTAAGGCCCAAGTAGTGTGATACTCGGGCCTTATGTTATGGGCTAACATAAGCCCAAGCTTATGTTAGCACTGCCATAGACTTCAGACCACTCTCTCCCAACAAGAGCAGGAGTGTGCTTTGTAAAATTAAGAGGACTGAACACAAAATAACATATTCCAAACTTGCACAATACAAAGCACATAAAACAGTACGTGCCTATATAGATGATGGTAAAGGCTTTCTTAGGAAGGAAGCAATTCCACTTTCTCCAAAGTACTTCATTTTAAATGGCTAGTGTAGGCACATTCTCTATCTTCAATACTAGTTCATTTATTATAGGCAGTGTAACAACTGTCAGATATTTTAGAAATAGTGCTAATATGGGCACACACTAGAAAATCTTTAAAGCTTAACAAGAGGAAAACTTTATAGAGTGTGAAAAAATCCTATTGCATTCATATCTTCATTTTTCCCTTGGTGATTTTTATGTTAGAATGACTGCTGTGATTGAAATACTAACACAATCTGTTCACCCAGACCTAGGAGAGAGTGATTAGAGTTTTAAAATAATACACAAGATTTTTTATTAGAAAGACTTAAGATTGTCAGAAAATCTTTAAGTTGCAGCTGTTTCACTCTTCAAAGGTTTGTACTTTAAGTATCTCTTTATGCAAAGGTAATTGATTGGGGATAGAAGTATAAACAAACATGTTAATTTATTATTTTTGCATTATGTTTTACCTGACTTTGGGCAATAACCAGACAGAGAGGTTAATTTTGTTTTCAATTTCATCTATAATTCCTCACAAAATTCCTATACAATTACAAGAGAGGAAAAAAAAATTGAGCATACAAGATTTGTTTTATTTTAATTATCTGCTACACATTTTGGAGTGAGAACATCCCCAATAACGGATATGGCTAAAGGATAAATTTCTTGATTAAAGAAATAAATTTAGAATAAGTATCATTAAGCATTAATCACTGAGTTAATTAAAATCTCATATATAATATATATATATATATATACACACACACACACACACACACACACACACACACACACACATATACCCAAAGTCTATTTTGAGTACTTATGATGTACAAGTGGTGCTGAAGGAAGAGAAAAGTGGTGAATAGATTTGGATGTAAAATTTGCCTCTGCCTCTCAGGAATTTATATTCTAATAAATTTGGGAATAGCCCCAGCCCTTAAAGAATGTACAATCTAGCAGAGTGTTAAAGTTAACATAATTACAAGTGAACAAAATTACAGAACAAATAACGGTTTAATGTAGTGTAGTAGAAAGCATATGTGCTGCAGAAATCAAAGACTGGTTGGTTTGTTAGAGGCAGCTTCACAGAAAAGGTGAGACTTGGGTCAGGAGCATGCATCCGTTTATTATTATGCTCAGTTGTGTGTAACAGAGACTTGATAGCAGTGGCTTAACCAAAAGAGGGATTACTTTTCCCATGAAACAAGAAATCTAGAGGTAGACAGCCTGGGGATAGTACGGAAGTTCTAAGGCACTATTACATCCTGGATCCTTCTCTCTTTCTGTTCTGCCAGTTTTACCATCTTTAGCTAGCTGGTTACAACTTAGTTCCAGCACTGCCAGCAGAGTATCTGTGTTCCAGACAGATGAAAGGCAAAGAGTAACCTACCTTCCTGAAAGCTTCCAGTAAACTCACCTCTCATTATCCAGTTATGTCACATGGTCACCTCCATGTACAAGGGACCTGGGAAAACATGTTCTATTTTATTTTTAACAGTCTACAGTGGCATACTTATGCATCAGAGAAGAAGGAATAAGGGGAAAATGCATATTCACAAAGCAACATGCAGTATCTGCTTAAGATAGGTCCAAAAGTTTCAAAAAAAAAAAAAAAAGAAATGCAATGTGATGGTGAAACCAAGCAGGACCCTGTGGGGTTCCTGGGCACAAAAGCCTTTCAGTGTCCCCCATTTCTTGTAGGGAACAGCCTCCAGCCTCCATGACCTTCCCTGAGTTCCAAAGGGCAGATTCGAACAGTTGCTAATCTGGGGAAGGGAAGGGATGCAGAGTCAATGGAGGAACAGCCAAGAAACAATAGTGCAGCCTTGGGGCAGGGTCCTGGCTCCGACTCAAGGGATACACATGACAATGTCTTTAAGCCCTTTATAGAATTTAAAACCCAGCAAATGGAAGATGTCAGCATTCTTTATACCAGGGAAGACCACCTGAGGCCAAACTAAAGGAACCAGAGAAGCTCATCAAGAAGATTACCTGGGAGAAGTTTAAAGGAGTACAGGCCCTGCACACACCCTAATCTTGTCAGCAACCCCACCCTTGAACTATTGCTATAAAACTCCTCACTAAATCCTACCCGTTTGAGACACACAGTTTTCAAGGGCAGGATCCCGCTGTGCCCCTCTCTGCCTGGCAAAGCAATAAAACTATTCTTTTCTACTTCACCCAAACTGTCTCCAAGATTTGATTTGGCACTGGTGCACAGATGCCGAGCTCTCAGCATCAATAGGTAGTAATGAACTATTAGAAGTTCCTTAACAAGGCAATTGGGAAGAGAAGCAGTGCTTCATAAAACTGAGTTTGGCAGCAGTGATATGGAAAAAAGAGAGGCGATCATGGAAGGAGGCAGGCGAATGACCTAAAACAATGTTGCCATCTCATATAAAATGTAACGAGAGCCTGTATTTGTGTACTGATCGAGATAAGGAAACAGTAGAGGAGATATTTCCATACCTGAACAGGATGCCATTTTACACAGGTGTTAAAGGACAGAGAAAAGTGAAGATTACACATTTTCCAGCCTGTGAAAGTTTTAAAGTATTTGTAAGATCAGTTTCCTGATCTGAAACTGATTTCAAATCAGGAAAACCAGTTTCCTGATTTTCCTGATTTAAAACATAGGAAAGGTCAGAGATGTGTTCAACTTTACAAAGCATCAGTGACACAGCCTTGACCAAACTCATTTTCTAATTCTTAGTCTGGTACTATACCATTTTCACATATCATTTCCATGACATATTGTAATTTATATAAATGTATTTTTAATAAGAATTTATATTTTATAGATATAGTAAATTCTTTTGAGTTGCATGAAGATTAGGAAATCTAGAATCTAGTAAGTTTTAGATTATTTTTACTACTATTTCTTATTTTTCAAAATAGTTATGGTATATTTATGCTAATATACTATAAGAATATTACTGGAAATTACATTTCTAGCCTGCAGAAACAAGAAGTAAACGAAATGTATAGGCTTCCTCTAAAAGATTAGAAAGTGAAGAGAATTATCCTGTAGTGATAGAGACTGAGAATATTTTATTTGCATATTTATCATAGAAAATTTGCTACAAGCAGATAAATTATTATAGAGGGGTTATTTTAAAATCCTGATGTTGACTCTTTGATAAAAAGCCATTCACTTTTATAGTATTTATTTTACTGAAGTTTTACTCAGCCATATAGTGCTCTCCCCACCCCTAAAACTCTCGAGACCAATTTATTCCAAAGAGAGAAGACATTTCAAAGAAGACATATCTTGCTATCTAGGTCTTCCTGCTACAGATTCCAACTAAAGTAGCAAAAGACCACTGATTTCTCATCTACTTTTCCCACCTCACACTCATCAGAACTGACCTCTGCTATCTCCCATTTTTTTTAGGTCTTTTCTTTCTTCTTAAGAATGGGTCGATAAATTTGGGTTAATATGTTTACTTTCAATAATGACATATTATCTTCTCCTAGACTGTGTTTCCTTTTAATAATCATGTACCTTAATGGAATAAATAAAATAGTTTCAGGCTTACTAGGAAAATAGCAGTTGTACATCTCTTCAGGTGCAACCACAAATAACACATCATTCATTTATGCAATCAACAAATAAATCTAGATTATCTACTACATGTTAAACACCAGAGATACAAGTCTGAGAAAAATAGCCAAGACTCCTTCCCTCATGGAGCTTAAAGTATGGTGGGAGTCTAGATGTTAACCACATAAAGATATAGAACGTTCCAAACTGTGATAAATTCCATAAATATAAAGCACAAGCTTCTGTGAAAAATTTTAAAGGTGAGACTTTGGGGGAACAGAACAGAGAGAAAGATTTACTCATAAATGATTCTGCACTTAATATATGATTTTGTTTAACCCAAAATTTCACTTAATGGTCTTTTCTATTTCTTACTCTGGGGTTATTATAAAACTTATAATTTGATATAAACATGTTAAGTTTCTAGCTAGAACAGTTTTTCCTCTAAGTGTGCAATTCATTCTGAAGACTGTATGGATTGCAGTTTATGGAATTTAGAGGGAGAGGACAAATAAGAGAAGTAGGGAGTTTTTTTTTTAAGCTCATGCTGGAAAGAATTATCCTAGAAGTGATATAGCATATTTTAGGTCACAGTTAAAATTTTTCCAGAGCATAAACTCTGGAAAGCATAATTTCTCCACCTGTTCATGAATGATGCCTATAATTTTCAGAAAATCCTGTCTTTTCAAAGTTACTAATTTTGAGTGAGCTTGGAGAAGTAAACAAGAGGCTATATACAAGCCACACAAATGATTAAGGAGTTGGCAAACAGGTCTTTTGAGTAATGATAAGATTAAAGAAGTTGAAATAATTTAGCTTGCAGGAGAAAAAATTTAGTGATAATATATTAATAGTTTTCAAATGTGTAAAAGATTAGTAAGGAGGAGATGGTAACCAGATGTTCTTGATCTCTACAGTGGAAAGAACAAGATTAAATCAGCTTAAAGTTCAGCCAGAGAGATCAAGGACAGACATTACTTTCAGAAAATAAGGGAATATAAGCACAACAGCAGAACACCAAAGGAAATTACGCAGTCTCTGACATCTGTCTGATGCTGTTTAGATACAGATCTGTTTGAGGGTTCCTCCTGCCTTATTTCTCTCTGATTATTTGCATAAATTGGGAACAAGATTTCTTGAAGGATTAACTAAAAGCCAAACTAGTAGTAAGATTTAAGCAGTCAGAGGAGGAAGAAAAGCAACAGATTTCAAAACAATAACAATAATTTCATATTTGCCCTCAGGAAGCAGAATAGGAGTTGAGTCCAAAGTCAACTGAGATCATGTCTTTAAACTCAATTTCTTTACCATGGAATCCAAGATTATTTGGAGGTTAACTCCTTTCTAGTCACCAATATGGAAGAAATTTGATTCATGAACTCTGAATATCTTTGCAATTCTTCAACAATCTTGGATCTTGACAACACATAACATATTAACGTTGAGCCTTTTAGAAACAAACTTGATAATACAAAACTAGTTTATTTCTCATTTGTTTATATATTGGTGGTTAAGAATTAAAGTAAATGGAGCAAAATAGGACCATGAACAATTCAGCGCCAACAAATGGAGAGTATCTACCATCCTTTGAAGCTTAATGTTAATGATAATAATAGCAATTATACTATTGCGTACTTGAATACCAGGCAATGTGATAAATATATATTTTATTTAATCCTCACAACCTTATGAGTTGAGTACTCTCGTTACCTCTAACTTACAGATAAATAAGCTACGACTTAAATAAAAAAGTAAATTTGCTCAAGTAAATGACGGTGTTTGAATTAAACATAAGTCCTTTTGATACCTGAGGATAAATTCTCAACTGCTATGAAATACATTTACCAAAATTCAATGAAGTTTACACTACTCTGTTGTAGAGGAATTTCCCTGAAGAAATTCTTCCTTCCATTCATGTGCTAGAAATGACTATTTCTTGAAAGAATTATAGGAAAGTAAAGTTATAATTTATTATGATCTATTTACTAGTTAATATGTGTCCTAAATTAAATTTTGTGAAATTCAATTATTCAATGGATAGGAACTGCCAACTGCCAACTTTTGAAAAGCTTTATGAAAACTGATCGAGATGAAGGTTTTAATTACTTAATCCACAGGACAAGCGAGACAGGACAAGTTTCAGGGGTGACCAAATAGTTTACAAAATATAAGCAGTAAGCAAAAGGAATTGGATTTTTTAAAAAATAAAAACTAATTAAATATATAAAACTTCACTATACTTAGAATGAAAAACTTTTCTCCTTGATTTAATATTGTCTCCATAATCTTCCCTATATCCATCTTCATTATTGTCACTAACCTTAATTGAGCCTTTAAAATATCTATTTTTTATAAACCTAAGCCCCTTACTTCCTGTATCTCCACTGTTTAATTACAGTTACATACTACTGTTGGATTAATTTTCTTGAAATATGGCTATAATCACACTTACTGCTCAAAATTTCTTGATGGTTTCCTATTGCCACCATAAAATATTATTATAATGTCATCATTATTGATATCAGCTTTCTTTTCTTTTACTGATCACTTTCTATGTGTTAAAAACTGTAATAAGGGCTTCCCTGGTGGCGCAGTGGTTGAGAGTCTGCCTGCCGATGCAGGGGACACGGGTTCGTGCCCCGGTCCGGGAAGATCCCACATGCCGCAGAGCGGCTGGGCCCGTGAGCCATGGCCGCTGAGCCTGCGCGTCCAGAGCCTGTGCTCCGCAACGGGAGAGGCCACAACAGTGAGAGGCCCGTGTACCGCAAAAAAAAAAAAAACTGTAATAAACACCTTGAACATTCTATCTCACTTTATCCTCACAAATATGTTGAAATCTATATGTTATTATCATTAGATTATAGATGAGAAACTGAGGCTTAGAGATGTTTCTGTAGATTGCCTGAAGCCGTAAAACAGAACTTGGATTCAAATAAGCTTTTGCTCTGCTCCTACCAGAATAAACTCCAACTTCTTTCTTCCGGCATCTTAGATCTTAACTAATACGTCCTAATGCCCTGGGTTTCATATAACTCTTCTTCAAGCACTGACACATCTTCAACTCATCTCTTCACAAGAGTGTGTCCTTGTCCTTCCAACTGAAAGGAACTGAACATTTCTATGAACAATAATGCCACTATGTGCATATTTTTTGTCATTAGTTTCCACAGCTGTTTAATTACTTAGCTTATTTATTTTAGAAGGCGAAAACATTTTATAATGGCAAGATCAGTGTCTGACTGAAATACACATACACTAGCACTGTGACTTGCTGAAAAACAATTGTTATATTTGCTTCTGAATAAGTGACATAAACTTCAATTATTATCAAAATTTTAGTTAGGCCTTAGAAAATATTGACAGTAAGAGATGAGAGATGTAGAATAATTATTAAAGAAGGAAGTGGACTTTTCACCTCTGAGGATCTTTAACAAACAGGACAGATTTTTATCTTCCACAACAATTTCCAAGTGGTTCTATCTGAAGAATGGGGATGGAATTTAAAAACATTTAAAATTTCTTTCCAGTTATTTAACTTTATGAATGAATGAAGAAATTTGGGTCCAGTGAAATTAATTAAGAAGAAAATTTAGAAGAAATACAGCTATTAAGAATATATCTCAAAATGTTTATGGTTTCTTTCTTTCCTTTTTTTTTTTTTTTTTTTTTGGTGAATGATGTAAGATCCTCAGTTGATTTAGAGAAATTTCCAAAAGTTTGGCTATAGTTTATTCACTCACTTAAATCTTCAGGGATAAGTTTAGCTGTCCACAAGAAATTTATATCCATATTTGAGTTTGGAAAGAAAAGATGGGAAGAAAACTGTTAATGTTACTTTATAGCTTCTTTCTTTCTGTTCAAGGCAAAACCATAACCATATAAAATGCAGGACACAGGAAATAAATTAACTGTGTTAATATAGGTAGTAGTAGCCTAAAAAAATTTGCAGTGCAGTCTGAGGCTATGAGGAAGGCAGGAGTTATTTCACTGAAACTATTTAACCCACAGACTCCTTGCCTCGCTTTGACTAGAGATATTGTCAAGAATGTAGTGCTGAATGATGGTGAAGTAATACTAAATGCAAACCTCTGATGGGCTCCTGATGAGAAAACATGCCTTAGTCACTAGTAATAAAGTAAATACAGAAGCTGCAAAAATCCATCACAAGAGGAAAACAATAATTTAAATGACTGATTAAAAAAGGCATTTCATCTTTGCATGATGAGAAACTGCTGAACAAAACAGATTATACACCACACCAGAATGGCTCAATGTCCAAAGAAATTGCAAACAGCTTATGATGACAGAGAACAGAAAACCACAGAGACTCAGAAATGAAAGAAGAGTGTCCCTCATATCAAGAATGTAAATATTCTGTTTCTGAAAACCCACACAGAGTATTCTACTCAGTTGCCAGAATTGTATGCAAGGAATACACGGCCATTAGTGACGAATATTCTGGATGCCATTTTGGATGAGAACAGTACCATCAGCAAGGTATAATCTGTCATACATACCTGGCATAGTACCTATATTATACCAGTCCCTTCAAGTTAATGTTTCCTTCAGGTAAAATTCAAATAGTTGGACAAAATATGGCATGGCCTTTGCTATTTAGAATAATATTTATTTTTGATAACCATGGCTCTTTTTGCAGGTGTTTTATGTCTGAAATAATATTACAGCAGTTTCAATTACTCAGATCTCATGAACTCCTCAGACATTAACTGTTATAAGGACATGTTTTTATTACAGGTATATTGTTTCTATTGCTTTGTTATTAGTATTTATAGAAGAATTCTCACAATCCCAGAATCTAAAGTAAGAAGTTTAGACATTGCAAAGTTGTCATGTGATCATATATTTAAAACAAATTCACAAGATTAATGGGTAATAATTTAGAGTATATAACTGAGTTGAAGATGTACTAGATAATAAGATCTAGGTTTAGGTGGTAATTCATTTATGTTGAGCAAATTATCATGGACGGTTGTTAAATATGAAAAACAATGATGACCAATTGAGGAATAAAACTCTGGGTATTTTTATCATTTATTAACATGGAGAAAAATGATGAGAAAAACCTCTGAGAAAAAATTAGGTGATTCAGAAGAGTTGTATCACTTTGTATCCTTTGACTATCATCTTCCCATCCTGCCCCAACGAAATCCTGGAAAGAACCATTCTGTTCTCCACTTCTATGAACTTGACTATTTTAGATTCCACATATAAATGAGATCATACAGTATTTGACTCTCTGTGTCTGCGTTATTTCACTTGGCATAATGTTCTCTGGGTCCATCCATGTTGTCTCAGATGGCAGGATTTCCTTTCTTTTTTTAAGGCTGACTAATATTCCCTGGTATATATCACATCTTCTTTATCCATTCATCCATTGACGTAAATGTAGGTTGTTTCTTTATCTTGGCTACTGTGAATAGTGCTACAATGAACACGGGAGTGCAGATATTACCTTCAGGATGCTGATTTCATTTCCTTTACATACATACCCAGAAGTGAGGTTGCTGAATCATATGACAGCTCTATTTTTCATTTTTTGAGGAACCTCCAGACTGTCTTTCATAATGGCTGTACCAATTTACATTCCTATCAACAGCACATACCATGGTTCTTTCTGCTCCGTATCCTCTCCAACACTAACACTTGTAGCTGTATTTTTAATAAAAGGCATTTAAAAAAGCATGAGGTGGTATCTCATTGTGGTTTTGATTTGCATTTTCCTAATAATTACTGATGTTGAACATATTTTCATATGCCTATTGACCATTTGTATGTCTTCTTTGCAGAGATGTCTGTTTAAGACCTTTGCCCAATTTTTATCAGGTACTTTTTTTTTTTGTTGTTATTGAGTTGTAGGCGTTTCTCATGTATTTTAGATATTAACTCTTTATAAGATATATGGTTTGCAAATATTTTCTCCCATTATGTAGACTGCCTCTTCATTTTGTTGATTGTTTTCTCTGCTGTGAAGAAATCTTTTAGTTTGATGTAGTCCCACTTTTTATTTATGTGTTTGTTACCTGGGCTTTTGGTGTCATATTCAAAAAAATCATTGCCAAAACCAATGTCTAGGAGTTTTTCCCCTATGTTTTCTTCTAGGAGTTTTGTGGTTTCAGGTCTTACATTTAAGTCTTTAATCCATTTTGACTTGATTTTTGTATTGTGTAAGATATGTGTCCAATTTCATTCTTTTGCAAATGGATATCCAGTTTTCCCAACACTATTCCTTGAAGAAACTATCCTTTCCCCACCTTGTATTCTTGGAGCCCTTATCAAAAGTTAGTTGACTGTACATGTATGGGTTTATTTCTGTGCTCTCTATTCTGTTCCATTAGTCTATATGTCAACTTTTAAGCCAGTACCATACACTTTTCATTGCTATAGCTTTTAATATAATTTGAATCGGGAAGTGTGATACCTCCAGCTTTGTTATTTTTGCTTAAGCTTGCTTTTGCTACTCAGGGTCTTTTGTAATTCCACATGAATTTTAGGACTGTTTTGTTCTTTTTTTTCCTGTATCTGAAAATATGCCATTGGGATTTTGATAGGGATTCAATCCGTAGACCCCTTTGGTTAGTATGGATATTTTAACAATATTAATTCTTCAAATCCATGACCATGGTGTGTCTTTCCATTTATTTCTGTCCTCAATTTCTTTCATCATAGTTTTATAGTTTTCAGTGTACCGATCTTTCATCTTCTTGGTTAAATTTGTTCCTAGGTATTTTATTATTTTTGATGCTGTTGTAAATGGGATTCTTTTCTTAATATGTTTTTGCAGATAGTCCATGGTTAGTATACAGAACCACAACTGATTTTTGTATGCTGATTGTATCTTCTAACTTTACTAAATTCATTTATCAGTTCAAAGAGTTTTTTAGTAGAGTATTTAGGATTCTCTATATATGACTATGTCAACTGCAAAAAGAGACAATTTTACATCTTCCCTTTTGATATGGAGAGTTTCAGTTATGCAAATATATAAATCTTCAAGTGTGAAGATCTAATGGATAGCATAGTGCCTACAGCTAACAATACTGTATTATATGCTTAAAATTTTCTAAGAAGGTAGACCTTATACTAACTGTTATTTCCAAAGAAAAAAATTAATAATAATAAAGGGGTTGGGAGGAAACTTTGGGAGTTGATGGATATATCTATGGCCCTCATGGTGGTGCTGTTTTCATGGGTGTATACTTACCCCAAACTCATTGAACTGTATACAGTAAATATGTTCAAGCTTTTTACATGACCAAAAAACAGTAAAATAAAAATAAAAATTACTAGAAGGCAAAAAAAGAAAAAAAAAATACAGAGAAAGAGAATTGTGTCAGAAGTGAAGTAAAACATATAAACAAACCAACTAAAAAAAAATTAGGGAAGGAGAATCCAAAAGTCACATGAGTCAAAGAAAGGAAACAAGGGGTAAAGAAGCTTTGGAAATTAGGAGACAATTTAAGAGGACTTAGCAACAGAAAAATCAATTGTGTTAAAGAAAAAAGGATTGTTTAATTATTCTTAATGATATTGTGATGAAAACACAATAAGAGAACAGACTAAATTGGCAAAATGATTACAAAAGCATAACTCATAGTCTTAAATCTCTAGCTTCAAAGTACATATTTTTTTTATAAAAAATAAAAAAAGCTGTAATATACTTGAAATACAAATAAGCAAAGTACTATCAGAAGACTAGAGAGTTTGAGAAAGCCCTATCAGCTGTGTAGGTCAGCCCCTTACTGAACACTGTACTTAAGTGTTGGCAAGAGAATCACTTGCCCTTTCACTGGAGCAACAGTGATAGCAATTTTCATTGAAGTGACAGGCCTATGGCAAGACTCCGGAAAAGCAATGAGGTCTAATACCCAGAAGTCAAAATTCTAGTGTCTGGTAACACATCTCACCATTATTCATGACCCACTGAGTAAGGATTTGAGAAACTAGTAGAGCGTCAGAAAATAACTAGGGGAAAACTCAAAAACAAAGATGAGCATATAAGCAAAGTTTTAAAAATATTATTAAATGAGCACCAAACTCAATAATCAGAAGAGCTAACAGAGAAAACAGTTATTAGAACAATAACAAAAATGTAAAACCTGTAAATAATACATCTAGTGGGTTAAGAAGAATATTAAATCCATGACACTGTAGTTATTAAAAAAAAGATTATGGACTTTAGAACTAAAAACAGTCATTTGCATATAACTACCTTAGGAATTAGCTGAAAAAGATTAGTAAATTATAACAGTTAAAGGGCAGTCTCTGGAAAAATAAGATGAAAATAAACAAAATGATTAACTAAAAAAACCAAATTGAGATTCACAGAGATTAGTTCCAGAAATTCCGTCTGTCATCTATGATGAAGAGAGAGTACAAGGGAGAAAATAATCAAAGTTATATCAGAGCTTTTTAAAATAAAGATATATTTCCCCAAATCAAGAAAGTTCATGGTTTAGAGCAGGAAGCTATGGAGATAGAGTACCTTTAGTTTTAGAAGTTTCAGAAGCAAAATTAAAATCTAGACATGAGAAACACTGCTTTAAACTTTTTAAACTGGATAGCTGGGTGAAACAGCAGATTAGAGATAAGTAAAAATATAAAGAAATCTAGACTCTAACATTAAGATATAAATAAAAGAGAGATTAAGAAACATGAAAAACAGAATAAGGCCTAAAGAGAGATTCTGGAGAACTAAAAGGCTGAGATAAAAAATGATTTGTAGACATAATGGCTAAGAATTTTCCATAATTGAAGATACACATGAATTTTTAGATTTGAGAAACAAACATGCAGCAGGATAGATACCTAGACAGATACTAATATAACTACAGAAACCAAAGACAATGATAAAATTTGAAAGTAGCTGAAGGGAAAATACAGACTGGCAAATGAAATAAACATAAACAAATGAAATTCTACAGTGAAAGCAGATATTTAATACAAGAATTCATGAATAAGAATCTTTATAACTGAGTGGTTTTTCATTACAAAAAAAAAAAAAGAGAGATATCCTAAATGTCCACCATCAGGAAATTTAGTAAATAAGTATTTGAATACTGTCTAATCTTACATTACATAGCTATTAAAAAAAACAAAACCGGGCTTCCCTGGTGGCGCAGTGGTTGAGAGTCCGCCTGCCGATGCAGGGGACACGGGTTCGTGCCCCAGTCTGGGAAGATCCCACATGCCGCGGAGCGGCTGCGCCCATGAGCCATGGCCACTGAGCCTGCGCGTCTGGAGCCTGTGCTCCACAACGGGAGAGGCCACAGCAGTGAGAGGCCCACGTACAGCTAAAAAAAAAAAAAATAAAAAAAATAAACAAAACCTAGAGCTTAAAGTATCAACATAATTTTTATGCAGAAATATAGGAATTTATAAATGAAAATAAGGTAATTATCTATAAATATGAGTCTGGACATTTAGTAATACCCAAGTTAGTTTAGTGAGGTTTCAAACTAAGCAGGTTTATGCTATCTGAAGGGTGAGGTTATAAAAGCTTTAGCCAAAAAGTAAGGGTTACTCTGTTTTCCTCTAGCATTGCCCAGGGGAGACGGGTGCTGGCCAGCGGACACAAGTTTCTGGTCAGCCTGACAGACTCCACCCTACAGTGACCACAGAGTTATCTGGCTTGCAGCACCCCATAGCCTCAAGCTTTAAGGTCACTCAATAAACACTCCTTCCAATTACATCTAATTCAAAGGAGAAATGAAAAAGGAAAAACACCAAAATGAAATAGGAATAAATGTTGAGAATTTCATTATCATTATTATTTTTTCTCCAGAGTGGTATAAGCATGTGTACTTGCTTAGAAGAAAAAGTTGCATTATGGATGGGGAAATGCCCATGGAAAGAAAGAAGGATGTATGGATATAGTATAAGTAAACTGAAGGAAGGACATTACTCCCTCTAAAATGTGCAGGGCAGGCAGAAGAAAGAAGATGACAACTAGTTGAAAATGTCATTGATATCAAGAGCACACCACTGAGAAAGTTTATATGTTATATCTAGTGTTTTTTTGTTTTTTTTTTAAGTAAAGTAAGAAAATCACCTGTTACTTTAAGGAGCAGGGGTAGAGATTATGAGAAAAGCAATTATGTTGTTCAATAGCGATATGGGAACCAGGAACAAAGAGCTGATCAGAGACAAATACAAAGATGGCTGAGAAATGCTAAAGGCCTAACTGAAGATAGAGATAATACATTTTAATGGGTCAGTCAGCATGGTATAATTCTTCTCCAGAAAGTAGTTCAGAGTTTTAGTCCAAGGTTGGTTGTCAGAAGGGCAAAGGAAAAATAAAGAAAAATATGGGAAATGAAAAATTTAGTTAGAAATTAGTTGACGTACTGAATTATAGAAGCTCTACTATATAAGAAAATAAGTGAAACTGGATAATGGGTGTAGTGATACACTATGTGAAAATGAAAATATCTATGAAATGAAAATTCTGATGTGATCAAAGTGATAGAAATAAAGAAGTGAGAAATTTGCAAGTATAGGATAGTATGACCAGAAATAAGTTCTCTCACACAGTTATTCTCTATCTCACCAGCATGTTGTTTTTAGCACCTATTAAAACTTGGTATGTTCTTCTTTCTTGAGGACTGGGATCTTGTTTGTCTTATTTACTAAGCATATCCCCAACCACCTAGAGTGATTACTGACACAGCAAGAGTGTTCAATAATTACTTTTTTAATATCTGAATAATTACTGAAATTAAGATCTCATAGGTGCTATGAATCTTGGTATGGATGACGAATTGGATGAAAGGGTTTACAAAAGTAAAATGACTTCACCTGAGAGAATTATATAGAAAACACTGGAGGCAGTGTTGGATGGAGTATCTCATTTCTTCATGAAGAGTGTTTCAGACTGTGAATCAAAGTATGATTCTAGATCAAAGGAAATAAAAATATTCTTCACCATGACCTTTGGAAATTCATCCATCTCTTGCTTAAGGGCCTTAATTCATTGCTGGAAACCTCATCATTAAGTGAAAAGTTTTGAAAAATTACATATATATAGATACACAAATATATTCACACATAGAAAAAAATCAATTGACAATAAAATATGTTTATATAAGGAAAAAACAATTTGCAAAAGAATATGTATTTTACCTAAAAGTTATACAACATAAATTTATTATTCTTAAGAAGGAAAAGATAGTAGTTGTGAAAAAAATATGAGATGCAGGCTTTTTTTGGGTGGTGCATTCTTTCCCTGTACCATTTTCACATCGCTAATTTTTCATCCTCTCTGTGGCTCACGGTTATCCTGCACTCAAACCTCACTTAATACATTTAGAGCAAACAGAAAAGCCAATCAAACATAAGAGCACTTTGAAATACATGGAAATTGTTCACATGCACAAGAGATGCAAGAGTAAACAAAAGATGCTATTTCTTCATCCCTTTTACTGGCATACATACAAAAGAAAATTATTTGGGGTTTATCCAGACATGGGATACAATTCAATTATTTTTTTCTATTATTTTTCTAGGAACTGTTTTGTCTAATAAATTATTGACTGTGTCTTTGCCTGAAATTAAAATGTCAAAGTATCACTTTCTATAGCATATTAATTTAGTGTGCCTTTAACTGAAAAGTCATCACACTGGAACAAAAGGAGATTTTGTTGAAAACATAGTAAAAATATTCAAGAGCTATTATGGTAAATAGCTGTTAACTGAACAGGCATTATGTTAGGCAGGTCTGTTTCTCTCCTCTATTTTTAGCTCTCTATATTTTTCTGAAAGGGAAAACTGAGTCATAGACATTAATAAAATACCTGCAATGTTTTAAGGGAGTACAGATTTCAAAATACTGAGCTCTCTGAACACAGTTCACAGTAACTTTTTCTTAACAGGAACACACACACATAATTACTAATTTAACAAGGCTGTTCAAACTGTAAAAGGAAGAGTTTCATCACATGCTTATCATATCTGTAGACGTCAGAAGTGGTGAAGTCAAGGATTTCTTTGCTTTCACTAAGGACTCAGAAAGTAGTGAGAAAAGGCTCAAAGTTTTGTTTGAGGACTATTGCTAGCTAAGGTACAGTTACTTTTTGTAAGTTTATCTCCAGAATCAATGTGCTGCTTCCTGACCCCGCACTGTGGTATATGACATGCTTAGTCCCAAGGGCTGTGAGGCAAGAGGTCAGTTTCGCTTTATCAGTTTATTATCAAGAAGACCAATAGGACTAGATTAGAGATTTCACCCAGTTCAGCCTTAAGAAAGATGTGTACGATGTTGCTACAGACAGGACATAGTACAATCACTGAGCTATGAAATGAATATACTGCTTTTTTCTTGGGACCAGAATACTTTCAGCATCATTACAAAAGCATGAAATCTGCATGTCAAATTAATTTGTGCTCTCTTCACCTCACATTGATTAAGACAAATTAAGTTTCACACTCAGCACCTAGAGCAATTAATAAGTAGTAGTATCAAATTCCATGACTTTTCCCCACTATAATTCTTTAAACTGTTCTTTCCACAATGCCTCCTTAACAGAAGCCTGTAGTAGTCATTTCAAAGCAATCATGTGAAATGAAGGTGCTCACAGCATGTCTCAGATTTTCTCAGTGTTGGAAGATAGAGTTTGGAGACACATAAATTTTATAGCTAACTGGGTTTCAAAGATGGATCCAATACTTAGTTAAACAAGTGTGGTCTTAAACATCTTAAATATTCTATAAATTTGCATCAAGAAAACCCAGAGGTGTATCATCAATCCCTGGATTGTATTCATTTACTTAAAAAAAACAAGTAAATCAAAGCAAATCCTAATATGAACAAAATGTGAGGTTTTAAACTTGCTCTACTTATAATATGTTTTCTCTTGCCTCGAAAGGGTGTTAATGAAGGAGGAATTTTGCTGAGAGTCTATATTTTAAGTGTTCTTACTGAAACTCCCTTTATGTTAAGGTTTCATAAACATAAATACATGGAGAGATACCATGAGAGACCTATCATAAAGCATATGTTAAATGTTAAAGGGGAAATATATTTTATTAATACACATATTTGGTTTTATATTTTATGATATTATTAAGAGAACCTGAGGATGATATGGTAATAAAAAGTCAAATTAAGCAGTTGTATAAAGTTATAAACAAAAATTGTTAAAACCTACATAAAACAAGACTGCAAATAAACACTCTTTAACCTTGATATTTGGAAAGTATTTGCTCATTCATTCGGATAATATGTTCTCCTGTAAGCACAGAAATTCATTTTTAGGAGAAGGTGCATAGGGGATAGGGGAGAGCTGTTAGAAAGGATTCCCTCAAAATATCAAAGGTAAACTCCAAAAGTGGTCTCCAGTATATCCACATCATAAGCATCACATTATTGATATTGTGGGATGCATATGACACTGTGTTCTGTGATTGTTCTGTCTTTCCACCTGGACACTAAACTGGAAACTAAACTCGAGGACCAAACCAATGTCTTTCATTTCCTTGTCTGATTATCTTTTTCCCCTCAATCCTTGTAAAATGTTAAATCTCAAGAATTATCTTTTGCATTCAGTTATAAAACTATATGTTCATTTACATTATGCTTTGTTATGGACCAAATGTTTTTGTCCCCCCAAATTCATATGTTGCAGCCCTAACTTCCTGTTGTGATGGTATTTGGAGATGGATCCCTTGGGAGGTAATTAGGTTTAGATGAGGTCATGAAGGTAGGGACCCATTGTGGGATTAGTGTCCTTATAAGAAGAAAATTAAATATAATTAAGTTATTAAATATAAATTAAGAAAATATTTTTTTCTGCCATGTGAGGATACAGCTAGAACGCGGTCATCTGTAAACAAGGAAGAAGTCTCTCACCAGGAACTGAATATGTCAGCAGCTTGATCTTGGTTGGACTTCCCAGCCTCCAGAACTGTGTGAAATAAATGTCTATTGCTTTAGCCTTTCAGTCTATCTACGGTATTTTTTTACAGCAGCCTGAGCTAAGACATTTTTGATCCTTAAACATAAAAATCATTTTTTTAGTCATTGTGAATTCCTTCAAATGACATCCATTTCATGTATTCAACTATACCTCCTTCTTCTACCCATGGGAATGGAATATTCCTGTTATCATGAAATGCTAATTCTGAAACTATATTCTATACCCTACTCTTACAGAAAAGACACAATTAAAGTGTCAATTAAAGACACAATTTTAATATGTCAATTAAAAATTCCATAAAGTTTTCTGTCTCTTTCAATTGAAGAACATAATAATCTACATGCAAGTTAGGATATTTTTAATAACCGAACTTTCTGGAAGACAGCAAAATATTTTTCCTAATTTATATTTAATAACTTAATTTGTATTTAATTTACTTAGCATGTTATATTCTTTATTTATATTTAAATTTTTATAATATTTCAGTATTAAAAGGACTCAGCAATTATTATTGATGAACTTGCAAATTAGCTGGATCATTTCAGCTAAATGTAGTGATAATTCTGATACCTGGAACAAGTCTCTATATGGATCTCTATGCACTTTTCATAAATGTACAAGTTAAGCACACTGTGATACTTTACATTCAATGTTCTATTATGGTCTCATTCGGTCTCTCTGGTTACTCATAGTACTCAGTAAGATGCAGGAACATTTAAACACTTACAGGAGTATAATGTATTGATGATACAAATGAAGATTATTCATTAAATTTCTAAGAGAAATGAGGGCTTCAAGACTAGACTTTTTTCCATCTTATATCTCTGGTATAATTCACAGTGAGTGGTATATACTAGGTTCTTAATATATTTTCTAAATTGAGTAAGTAACAAAAGTACCCGACACTTTACAAGACATGAGGTATTAATAACTGAATACACTGAAGACTCAGTCCTCAAAGAAATAATAGTCTAAGAAAAGATCTCATAGATACTGTGATTAGTACACATAGTACCAATCACACTATTTAATAATGGGCATAAAATAGAAATCTATGCAACTTAGATAAACACAATCTATATTTTAAAGCACTAAAATCATGGGCCTAGAAAGTCCTACTGAAAGGTCAGAGCTATTGTTTATTAACTTTGAGTATTCAATGCCTTCAATGCAGTTCTTAAACTGTACTCTTTAATCTGTGGAGTTGTCAGCAAGAGGAGGGGGGGAATCATATAGAAGGTATCTTCAAGAAGATTAAGAGTTGACTTTGCATCAGAAATAATGGAGGCCAGAAGGCAGTGGGGTTATATATTCGAAGTGCTGAAAGAGGCTGTCAACCAAGAATTCTACATCCAGATTCTGGACACAAAATTTGTGTATACTATTGGAATTAAGTTGACATTAAACTAAACTAGATTGTTTTAAATTAAGATGTTACCTGTAATCCCCAGGGCAAAAATTTTAAAAGATATCTCTAACACAGTAAAATAAACAACCAAGAAATGAATACAGTACCCAAGAAAAATACCTATTTTGCATAAAAGAAGGCAGTAATGATGGACTAGAGAACCAAAGAAGACATAAGGCATGTAGAAAACAAATTGCAAAACAGCAGATCTAAACTTTACTTCACCAGTAATTACATTAAATATAAGTGGGTTAAGCACTCCAATCCAAAGGCAGGAATTGGCTGAATTTTTTTTTTAAATGATCCAACTCTGTCCTGCCTATAAGAGATACACTTTATATACAAAGACACAGACTGAAAATAAAAGAATGGAAAAATTTATACCATGCAAACAATAACCAAAAGAGAGCTGAAGTGGCTATATTAATATCAGATCCAATAAACTTTAAGATAAAAATTGTTACTAGAAAAAAAGAAAAAACGCTTTACAATGAAAAAGGGAGCCAATCATTAGGAAGACATAACAATTATAAGCACATATGTACTTAGTAAGAGAGACCCCTAAATGCATAAAGCAAAAACTGACATAAGTGAAGGGACAGATAGATAATTCAACAATAATAGTTGGAAACTTCAACACCCCACTTTGAATAATGGATAGCAAGACTAGGCATAAGATTAACAAGGAAATAGAAGACTTGAACAACACTATAAACCAAGTAGACCTAATAGACATCTAAAAAACACTCCACCCAATGACAGAGGTAAACATGTTCTTAAGTGTACATAGAACATTCTCCAGTATAGACCATATGTTAGGCCATAAAGCAAGCCTTAATAAATGTAAAGTCATATTAATTATACAAAATTAAAATGGCAGAAATCATGAAAAGTGTGTTTTCTTACCACAATGTAATAACATTAGAAATAACAGATGCAAACTAGAGAACTTCACAAATATGTGGAAATTAAACAATGCTCTATTAAATTTCCAGTGGGTTAAAGAAGAAGAAGAAAAATTAGAAAATACTTTGAGATGTATGAAGATGAATATACAACATGCCAAAAATTAAGGAATTCAGTTAAAACTGTGCATGGAGAGAATTTATATTTATGAATACTTATTAATAAAAAAAGAAAGATATCTAATCAACTTAACCATCCACATTAATAAACTAGTAGAAAAGCAAATTAATCCCAAAGCAAGTACAAGGAAGGTAATAATAGAAATTATAGTGGAAATAAATAGAGAATAGAAAAAAAATAGAGAAAAATCAATGGAATCAAAAGTTGGGTCACTCATCTTTCATTAGACTGAACCAAAGAGAGAGAGAATGAACGGGAGAGAAATCAAATCACTAAAATAAGTAATTAGAAAGGAGTTGTCACTGCTCACTTTATAGAGGTAAAAAGAATTATAAGAATACTGTGATCAACTATATGCCAACAAAGTAGAAAGGAAATTCTCCTAGAAACAGACTACTAAAAGTGACTCAATATAAAATATAAAACCTGAAAAAAACTGTAACAAGATATTAAATTTGTAATTTAAAAACTTTCCACAGAGAAAGGCCTATGTCAAGATGGTTAACTGGTGAATCTTAAACATCTAAAGAAAAATCAACATCAATTCTTCACATAATCTTCCAAATAAAAGAATAGGAAGAAATACTTCCCAACTCATTCTACTAGGTCAATATGACCATACTAAAACCAGACAAAAACATCACAAGAAAAGAAAGCTAAACACCAATACTCCTGTGAACATACATGCAGAAATTCTCAATAAAATACTAGCAAACAAAATTCAGTAGCATATTAAACTAATTAAAACACTGATAGCAAACAACACAGCTAACATCTTACTTAATGGTAAGAGGCTTTCCCTTCTAGAGAGCAATTCAATAATCACCTCTCTCTCCATTCCTAATCAGTACTGTATGAGAAGTTCTAGCTATGGCACAAAGACTATAAAAATAACTTTAAAATATGCAGTTTGAAAAGAAATAAAACAGTTTTTATTTGCAAACAACATGACTGTCTATGTAGAAGGTTCCAAAGAATCTTCAAACGACTCTTGGAACTAAGTAATTATATCAAGGTCCCAGGATACACTGTCCATATACAAAGCTCTATTGCTTTTATATATGCCAGCAATGAGTAATTGGAATTTGAAATTAAAAAAAAAATCAACCACAATATCATCCAAAGAAATGAAATACTTAAGTGTAAACCTAAAAAGTATGCATGGTATCTGTATGCAGAAAAGTATATATAGCACATTGAGGAAAGAAATAAAGATGATCTAAATAAATGAGATAATCCATGTTCATGGATTAAATAACCCAATATTGGTAAGTCAATTCTTCCAAACTTCATCTATACATTCAAAGCTATCCTTATCAAAATCTCAGTTGCATTTTTGTAAGAAATGGCAAATTGATCCTAATGTTTATATGGAAATTCAAGGGACCCAGAATAGCAAAAATCATCTTGAAGAAGAACAAAATTGGAGGACTCACTCTATCTGATTTTAAAACTTACTAAAAAGGTAGTGATCAAGAGAGTATGGTACATATATAAAGGAACATATAAGTGGTAAATACAGGAAGGGTAACATATAGATTAATTTATGGTTAATTGATTTTTGACATAGGTGCTGAGACAATCCAATAGGGGAAAGAATAGTCTTTTGAGCTACTGAATTGTACGAGGACAACTGCATACCAACATGCAAAAGAATGAATCTGGACCACCTACCTCACACCATACAAAGTATTAACTACAAATGGATCACAGGCCTAAATGAAAAAAGCTAAAACTATAAAACTCTTAGAAGAAACCACAGACATCTTTGTGATTTTGGATTAGACAATGGTTTCTTACAGATGATACCAAAAGCACAAGTAACAAAAGAAAAGGTAAGTAAATTGGATTTAATCAAAATGAAATTTCTTTCCTGATTCAAAGGACACCATCAAGAATGTGATAAATTTATATCCAGAATAAAAAAAGAACTCTTAGAACTCAACAATACAAAGACAACCCAATTAAAAAACAGGCAAAGGTTTTGAACAGATGTTCTTTCAAAAAAGATAGACAAATGGCCAATAACTGCATAAGAGATGCTAATATCACTAGTCATTAGGGGATTTCAAATGAAATCCACACTGAGATACCCACTAAGATGGTTAAAATAAAAAAGGTAGGCAATGACAAGTGTAAACAAGAATGTGGAGAAATTACAAACTTCATACATCGATGATGGGAATGTAAAATGGTGCAGCCACTTTGGAAAACATTTTGGTAGTTCCTCAAAATGTTAGACATAAAGTTACCATATAAACCAGCAATTTCACTCCCAGGTATATACCCAAGATAAATGAAACAAATATGTACATTAAAAACCATGTGCATGACTGTTCATAGAGGCATTGTTTATAATGATCCAAAAGTGGAAACAACCTAAAGTCCATCAACTAATGAATGGATAAACAAAATGTGGTGCACTCATACAGTATATTATTCTGCCACAAAATGGAATGAAGTACTGATACATGCTACTATATAGGTGAACCTTAAAAACACCCTAAGTAAAATAAGCCAGTCACAACAGAACACATATTATATGATTCAATTTATATGAAATTTCCAGAATAGTAAAATCCATAGAGACAGTAAGTAGATTTGTGGTCAGAGACTTGGGAGACAGAAAGTGAGTAATGGATATGGGGTTTCTTTTGGGGGTGGTAAAAAAAAGTTCTAAAATTCGATAGCAGTGATAATTGCAAAACTCTAAATATACTAAAAGCCAATGAGTTATAAGGGTAAATTTTATGGTATGTGAATTCTAGCTAGCTACCTACCTACCTATTTAAAAGAATTAGGGAAGATGAGAGGAAGGCAGCTACAGTCCTCTTATATTTGAGGTTAGATCCTCTTATAATTGCTTCAGTCTCAAAAACTACAAAACAGCCACTACCATCTTCATTTCCTGGTCATGTATAGCCAACACATTGCATATTTATAACAAAGTACAGACACTATTTGCTATGTCTGAAGAATGTGATGTCAAAAAAATTAACATAAGTTAACAATGTATAAGTCAAAAGCAACTTTTCAATAAGAAGTATAGCTAAAGAACTTAATTACATCAGGATACCAGACGATGCTGTCAGCTCCCTGGTTTGATCCACCCAGAATAGGAAGCCAAAAACAAGAAAGGAAAACTGGAAACACTTACCTGCATGCTCCAACCTTGGCTGATGACTTTAAACATTTCCAAAGAAGAACTCTCATGTCTTCCCAGCATCAGAGCTTCTAAAGGAAGAAGGAGGATTTCTGGATAAGGGACAAGGAGAATACGTGCTTTGTTAAGGACACAAAAGTAACCTCCAGACCAAGAATCAATAAAAACAGAACAAATGAGACAGGAGAATCAAAGGTTAAATGAAGATTTAACTGTTTTCATTTGCAATTGCCTTTTCGGATAGTCTATAACCAGAGTGATTGCTTTCTCTATCATGTAGCTTACAGTGAACTGAAGACCATTATCTTACAGTGTTTTATATGTATAAATAAAATACCTAAATTGTTTCCCAATCAAGTTGATCTGAATAACCTGTGAAGTTATTGTAACACAGATTCCATAAC
Organism: Grampus griseus; assembly: GCF_964374135.1. Taxonomy (NCBI): domain Eukaryota; kingdom Metazoa; phylum Chordata; class Mammalia; order Artiodactyla; family Delphinidae; genus Grampus; species Grampus griseus. The sequence continues at coordinate 70,802,202 of NC_139018.1, forward strand.
CACATCCAAAATTTACTAAATCAGAATATCCAGAGATGACAACTAGTTGATAATGATGAAAATAATAACATCAACAATAATGAGAAGAAGAATAATAAACTTTGAGTATGATTTCTGTGATCAGCCAGGTTTGAAAATCACCAGGCACCATTACGAAAGATAAAACACACACAAATCATAAAGTGCATGTATCTAAAAAATGTAACTTGAAATCTGAAATGTGTAAATTAAGGGTATAGAGAGAAGTAGTTTCTGTAATATATGGCCAGTTGGCAGCAATACTGCATAAGAACCTAAGCTTATTAAAATAGTCTTCCACTGGCTGGGTTCATTGCTTCCCTTTTTATTCAGTTCACACAGACAGTCCATGAAATTTAAGACAATGTACACAGTATGGTAGTTTCTTGCATTAGCTTTCAAATCTCTTTAAAACCAAGGACCAATAAAAAATTTCACCTTTGTACATGACAAATATTAGAAAAAGCTTAAAATAAATAATTTTTAAATCTCTATTTCACTAGATTAGTTTTCCTATTGCTGCATAATAAATTAGCATAAATTTAGCAGCTTAAAAGACATAAATTTATTATCCCACAGTGTCTGTGAATCAGGAATCTAGGCATATCTTAACTGGGTCCTCTGGAAGAATGCTGTTAATGTAATGAGCAAGGCTGTGTTCTCATGTGGAGAACAGACTAGGGAAAATTCTGCTTCCAGAGTCACTTGAATTGATAGAGGACTTCATTTTTTTGTGATTATAGACTAAGGGAACTGACTTCTTGCTCCCTGTTGGCTGGAAGGTGCCTTCAGCTCCTAGAGGCCTCCCTCAGTTCCTTGTGAACTGGGCCTCCCAAAATGGTTGTTTACTTCTTCAAAAGCAGCAAGGGAGTCTTACATAACATAATCATGGGAGTGACATCTCATTACCTTTCCAACATTTTATTGATTAAAAGAAAGCCACAGGATGAGTTATGACTCAGTTTTTCTGGATCTAGTTGACATAACAGAGATTATATTTTGGAAGGAAAGAAAATATTTATTGAGACAATTTTGTACTCTGCTAAGCACTATATTTGCATATAGTATTTCTTATGGCATTCCTATAAAATAGGTACTACCAGTGCTACTTTCTGATAACGACTCAGTTATTTTCCTTGTGTGACACAAGTAGCAAGTGTTAGAGCATGAATTTTAACCAAAGACTTCCTCTAATGAAAGCTTTTCTCTTTCCATTCTACTACATTATTATACCGGCAGGCTAGAGGCTGTAAAATGGTTTCATTTGCTCATCACTTTGAATAAGATGCTATATGTTAAAAGGGCAGAAGTGAAAAGAAAGGGATGTGAAGACAATAGAAGCATTATTAAATCAAGATACAAATCAAAATCTTATGTAATCAAAATCTTACATAAAATTTCACAATGAATAGTTAACTCTCTTTGTACTATTTTTAATTACTTAATTGCAAATATACTGCTTTGATACTGAAGACATTCCTTAGAAATGAGCCTTGTGGATCATGTAGCTCAATTTCTAAATCTGGGTTTTCTAAGGAACAGCTAAGAATTTACAGCTTTCTCCAAATGGACCTTTCTTTGACAGTTAAACAGTAATAAAATCAACTTAGAAGTTTCAATTTTTTTTCATAATTGGCAACAGAAATTTCTACATTTTAGATTAATTGCTAAGAATTTTCATTTCCCATAGGTGGCAGCATAAACTTCAATAGAATATTCACTATTAGCAATAGTTCAGATCTTCTATCATAATGGCAGCAACGTACTACTTTGAAGGTTTTCTGATTTCATTGAGTCCATTTTTTTAATCTATTTAAATGCTTAAAGAAGGAAATGAGTAATTTATTTTGTTAAAGTACAATAGTAAGTAAAATTTTAATTCTGTGTCATTTTTTGAGAAAGCTTTAGCCTTATCATTTAACAATCAATAAATGAAAATAAAAAACTAGGATTAAAATAAAAAATTAATAATTGTTTTAACTGGTATGTTTGGTTGGTCAATATACTACTGTCAGAATTGATAACATAAGGTAATACTATAATGATAAATGAATTCTCTTATCATATATGGAACTCTCGTCTTTCTATATGTATAAGAATGCATGTATGTGTAATATTGTATGCAATATTTTCTGATTGAATTAGCTTTCTCAAACCCTATATATTTTAAAAGTTTGTTCATTTCTTTGAATTATCAAAGCAGTCAGAGAAAGGGTTCACATTTGCATTTTAAGGAATGCCAAAGATTCAATCAACTGTAAGCTGATTTTTACATACTCTTTGAAACAGTGGAAAAATTTTCACTATCCCAAGTATAACATTTAAATTCAACTTAAATTCTAAAAAAAGAAAAAAAGACTTCAGTTGCAGTTAACCTTAGTTTAATATTCAATTGCAAAGATGTTTTACCTTAAAATGTCTCTAAATTTGTTTCCAATTTTTTTTTTTTTTTTTTTGTAGATCTCCTTTCTTCTACCTTTTGTATTACATTAGCTCTTGAGAATCCACTGTATTCTGGAGAAATGGCATATTTCAGAGAAAGCATCCTGTATTTTAAGACGGGGATATTTGAACATATTTGCCTACCTTTAGTATTCTGCTTTATGTTTTAAAGGCATGGTAGAAGTTCAACACTCAAATATCTGCTTTTTATAACCTATATCCTAGGATATGTTCCACAACAATGAGGAATATTGTTGACAAAGAATTAAATGTAATAATCAAGCAATTAACCAAGAATATTTGCAGCACTACATAAAAAGACAAATTAAGAAGACTACCATGGTATCCAGAAGCCATCTGTTAACCAATGTCAAATTGATGATAAAGAAAATTGAGTTCCCTTGGCAGTTAGTTTTTCTCCAGCTGCATGCAGCTATAAAAGAGCCATCAAAGAAAAATCTGCATTTGTTGTTAATTCAGAAATGCAGTAGAAAGGCATTGAGAAATGCCTCTAGTGACAACTTTTTATTCTGAAAGTTGATGCTAGGATTCTCGGAAAAGTTATACATTGGACCGTCGATCAGCATTTAAGACCATCTTGATATGGTGAAAAGAAGATAATCAGTACAATTCTCATATGTGTATGCAAACACACAAATACAATAAAAATATGTTTAAAGCATGAAATGAGTGAATCACTTCTAGAGTAATCAACCGTAAAGGTTACTTGATAATTTATATATGCACCCCATTCATTATTGCACATATCCTAATGTGAACTTCACTTTAAGGAAAGCCTCATGATAGAGCAGTACTAGAAAATAATCATGATAAATTTGGATTATTACTCAGCCCTGATAAAGACTAATGTGAAAGACATAAATAAGGTGCCCTCAGAATAATTATAATACTAATGCTCAATGGAAACTTGAAGAAGTTAACATAATGCCTTGAAAGAGGTTGGGATCTGGAGTCAGGCAAAAGTGATTCTTCAAATTCACACTTCACCCCTTATTGGTTATATGACCTTGGGCATATTATTTAATCTGTTCTAGTGTGTGTATAAAAATGAGAATGATAATAACCTTGCAGGGATGTTGAAAGGATAAAATGAATTAATGTGTGTCAAAACTTATTTCTGTCAAATAAGCATTAAATGTCTTATCAATGGATTACTGAAGCAATACTAATTGCTAAGGACTTTAAGCTTATTGTGGAAAGGTCACTGGGCTGAAGATCAGGAAATCTAGCTAATTCTTCCAGCTGTGCCATAAATTAGCTGTGTGACCCTGTACAAATCATTTAAGTTCTCTGGACCACAGTTTACACTTTCCTAAATTGAGGTTGGGATAGGCATGGAATTAAAATGCCCCTATTAATTCTAAAATCCTATAATTCCAAGTACTTGAGTTGGATTTCAAAAATAAATGCAGAATATAAAATCACAAATTTGTAGAGCATTCAAATGATTACAATCATTTGCATGTGTGTTTATTACTGATTTTCTTTTGAAAGAAAAATAGTGGGAAAAGTCAGCTTTTATAGTCCACTTAAGATTTAAATTTCTTACATATGTTTTTATTAAAATGCATTTAATTTCAAGTAAACATGTGTTTCAATGAGTCACTAAAGCTGGCTAATTGAACCACATTAACCCAGAATTGTATTTGACTTTTCTTGTACTAGAAGCTTGGAATTTTCAAGTTGAAGAAGAGAAAAAATAACTACTTATTCATTCTCTATTTTATGGCTGAAGAAATAAAACAAATAAAGAGACATAACTTTAAGTGAGAGCAACGTGGTTCTAGAACCTAAGTCTATTGACTCCTAGACAAGCTTTTTTTCACATATTTCACTATTTTTACTTTTATTTTTAAGTCTTGAAAATGCATTCTCTCTCAGCCACTTTCTCTGTTCCCAATACCATATCTGACATTGTTAACTTTGACTGAAATTACCACATTTAGTTTACTAGCGCAGTGTTGAACAAGCAGCTCACATTGGATGATATCAAAATACAAATGTGTTTAGTCTCCCACTACCAATTTAAAATGCATGTAGAGAGAGAGGCTTCCCTCCTACCATTGTATTAATAATTCGGTAACCCTCATCATTTTTTAGTTCATTCCTCAGTCTCAGACATTCAACGTTTCAGGTTATAGTACAGTTTCAACTCAGAAATATTAAGTCTCACTTCAAAATTGTAATCAATATTTGCATCTTCATTGAAATATAAGACTCTTCTCCTTTTAGGTATGGTTAGCTTCTGCTTCCATTAATTAGCTGCTGTACTGAACTTAAAAGATCAGTGAATTTAGAAGTAACTTCTAAAAAGCTAAAGAGCAGAATTATTTCTATTTGGCATTAGTTACTGCTAATGCAGTAGCAAGTTTAAACTAAGTTTAAATTACAGAAAAAACATGAAGACACAGTAGTATTTTGCATATAGAAAACAAATAAAGAGAAACAATTAAAAGTATGTTACCAAACCAGGTTGGTTTCGTTCCGTGCACAGCAAGCCAAAACAGTGAGACACCGAGGTTTACAGCAAAGAGAGAATTTCTCCGCAAGGCCAAGCAGAGGAGAACTACTGTCAAATTTGCCTTCCTAAAGGTAAGGAGCTCAGGGTATTTATGGATAACAAATAAAGAAGCAGGGTGGTCTGAGGCGTGGGGAAAGGTGCAGTAATCGTTCTGCACACAGACATAACCAAGCTACAGGTCTCTGCACGTTCAGAAGGTCACTGAGCATGCCCAGTTGTAGGGTCAGTGGGTCTGTCCCGTCTTAACCAACTCAGCTTCAACTAGACACAGCTGACTCCAAGTTTCTGGAAAACAACTCGGGCAAACGTCTTATTGTTTAGGCTACTTGCCTCTTGCAGCACAGGCAAGTCTTAAAATGACCTTGATTACTGAAAGGCAGATGAAATGGATTCGACTAATTATTATGCAGGGTTTCAAGTAAAACACTGATCTTTGACAAAGGAGGAAACACAGTACAACAGAGAAAATACCATCTTTTTAACTAATGGTGCTAGAACAAGTAGATATCCACATGACTAAAGATGAATCCAGACACAGACTTTACACCTTTCACAACATAGATATAAATGTAAAACACAAAACTATAAATCTCCTAGAAGATAAGGTAGGAGAAAATGGGTTTAGTGATGACATTTCAGATACAACATCTAAAGCATGATCAGTAAAATAAATAATTGATAAGTTGGACTTAATTAAAATAAAAAATCTTCTGTGAGAGACACTATGAAGTAATGAGAAGTTAAGCCACAGACTGGGAGAAAATATTTGCAAAAAATAAATTTGATAAAGGACTGTTATTCTGAACATACAAAGAACTCTTAAAACTCAACCTTTAGAAAACAATCTGATTAAAAAATGGGTCAAAGACCTTAACAGACATCTTACCGAAGAAGACACACAAATGAGGAGTATATGAAAATATGTTCAACATCATATGTCATCAGAGAAATGCAAGTTAAAACAACAGTGAGATACCACCACACACCTTTTAGGATGACAAAAATCCAAAACACTAACAACACCAACTGCAGGAGAGGATATAGTGCAACAGGAAGTCTCATTCACTGATGGTGAGAATGCATATTGTGGAGTCATTTTGGAAGACAGTTTGGCAGTTTCTTGCAAAACTAGACATACACTTACTATATGATCCAGCAATCACACCCCTTGGTATTTATACAAATGAGTTGAAAAGTTACATCCACACAATAATCTGCACATAGATGTTTATGTTAGCTTTATTCGTCATTGCCAAAAACTGGAAGCAACCAAAATGTCCTTCAGTAGGTGAATGGATAAATAAACTATGGTATATCTTGACAATGGAATAATATTCAGTGCTAAAAATAAATGAGCTATCAAGCCATAAAAATACACGGAGAAATCTTAAATGCATATTACTCCATGAAAGACGCCAATCTAAAAAGGTTACATACTGTATGATTCCAAAAATACATCTTGAAAAGGCAAAACTATGGAGACAGTAGAAGGATCAGTGGTTTCCAGGAATTAGGGGAGAGGGAGGGATAAATAGGCAGAACACATAGAATTTTTAGAAAGAGAAACTGTTTTGTATGATACTATAACAGTGGATACATGTAATTATACATTTGTTAATACTCTTAGAATGTACAACCCCAAGAGTGGACTCTAATATAAACTATGGACTTTGGAAAACAATGATTTGTCAATGTAGTTCATCAGTTGTAACAAATGTACCACTTTGGTGGAGAATAGCCATAGTGGGGAAGGGGGATTGGAGGGGGCAGAAAGTGTATGGGAACTCTCTGTACTTTCCACTCAATTTTGATGTAAATAGAAAACTGCTCTAAAAATTAAAGTCTATTTTTAAAAGATAAAGCAGAAGAATCTAACTTGATACATTTAAAAAAAGTGATTTCACAGAGAAATTGAAATTTCTGTAAGGTAATCACATAAACAGTTAGCTTTGGGCATATTCAGTTGGAGGTGAGAGTAAGTTTTTGATTAATTTTTAAAATAGATGCATATCCTCTTGCAAAGTGAATTACACTACAAAAGGGAGGGAGAACAAAAACAAAGATAAGGCACTGACTGTAATTCATGTAAGGCTATCAATCTCAGGTCTGTTTTAAACAACCTCTAAAGATAAATGATCACTAACCAAAATATACACAATTACATCAAGATCACTCAAACAAATGTGTTTTTTTACAGAATATGAACCAAAATATATCTACTTCACATTCATCAGCTAAATTAGATATGACTATTTCATAATTACTAAGCAAAATATATTGTATAGAAAAAAAGAGTGTGAAGGTACCATAAATGGTTAGAGGCAAAATGTGTTATTAAAGCTGGGAAGATTCAACCTTAGGATGTCAACTCTCAGACTAGATTTAATAAACCATATTTATCCTTTAGAAGCCAATGTAATGGTCAATTAGTAAAGTACTGCAAAGTAGAATATGTATATACCATTGAAACTTTAACAACATGGGTTTGAATGGCATCAATCCACTTGTATGTGGATTTTTTCCAACAGTAAATACTAGATCACAATCAGCAGTTGGTTGAATCCTTAGATGTGAAACTGTACATAAGGAGTGACCATGGATATGGAGGACTAATTACGTTATACTTGGACTTTCAATGCACAAGTCAGTGTCTCTAACCCCTGCATTGTTCAAGGGTCAACAGTACTTCCATGCGTATCAGTATATGCCTCTATAATAGGATTTATCACCATATAGTCAAACACTTTACTTAAATATACATACATCGTCCTGTGGAAAAATATGACACAGTGGTTGTCATATAGTCAACTCTCAAATACATGAATATATTGAGCTATAGGAGAGAGTAAGGATAAGTATACTGTTTTCTCCACGTATTCCCTGAGCCAGTCACTTCATACCTTGAAAATATTATTCTGCTGAATTCCATTATTTATGACATAAGTCTTCCTATCAATCGTTTCCTTTGACCACACAATTCATAAATGGCACCAACAAGTTAAATTCAGGTATATATATATATATATACATATATATCCAAAGCATTTGAACTTTCATTATACCACATACCTGGGAATTATATAGTTTCACTACCTCTTCTTACCTGTATGGAACTTGAGAATAAGAAACAGTAAGTGGCATGACCTGGGTAAAAGGCAGACCTTAATTTAGTGTTCATTTGGCACAAAGAAAGAAAGGATTATAGTTCAGTCTTTATTCTTTTTGTGTTCTGTATATATTAAAGAATCCTAACTAATAATATCTGGCTAAGCAAATGGCTGCAAACCTCTAAGACATTTGAGGTTAACAGTCAGTAGGAAAGGGAAAAAAATGACCAGTGTGCCAAAGAGCCTCCAGTAAACAACTGAAATAAATAAGTTGCCATGACAAGATTTAGGAAAAAATGTTCCTTGGGAATTCTAGAAGCCAAAAAAGACTGTAGCCTTGATGTTACTCATAAGGAAACAGTGAAATTATTATTCCATTGTCCGTAAGGTATTTACTGCATAGGTCATCCCTGTCTGAGGTAGGTACTGATGATGTGTGCTATAAATACAAACTGGTCACTCTGACATGGGAAGTGAACAAGTTTAAGGGACAATGTTCTGTTTGTTGGTTTATTATAGAGAATGAAGAGATCCTGATACAACAGACCAGATTATACATGAAAGGCTAAAAAGAATATTCTTATTAAAAGAAAAAGAAAATTACAGATTTTACATAATCTTGGGCCTTATTTGCTCCTTTAGCAGACATGATAGAGAAATTTTTATATGCGTAAAATAAACATTAAAGAGTTTCAAACCAATGCCCAACCATGGTTATTTTAATAAGTGAAACTAACCAATAATAGCCAGACTTGAAATTACTTGCAGATTAAGATACAGACAAGGAAATATTGCCACCATAAAAAGGAAGAAATAGGGCTGAAGCTCAACCATCTGGTACCTAATGTGATTCCTGTATCTGTGCAGGAAGAGAAAATTGAAGCATGTTTAGGTGTGGATATCAATGGAGACCAAGAATTTGTCATAAATCAAAGACAGCATATTGACTGGGTACATCTAGAACAGTGCCCCCAAATGGGGTCTCTACATTTTGCTCTCTTCTCATGTAATTTCTGCTTTGGCAACTAAGATATGTGCATAAAATCAGGGCACCAATCTTGCCGGGCTGTAGCTAGCCATTTCAAACTGGAGTTTACAATAAAAATCTGTTAAGTTATTGACAAACAGAAACACAAGTCATAGAAAAAAGAAATAAAAGTAGCTCTACACAACCAGTACCAGGTTCAGCCCCATCTTAGGGAGAATCTAGAACTTCTGAAGTTACATCATGTCATCCAAGGCACAAAATCAGAAGCTGGAATGAGTTTTTATGTTACAGAATAAGTCAACAAGTATTTAAAAAGTCAGGAAAACAAAAGGCATATCTTAGCTTTTTTCAGTACAAGAAAAAGAAAGCACCAAGTTACTGAATCTTCTCCAAATGAACATTACACTCAAAAGAGCAAAACAAAATGAAAAATAGACAATTCCAAGATAAAGAATAACACAGTAAAAGATCACCTTGGTGCTTAGTTTACAGATCTATGTCACGGTTAGTTATATAACTAACTGAAAAAGAAAAAAAAGTATCATTGCAGAATCATCGAGAATCATTCTTCACTATATTTTGGGTCTAATGAAAAATAGAAAATGTACAAAACAGACAAATATTACCCTAGCACTTTAAGTTCTTTTTAGTTTAATCACTTTTATGTATATATAATACATGTAAATTTCTCCCAATGGAAAGAATTTTTTTTTAAAGTGGTGGAAAGATTCAAGGGCATGCCTTTTGTCACAATATATATTTAAAAAAATATATTTTTCTTTCTCTGCAGATAGTGAGTTCCTATTTACAGAAATGGCTAAGAAAAAAATATCTGAGATTTCAGAGATAGTTTGCAGTATCTGAGAGGTTGGAGTAGATGAACTCTAAGGTACTTTCCAAATTTTACTACCACCACTGCTAAGAAACGTCATTGTCATTGTCATCCTTAGTATCATAAGGAAGCATGATACTTATATGGCATGTCCATGTTAAATATTAATTTTTATAAATTTAGGCAGAAAACTCAAATGGGATGCTTTGTTCCAGTCTCAGAATAGGCTCTCTAGCATAAGGTAATTTTGAATGCCTCAATTCTCTGCTTCTTTTATTCTTGTCTAATTACATATCTGTTAAGCAAATAATTCTAGGTTTAAAGTGAATATAAATGATGGCACAACGATGATGCAATCATATCACCCTTAATGTTTATCCTTGATAACTTGGGATTTTTAGGGTATCACATGGTTTAGCAAGCCATATGTTTGTCATCTATTTTAATTAATAAAGTAATACATAGGAATTTTTTTATAAGAAAGAGCAAATGTTCTAAAAGAGTATCTCCTTTTAATCTCTCTCCAGCTACCCAAAGAAACACCACTAACATCAGCACCTCCACAATAACTGCATCCCTTGCAAATGAAGGGTTATAGTATTATGGTAGGAGGAGACTGAATTAGGAGAAGATTGGAGAAATTTGGCTTATAAAAACTGCAAATAATTTCCTTCTGAGATACGTTCAAATGGGAACCCACATGACCAGCAGAGTTTTTTAATATTCTGCATGACAGCAGTCTCCTTATTTTTGAATAAAAAAACCACAGTCAAGACATTTGGTTACTATTACATAAATCCTTTTATAAAGTATAAACATTAGTGTGTTATAAAATTATTTTCTTAAATTTAAAAGGTACACAAAAAGCACTTAATAAATATTTTTGAAAGAACAGATGAGATTACTTCTTAGTTGTTCACTAAAAGAGCATACATAGAGCTCCGTTAGGAGCTTCTGGGAAGATGGCGGAAGAGTAAGACGCGGAGATCACCTTCCTCCCCACAGATACACCAGAAATACATCTACACGTGGAACAACTCCTACAGAACACCTACTGAACGCCGGCAGAAGACCTCAGACTTCCAAAAGGCAAGAAACCCCCCACGTACATGGGTAGGGCAAAAGAAAAAAGAATAAACAGAGACAAAAGGATAGGGACGGGGCCTGCAGCAGTGGGAGGGAGCTGTGAAGGAGGAAATGTTTCCACACACTAGGAAGCCCCTTCGCGGGCGGAGACTGAGGGTGGCGGAGGGGGAAGCTACGGTGCCGCGGAGGAGAGCGCAGCAACAGGGGTGCGGAGAGCAAAGCGGGGAGATTCCCGCACAGAGTATCAGGGCCGACCGGCACTCACCAGGCCGAGAAGCTTGTCTGCTCACCCGCCGGCGCGGGCGGGGCTGGGAGCTGAGGCTTGGGCTTCGGTCGGAGCGCCGGGAGAGGACTGGGGTTGGCGGCGTGAGCACAGCCTGCAGGGGGTTAGTTCGCCACGGCTAGCCGGGAGGGAGTCCGGGGGAAAATCTGGACCTGCCGATGAGGCGAGAGAGTTTTTCTTCCCTCTTTGTTTCCTGGTGCGCGAGGAGAGGGGATTAAGAGCGCTGCTTGAAGGAATTCCAGAGACGGGCGCGAGCCGCGGCCGCCACCAAGAAGCCTGTGTGCGAGCACAGGTCACTATCCACACCCCCTTTCCGGGGAGCCTGTGCAGCCCGCCACTGCCAGGGTCCCGGGATCCAGGGTCAACTCCCGCGAGAGAACGCACGGTGCGCCTCAGGCTGCTGCAACGTCACGGCGGCCTCTGCCGCCGCAGGCCCGCCCCGCACTGCGTGCCCCTCCCTCCCCGCGGCCTGAGTGAGCCAGAGCCCCCGAATTAGCGGCTCCTTTAACCCTGTCCTGTCTGAGCGAAGAACAGACGCCCTCCGCTGACCTACACGCAGAGGCGGGGCCAAATCCAAAGCTGAGCCCCTGGGAGCTGTGAGAACAAAGAAGAGAAAGGGAAATCTCTCCCAGCAGCCTCAGAAGCAGCGGATTAAAGCTCCACAATCAACTTGATGTACCCTGCATCTGTGGAATACCTGAATAGACAATGAATCATCCCAAATTGAGGAGCTGGACTTGATTTATGATTTTTTTCCCCTTTTCCTCTTTTTGTGTGTATGTCTCTGTGTGAGATTTTGTCTGTATAGCTTTGCTTCCACCATTTGTCCTAGGGGTCTATCCTTCCTTTTTTTTTAAAATTTTTTTCTTAATAATTATTTTAATAACTTTATTTTACTTTATCTTTTTTCTTTCTTTCTTTCCTTCTTTCTTTCTTTCTTTCCTTCCTTCCTTCCTTCCCTCCTTTAGATAACGAATCATCCCAAATTGAGGAGGTGGACTTTGAGAGCAAGATTTATGATTTTTTCCCCTTTTCCTCTTTTTGTGAGTGTGTATCTGTATGCTTCTGTGTGAGATGTTCTCTGTATAGCTTTGCTTCCACCATTTGTCCTAGGGTTCTATGCGTCCGTTTCTGTTTGTTTTGTTTTGTTTTCTTAATTTTTTTTTATTTTAATAACTTAATTATATTTTATCTTGCTTTATTTTATTTTACTTTATCTTCTTTCTTTCTTTTTTCCTTCCTTCCCTCCTTCCTTCCTTCCTTCCTCCCTACCTCCCTCCTTTCTTTCTACTTCTATTAATTCTTTCTTTCTACTTTTTCTACCTTTTATTCTGAGCCATGTGGATGAAAGGCTCTTGGTGCTGGAGTCAGGAGTCAGTGCTGTGCCTCTGAGGTGGCAGAGCCAACTTCAGGACACTGGTCCACAAGAGACCTCCCAGCTCCACATAATATCAAACGGCGAAAATCTCCCAGAGATCTCCATCTCAACACCAGCACCCAGCTTCACTCAATGGCCAGCAAGCTACAGTGCTGGACATCCTATGCCAAACAACTAGCAAGACAGGAACCCAACCCCACCCATTAACAGAGAGGCTGCCTAAAATCATAATAAGTCCACAGACACCCCAAAACACACCACCAGACGTGGACCTGCCCACCAGAAAGACAAGATCCAGCTTCATCCACAAGAACACAGGCACTAGTCCCCTCCACCAGGAAGCATACACAACCCACTGAACCAACCTTAGCCACTGGGAACAGACACCAAACACAACGGGAACTACGAACCTGCAGCCTGCAAAAAGGAGACCCCAAACACAGTAAAATAAGCAAAATGAGAGGACAGAAAAACACACAGCAGATGAAGGAGCAAGATAAAAACCCACCAGAGGTAACGAATGAAGAGGAAATAGGCAGTCTACCTGAAAAAGAATTCAGAATAATGAGAGTAAAGATGACCCAAAACCTTGGAAATAGAATGGACAAAATGCAAGAAACATTTAACAAGGACCTAGAAGAACTACAGATGAAACAACGATGAACAACACAATAAATGAAATGAAAAATACTCTAGATGGGATCAATAGCAGAATAACTGAGACAGAAGAATGGATAAGTAACCTGGAAGATAAAATAGTAGAAATAACTACTGCAGAGCAGAATAAAGAAAAAAGAATGAAAAGAACTGAGGACAGTCTCAGAGACCTCTGGGACAACATTAAACGCACCAACATTCGAATTATAGGGGTTCCAGAAGAAGAAGAGAAAAAGAAAGGGACTGAGACAATATTTGAAGAGATTATAGTTGAAAACTTCCCTAATATGGGAAAGGAAATAGTTAACCAAGTCCAGGAAGCACAGAGAGTCCCATACAGGACAAATCCAAGGAGAAATACGCCAAAACACATATTAATCAAACTGTCAAAAATTAAATACAAAGAAAGCATATTAAAAGCAGCAAGGGAAAAACAACAAATAACACACAAGGGAATCCCCATAAAGTTAACAGCTGATCTTTCAGCAGAAACTCTGCAAGCCAGAAGGGACTGGCAGGACATATTTAAAGTGATGAAGGAGAAAAACCTGAAACCAAGATTACTCTACGCAGCAAGGATCTCATTCAGATTTGATGGAGAAATTAAAACCTTTACAGACAAGCAAAAGCTGAGAGAGTTCAGCATCACCAAACCAGCTTTACAACAACTGCTAAAGGAACTTCTCTAGGCAAGAAACAAAAAAGAAGGAAAAGACCTACAATAACGAACCCAAAACAATTAAGAAAATGGGAATGGGAACATACATATCGATAATTACCTTAAATGTAAATGGACTAAATGCTCCCACCAAAAGACACAGATTGGCTGAATGGAAACAAAAACAAGACGCATATATTTGCTGTCTAAAGAGACCCAGATCAGAACTACAGACACATACAGACTGAAAATAAGGGGACGGACAAAGATATTTCATGCAAATGGAAACCAAAAGAAAGCTGGAGTAGCAGTTCTCATATCAGACAAAATAGACTTTAAAATAAAGACTATTAGAAGAGACAAGAAGGACACTACATAATGATCAAGGGAGCGATCCAAGAAGAAGATATAACAATTGTAAATATTTATGCACCCAACCTAGGAGCACCTCAATACATAAGGCAAATACTAACAGCCATAAAAAGGGAAATCGATAGTAACACATTCATAGTAGGGGACTTTAACACCCCACTTTCACCAATGGACAGATCACCCAAAATGAAAATGAATAAGGAAACACAAGCTTTAAATGATACATTAAACAAGATGGACTTAATTGATATTTATAGGACATTCCATCCAAAAACAACATCTAGGAATAAACCTACCTAAGGAGACAAAATACCTGTATGCAGAAAATTATAAGACACTGAAGAAAGAAATTAAAGATGATACAAATAGATGGAGAGATATACCACGTTCTTGGATTGGAAGAATCAACATTGTGAAAATGACTCTACTACCCAAAGCAATCTACAGATTCAATGCAATCCCTATCAAACTACCACTGGTATTTTTCACAGAACTAGAACAAAAAATTTCACAATTTGTATGGAAATACAAAAGACCCCAAATAGCCAAAGCAATCTTGAGAATGAAAAACTGAGCTGGAGGAATCAGGCTCCCTGACTTCAGTCTATACTACAAAGCTACAGTAATGAAGACAGTATGGTACTGGCACAAAAACAGAAAGATAGATCAATGCAACAGGATAGAAAGCCCAGAGATAAACCCACGCACATATGGTCACCTTATCTTTGATAAAGGAGGCAGGAATGTACAGTGGAAAAATGACAGCCTCTTCAATAAGTGGTGCTGGGAAAACTGGACAGCTACATGTAAAAGTATGAGATTAGATCACTCCCTAACACCATACACAAAAATAAGCTCAAAATGGATTAAAGACCTAAATGTAAGGCCAGACACTATCAAACTCTTAGAGGAAAACATAGGCAGAACACTCTATGACATAAATCACAGCAAGATCCTTTCTGACCCACCTCCCAGAGAAATGGAAATAAAAACAAAAATAAACAAATGGGACCTAATGAAACTTAAAAGCTTTTGCACAGCAAAGGAAACCATAAATAAGACCAAAAGACAACCCTCAGAATGGGAGAAAATATTTGCAAACGAAGCAACTGACAAAGGATTAATCTCCAAAATTTATAAGCAGCTCATGCAGCTCAATAACAAAAATCAAACAACCCAATCCAAAAATGGGCAGAAGACCTAAATAGACATTTCTCCAAAGAAGATATATAGATTGCCAACAAACACATGAAAGAATGCTCAACTTCATTAATCATTAGAGAAATGTAAATCAAAACTACAATGAGATATCATCTCACACCAGTCAGAATGGCCATCATCAAAAAATCTAGAAACAATAAATGCTGGAGAGGGTGTGGAGAAAAGGGAACCCTCTTGCACTGTTGGTAGGAATGTAAATTGATACAGCCACTGTGGAGAACAGTATGGAGGTTCCTTAAAACTCTACAAATAGAACTACCATATGACTGAGCAATCCCACTCCTGGGCATATAGCCTGAGAAAACCATAATTCAAAAAGAGTCATGTACCAAAATGTTCATTGCAGCTCTATTTACAATAGCCCAGAGATGGAAACAACCTAAGTGTCCATCATCGGATGAATGGATAAAGAAGATGTGGCACATATACAGTGGAATATTACTCAGCCATAAAAAGAAACGAAAGTGAGCTATTTGTAATGAGGTGGATAGACCTAGAGTCTGTCATACAGAGTGAAGTAAGTCAGAATCAGAAAGACAAATACCATATGCTAACACATATATATGGAATTTAAGAAAAAAAATGTCATGAAGAACCTAGGGGTAAGAGAGGAATAAAGACACACACCTACTAGAGAATGGACTTGAGGATATGGGGAGGGGGAAGGGTAAGCTGTGACAAAGCGAGAGAGAGGCATGGACATATATACACTAACAAACGTAAGGTAGATAGCTAGTGGGAAGCAGCCGCATAGCACAGGGAGATCAGCTCGGTGCTTTGTGACCACCTAGAAGGGTGGGATAGGGAGGGTGGGAGGGAGGGAGACGCAAGAGGGAAGAGATATGGGAACATATGTATATGTATAACTGATTCACTTTTTTATAAAGCAGAAACTAACACACCATTTTAAAGCAATTATACTCCAATAAAAAAGTAAAAAAAAAAAGAGCATACATAATAAGTTGCAGACTCTCCTAACCAACTCTCAAAGTTAGTGGACAAATACACAGATATAGAAAACAATAAACTGTTTAACATACCTATACCAATTGCAATATGCAGAATCCTGGAAGTAGATTGTAATTTCCAGTGGAAGTGGTCTGTAATTTCCAGTTTTAGAAATATGAACAAGAACAAAACGTTAAAAAGGGAAAATTTATTATTTGTCAATGTGAACAATAATCAAGAGAATAAATAGGCAAAATAAGACATAGGTTGATAAATATGAAGCCGAAAGTACAGGCCTTGACCATTACACCAGAATTATTTCTCAAAATAAAATTT
The DNA here is from genome assembly GCF_964374135.1 of Grampus griseus. Lineage (NCBI taxonomy): Eukaryota > Metazoa > Chordata > Mammalia > Artiodactyla > Delphinidae > Grampus > Grampus griseus. The sequence continues at coordinate 70,819,070 of NC_139018.1, forward strand.
AAGAGAGATTATACCTTCAGAAATTACCAACGGTTTCTTTTAATACATGTTTAGCTATAAGTTTCTATACAATACGTTGATTGGAATTCCATGTGCTCTTCATTGTATTAAAACTGCAGGCAAAAGTTTTTCTAAGCCTCCAGATGTGACACTTTGATGACTTAGAGTGAGGATTGTTTCAAGAGATGGTGGGTCGAAGAACAGAAATAGACATCAGCAGAAGAATCTAGGCTAATATTGAATCAAGAAGACAGCAACCAGCTAACTTAAGGAAAATGAAAAATGAGGGATTTAAAAGAAACTGAATACAATTAAACTAAAACAAAAACGAAAACAGAAACCTCACAATTTCATGACAAACAATAGCACTATTTTGTCTTCACCCAGCCCATTTTATATACATCAAATGTCTTGGTAGAAATTATTGCATTAATCCACATAACAATAGGTCTCTGATATGGATTAGAAACAGATAGTATTATCCTGCTTAATAGTTGCTAAAAGTTGCAATTTCAAAAGCAGTTCAGTGACTTTCTGAGTAAAATCAGAATCCAACCACAAATTTTAATTTCCTAATTTCCTTTAATTTCCTAGCTTGTATTACCAATATGAAAGCTTTTAAATGTCTTTCCGTATTCAATTGATTTAACATTTCACTATTTGCTAGTGTCAGTTTGTTTTTTTTAAACAACAACAGAAAAACTCTCAGTGAAAACCATTACTTCTCTTTAACTTCTGAGAACTTCAGAGTAAACAACATTACAGAAGAGACATAAGCAAGGATGTTATTATCATAGGCTAGGAACATCCAGACAACAAAAGGCATTATTACCTGTCAGCTCTTTTGAAAGGAAAATATGTAATATATGTCTAAACATCAAGCTGATGGAATAATATATACTGATCTGTGACAACGATTTAAAATATTCCCCCCAGGGCTTCCCTGGTGGCGCAGTGGTTGAGAGTCCGCCTGCCGATGCAGGGGACACGGGTTCGTGCCCCGGTCCGGGAAGATCCCACATGCCACGGAGCGGCTGGGCCCGTGAGCCATGGCCGCTGAGCCTGCACGTCCGGAGCCTGTGCTCCACAACGGGAGAGGCCTGTGTACCGCAAAATAAATAAATAAATAAAAATATTCCCCCCAACACCACCTTTCATATTAGATCTTCACTGAAAGAGAACACTAGTATAAATTACCCTGTTACAATAAAAGTCAGTGATTTCCTCTCACCTCAAGACAGTAAGGCAGTGTCACTTTACTTCATTGTGGCCATCACAGGCACACGCAAGGTAGCCATGTCTCAGAGTCATGTTGTAAAACTAAAATAAATAAATAACACAACTTGCATAATTACTGATGGCCTCAGGGTAGCTCCATGATAGATGATAGATAGATAGATAGATGATAGATATAGATGATAAGAGATAGATCTTTAAAAATGAATGTCTTGGGCTCCCCTGGTGGCACAGTGGTTTAGAATCTGCCTGCCGCCCCGGTCCAGGAAGATCCCACATGCCGCGGAGCGGCTGGGCCCGTGAGCCATGGCCGCTGAGCCTGCGCGTCCGGAGCCTGTGCTCCGCAACGGGAGAGGGCACAACAGTGAGAGGCCCGCGTACCGCAAAAAAAAAAATGAATGTCTTCTTTTGATTATGTTGAGTAACTGATGCTCATTAGACAAAAACCTATGATTTTTTTAATTTGTTTTTTCAGCATCAGCAGACAGAAAACAGGAAAATCTTAAATCTTAGCAGGGTAAGAGCAGCCTATGTGTTAAGGATTCCTGAGTCTGCAAAGGACAATGCTTTCCAGTAATTATTAGCACAGAGAAGATGCTCCTACTATTCCCAAACTTTATAACACACTGTTAGTCATCATGCTTCAAATGAAAACATTCTGGAACAATCTTAAACTATCTGGCTTCTAAGCCATCCAGCCCGTCAACATCTGAAAATCAATGTTATCAGTATCTCTTCTAGTGGGAGGATTACTTTAACAGGGGTATCTCCACAGTCATCCTTGGCGCACCTGGTCACAGGAAAGCATGATTTACACAGCTGCACAGTCGGAGTTTGTGTTGAAAGAGATTTTAGCAGATGAGGCATAAAATTTGAAAATATGCAGCCAGGGAGATGGGTAGTATGAAACCCTCTGTTCTGCAAACATTAGTCTTCAGATTTTGTTCATAAGTCTTTCCAGCTAAATAGAGAGGTGACAAAGTTCTGAAAGAGTATATGAGGATGCTGAAAAATAAATATAGATTAGCTATCACAAGTTGGCACAAATGCTCAGCATTTAGATGTTTAATTATATGTAACAGAATTGAATAAACACATTGGTCAGGATAATATTGGAAAACAAAAGACATGAATATGAATGTTGGCACATAAAAACATGTTAGGGATAAATTTAGAAAAGATTACACAAAGGTACCTATGCCTATCTTAGTTGGCAGGTAAAGTGGGAGTGAGAAATGTAGGGGAGACCATGCAGAGATTAACCTGGCTGTGCTTGTCTTTTGACCTGAGGTGTTGTGCAAATTTGCTCTATTAAAAAAAAGGGGGGGGGGAACTTCCCTGGTGGCACAGGGGTTAAGAATCAGCCTGCCAATGCAGGGGACACAAGTACAAGCCCTGGTCCAGGAAGACCCCACATGCCATGGAGAAACTAAGCCTGTGAGCCACAACTATTGAGCCCGCATGCCATAACTACTGAAGCCCGCGTGCCTAGAGCCTGTGCTCTGCGACAAGAGAAGCCACTGCTATGAGAAGCCCACACACCACAACGAAGAGTAGCCCCCGCTAGCCGCAACTAGAGAAAGCCTGCGTACAGCAACGAAGACCCAACGCAGCCAAAAATAAATAAATAAATTTATTTTTTTAAAAGGGGGATAGCTATCATGAATTTGTTAATGTACCTTCTTCTGTGCATGGCTTAAATCAGCACTATTGTACTCAGTTAAATCCCAATTACTGAATAATAATTTGATTGTACTATATCCTTGAAGAGAGTATCAATCCATAAAACAAAGTCTTACGATGATACCATGAACCAGATTTCCCTTCTAAATAATATTATTTAGTTAATAAAAGTACTTTTTTATTGTAATATCTTCAGTGGAAAATATGGAACGTTAATATATTGAAATGTCATTTTACCAACTCAGTGCTAATTATATGTTATATACGTTATGTACCTGTACACGTTAATAAAATAAAATGGTGAAACTTGAATCAACTCAGCCTAGACTCCAATTACTCCAAGAAGCCTTCCAACATGTTCCAACTTTAAGTAATAATTCACTTTTCTGGGGTCTCAGAGCAATTTAGTCATACCTGTTTTATGAAAAAAAAATTGTCTTTCAGCGGTTCCATACATTTAACATGTACTTTATCTCTTCTGTTCCTCTAGAAAGTTTTAAGGACTGGAGCTTTAACTGATTTATTTTTTAAATAGCTTATATTTTAACAAGCTGTATTTTTAAACGGATGGATGGTGCAGTAGTCTTAAGGTATTAGGATACCTCTCAGGGCTATGATTCTCTTCTGGAGTACCATATTAGCTTCTTTCAAGGTTGTTGACAGAACTCAGCTTCTTGTGGTTGTAGAACTGAAGTCCCTGTTTTCCTGACACATTACTCTCTTCAAATTCAAGCAAAGGAGCATTGAATTCTTTTTGCGTTTTGAATTTCTCTAAATTCCCTTTCTGCCTTGTCTTGTGCTTTTAAGGGATCATGGGATCATATTGGGCCCCTGCTGCTGGATAATCCTGGATAATCTTCCTGTTTTAAATTCACCTGATTAGGAAATTTAACTACATCTACAAAGTTCTTTTTGACATGTTAACATATTCACAACCTGGCGATTGGGGTGTAGAATGTTATTGGGAGCCAAACTCACCTGCCATATGCATCTTGCCTGAAATTTCATCCTCTGTTATATATTTATTTGAATATATAAGTAGACTTTTATTAGATTATTATTCCTAAACATGACAATATAGTCATTGTTCACATTCACATTTTAGTGTGAGTTAAGTAAGAATATTAACTTTTAAAAACTGAAATTTGCCCTAAGGAATAAGAACTGTAGACATGAAAAGGAAAATATAGGATGAAAGGGTGATTTTATAGCATGGAGAGGTATTTCCCAGAGGAAAGCTAAAGAGTGGAATACTGAAATGTGGCATTCTTGAAAGGGATTCCAGAAAGTAGAAGAATGAGTGGGACAGAGACAATAAAGAACCATAATGCAGTTTTCCTATGGGATGTGAATGATAGTAATGAGCTAAGTAAGTTAAGCAGAACTTAGATGTCCCTCCTCTTTTATCAATAACTCAAACACCACACACACGCGCCTAAATAGAAATAGAGGTACAAGAAAATATTCCAATAAGTTGCTGCAGTTGAAAAACCTATTTCTTTCCCCTGGAGCATTGTATAGTGTTTTCATAAAATAACAGCAGAGTTGTTGTTGAGGGAAAGGGGCATTTAGAGTAGAGGGAAGATACAATACACAACTATTTCTAATGGTTTTAAAATACCCCTTAACTTCCAGGAACAACCTTGTTTATTCAATCATTGTAATGTATATTTAAAGAAAGAAATTATTTTCCTTTGGAACAAATATTAAGTTCACAATAATTCAATCATAACCTTAACAGGGAGAAAAACCACTCTCTGCTTCATTTCACTGCACTATAATATTTAATCTTTTTCTATTGATAGTGCATGCAATTTTCATTAGAAGACTTTTAAACAGCAAAAGTAACATTTGGAGGCAGCAGCAGATTCACAGCAGCTCTTTAATATCTGGTCACTTCATAATTAGATTGTAACTTTACAAGAAAGCACATACAAGGCACTGGGTCACAGATTTAAAGTTATAAAAACAATAAAGTCATCCAGGGTGTATTATTATTTTGAAATGATTTATAAGCAATTTCACTTTACTGCCAAACATTTTTATAATTTCTTTCCCAAAGACAAATGTGTTCAGCAAGATCTGTGTTTGTCTTTGCATTTAATCATGTTTGCAGTCCTTTTTTGAATTTACAATTAATCCTCTTTACATTTATGTAACACTATTCTAAACTTTTTCTCCCTAAATTTATCTTAGTGGGTGATTGCTTATTATAATTTTATAATGTTTTAATTATTATGTATACATAGTGCTTTGAGGATCCTGACAGAAAGTACTTGATAATTTTATTATCTTATTGCTCAAACATTTGCAAATAATATATTCATAAAGTCTGAAACATGTAAACATGACACAGATTCTAATGCTGCTCAGAAAACCACTGGATCATGAATATTTTATGTAAATGTAAATTAGCATTTTACATACTAATGGTCAAACTGCATGTGATATGCACCTGAATTTAGTCACCTTACCTCAGCCAGTTAATAGATCTGGCATTTGCACATCAACACAGAATACAGAGACTGATGAGGCTAAAAGAGTATGGACTGTTTGTTTTGGTAGTGGTGGTATTCTAACAAAAGTAAAGAAAATAGAAGTTTTAGGAGAACAATGGCTATGAGAATGAAGAACCTTGTAATAGTTCTCGTAATAGTTGAACTTATCAACATATCATTTAAGCTCTAGGATTTATTTAGCATGTGTGAGAAAGTGAGGCTGAGCTAGAGCGATACTGTACTTTCCAGTTCTGAAAATATAGGAGTCTGTGGATTGAAGTATGCTCTCCCTGTCCTTAAACTATTATATGAGTGTAAGACAGGTAACTTGGCAGAAAAATTAACTCTTTTAAAACATTAAAATGATTTAAAGGAAAACCATACACAATAATGGTTAATAATGCAAGCTCCAAGTTTATCTTTCTGCCCTAAGTTAACTTTCTGCCCTAAGTAGTTTGATTAATGTCACTGTTCATTCCATATCAATGGAAATATTTTGAGATAATTAACAAGCAAATTTGTTATTTAAAACGAGAACATTAAAAATGATAACTAGAAAGAATATTAAACATTTATGCAATTAGTTATAGGAATCCTGATAGGAGGAATGAACACAATCAACATACTAGTTCTGACGTGGGAAACTTGAAAAATGAGAAACACAGAAAGAAAAATAATATAACAGAAAAGTTTAGGAAAGTTCATCCCCCCAGAGATGATTCATTTGCCAAACATGGCAAAAGAGTTTCACTAATTCCTTATTATGAGTGGTTATAAGTCCATATTAGAACTCCTCTAGGTGTTTCTGGTTCAGACAGTGAAGTTAGCACATATGTCTTTTCCTCCTCCTTACCAAAAGCCCACTGAAATGGCAGATACATTTTTAAAAAATAAAACAAACACATACAAGCATTGTGAACAGGAAGACCAGTAGATATGATCTTAATAACAGATGAAGCAGAGTAAAGAAAGCCACAGTCCACAAAAAGGAGCAAGTGAAAACAGTAGACATGGGAGCAATGCTCTTTATTGGGAAAAGGATTCAGGGGTACAAACCTAGTGACAGTGGTTACATTGTGCAGAAGTCTGAATGGGACAAAAACAATTTAAATAATTTAAAGACTTTCTATATGATTGCAAGACTAGGCTGCCACATGCAAGCTGTCCACATGCAAGCCCTGAATTGGCAGAGACACTGGTTACTCCCAGACACAACTAAAGAACTCTCAAAAGAAACTGAACAATGTATCAGGGAGGACTAGGGATTCTAGTGTTGGTGTTAGCATGCCAGATATTTTCCACTTTTTATTTAATCCAATTTTATTTATTTATTTTTGGAAACTAGATCAAGAGCTAGCTCTTCTATCGGCTCCCTACTCACATGTCATTACTGGAAATGCTGAGAGTCAGCCCTCCCATCCAAAAGAGTAACAATTTGGGGAATCTGACTTACAGAAAGGTAGAGGAAAGCAGTATCAGTCACTTGTAATATGAGAAATATTTGAAGATGTGCCTCACCCCAACATTAAAAGTACCAAAGAATGTACATGATGCAATATCAATGAAAGAGCAGGCATAATCTACAAGTGTAATAAAAAGAATTCTAGGATGACAATAGTGCAGCTCACAAAGAAATTAGAAAAATTTAGTGTACGTTTGTCCATCTTTTCTTTTTCTTCTTCCAGCATATGAACCTCCTATTTCATTTAGGAAATGTGTTAATATGTTACTCTTGGGGGGAACATAGTAACAAATCAACAACTCTGCAGGTCATTCCACTGGTGGTGGTATGGTACCCATTATCCAGTGGCAGTAATGTCATCAGTGACATATGTTGTCAGATGGTGTTTGGGTATCAATGTCCAATTAACGCGACAGTAGCTCTCCAACAAATGCACTGTAGTGACATTGGCTGTAGTCTTAGCTTTTAGTGTGGGCTTGTACTGGCCATACACTTTTTTCAGGAATTGTTTCAAGTGTCTCTATTCTCAGATAACGTGATTTTCTATGCTGTAAATCCTTTAGACTATACCATAAAAGTTCTTAGAAATAATAAGTGAGTATAGCAATGTCACCAGAAACAAAATCAATATACAAAAGTCAATTGTATTTCTACATGATAGTGATAAACAAATAATAGTCAAAATTTTAAAAGTGCCACTTAAAATAGTTCCCCCAAATAATAAAATAGTTAGATATAAATTTAACAAAATATGTACAGGATCTGCATGATGAAAACTACAAAACATCAATAAAGAAAGCAACATCTCTAAATAAAAAGAGATATATCATGTTCATGGATCATAAGACAATATTCTTAAAGTTATTTTTTTTCAAACTGACCTATAGATTTAATACAATCCAAACTAATACCACAACAGGATTATTGTAAATATGGACAAGATGACTACACTTCATATGGAAAGGGAAGGGAATTAGAATAACAAAAATAGTTTGCAAAAAAGAGCAAAGTTGGAAGACTCACACTATGTGATATAAAGCTGCAATAATCACAACAGGTGGTATCAGTGAAAGGATGAACATTTAGATCAATAGGACAGAATATCCAGAAACAGAGAAACACAACTATGGTCAACTGATTTTTGTCAAATATGCAAACGCAAGCCAATGTTTAAGACAAGCTTTTTAACAAAAGTTACTGGAATATTTGCATATCCACATGCAAAAAAAGAAAAAAAAAAAGCTTTGACCAGACCTCTCATCTTATATAATAATTAACTCAAAACAGATCATAAACCTATAAAATGTAAAACTCTAACACTTGTAAAGGAAAACATAGGAAATCATTTTGGTGACCCTTGGAACAGGCAAAGCGTTCATATATATATATCAAGAGCGTGATTCCCAAAGAAAATATTGATAGATTAGACTTCATCAAAATTAAAAATATATTTTTTTCTGTGAATGACACTGTTAAAAGAATTTAAAAACAAACTACAGATTGGGAAAAAATATTTGCAAAGGTGATATCTCACAAGGAACTTGGATCCATAAAACATAAAGAACTTTCAAAACTCAAAAATAAGAAAACAACCCAATAAAAAAATAAGAAAAATATTAGGAAAAAAACCCACTTCACCAAAGAAGATATACCAGTGGCAAATAGGTATATGTAAAAATGTTCAATGTCATTAGGGGTAATGTGAATTAAAACCAAAAGAGATACCACTGCACATCTATTAGATCAGCAAACAACAACAACCTGATAAAGCCACAAGTGCTGGTAAGTTTGCAAAGCAACCATTACGTTCATACATTTCTGGTAGCAATGTAAAAGTGGTACAGCCAAGAGTTTGGCATTTTCTTATAAAATTAAACATAATTTACCATATGACCCAACAATCTCCCTCCTAGGTAGTTACCCAAGCGAAATAAAACTTATGTTCAAGAAAATCCTGTACATGAATGTGCACAGTAGTTTTATTCATGTGATCTACAAACTGGGAACAACCTAAACGCTCTTCGGCTGGTGAAAGGATAAACAAACTTTGGTAAATTCACACAATGCAATATTACTCAGCAATAAGAAGGAACAAATTATCGATACAAGCAACAATACATACATATTTCAAGTGCATTATAAGAAGGGAAAGATGTCAGGCTCAAAAGGTTACATGCTTCATGATTCCATTTGTATGACATACTGGAAAAGGCAAAACTACAGAGAACAAAATCAAATGGTAGATGCCAGGTTTTAGGGATAAGGAAAGGGGTTGATTACTAGGGCAGCATTGAGAAATATTCTGGATAAGGGCATTGACCCATACCTTGCTCATTGTGGTAGTTACACAACTCTATGCATTTGTCAAAACTCAAGGAATACTATATACCAAAACGGAAACCAAGTAGAACACTGCAGGGCCCTCCCAAGTACCAAGGCTCCTCCATGTCCCCTGCCTCTAGTTTATAGAAAAGCTGAAGTCTCTCAAGTCTCCTGAGTCACAAAAGAGTATGCTCAAAACAGTTAATGATTTGGACAACAGAGTCACAGAATCTTGCAGCGTCTGATGCGCATTCCTGAGTTGTTTCACAGATACTATAACTGTCAGCAGAGGGAAAAAGCTAATTGTGTGATGACCAGACTATAGCCATGACATAAGCTGCTCCATGTTGAGCAGTACTGAATCTTTGGCTAGCACAGTTCCAAGAACTGGCCTCAAGAGAATAGGATTAATAAACACTATCGCTCATAATAATCTGTATCTTTGTGGGCATCAAAATAATTGTAGCTTGTTCTGCCAGTATATATAAGTGGGTAACTAAAATTGTTAGCAAAGAGATGCTACAGACCCACATCTACACCTTCCACTCTAAGAATATGGTGCCGTGTGTCAGCATGAAGAAGTTACAGAAGAGAGACCTTCACCCATAATCCCACAGAAACGGAATAATGTCTGACAGTGGGGATTTGTAAACAGCTCTTTGCAGGCAGCAGCTCTGTGCAGGAGGCCCCTTTTGTCTTGTCACTTTAGCAAAGCTATATTTTTAACTAACCTTTATACCAGATGCCCCCATGCTTAACTAACCTCCAGCCCAAGCACAACTTTCAATTTTTTTGATTACACGATACCTTGCCTAAACCGTTGATTCTTCTTTTAGATCAAAGAAGTAGAAATTAAGAATAAATAATTAACGGATGACTAGATCTTTTCCCCAGTTTCCCCTTCAGTAAGCTCACGAGCAGGTGGTACGAACAATATAGCATCTAAAGAAAGATCACAAGGAGTCAACAAGCCTGTACACAGTGGGCAATGGCAAATAATCTGGTCCCCTAACTCAACGATTAACTGAGATTACTTCCCCCTTTTCCCTTTAAAAACTTTCATGGCTGAGCAGAATCTTCCTGTTCTGGAACAGGACACAAATCTGCCTTCTCCCCAGGTTGCCAGCCTCCTGAATAAAGCAATCTTTCCATTCCTACCAGCACCTGTCTCTCAAGTGTTGGCTTTTGAACAGTGAATAGCCAGACCTGAGTTTGGTAAAAAAAAAAGAGTGAATTTCACTGTAGGTAAATTTAAAATGTGTCAAAAATTAACAGGGAAATTTTAAAATATATTACTTAAATTATTAAACATTATCAATGATAAAACTGGAGAGCAGGAAAACTGCTGAGGAAACACCATAATAATGAGTCAATGGATGTTTATATTGGATTTATAAAGAGAAATAGTAATATAACCATATTGGTTAGAGTTACTGAAGTAATCAATAAAATTAAAAAGGGAAAATGTTTATCCCTGAGAATGCATTATGGAGAGAGTTTTATATATGTAAATAGATATACATGCACTATGTAGTGTTTACATTTTATAAATGTATTCATAAGAATTATATTGAGTTAAGATGATAGATGGTTTATAGTAAATTGATCTTATTTAATGATGTGAGTTTAGTAATATTTATACAATCCTTTTGGCATCTTCATAATATGTGAAGATAAAGAAACCATTTTGTTTGTTCGTTTAAAGTTTATTTCTGGATCTGTTAGACCCCAAATCACAATTATTTATGAATCTTGTAGGTAAAGCAACATAAAATTTAAGCAACATTCCAAATACAACCATATCTCAGTCTTATTTTTGTCAGTTTGTGCTGCACGCTTCTTTGCAGTCTGTAAAGTAGTCCATTTGGGAACTTGGGGAGTTCTGAAAACTCTAACAAACAGTAATTAGTCCACTAAAAGATGAGTGTCTCATAGATTTTGTACATGACATAAAATTCTCAATACAACAAAAACATTATGGATCCTACCATGAAGGGCATAGATCGCAAGAGCAGGCTGGTAAGACAAGCTGCTGTTTGGAAGCGAAGCATACATCTTTACCAACTTTTTTAGTACATTTTTTTCTTTAAACTCTCAGGAAACGCTACCAACCTCTCAGGGCCTGCTAAATATATTCTTCTCATTTCTAAATATACCATTTTTCTCATAGTAAAGATGGTTTCCATCATAAGGTATTATTAAATAACATACTACTGTCATGAGAAATGCTTAGGAAACTGCCCATATTTTCTTGGTATTTGTTTTGCACATTTCAATGCTATTAAAACCAACTTTCTGTCAACTTTCATTCTTGGAAACCAAAGATTACCTATTTATTCTGAAAAAGACTCTCTGCTTACTAAAACAAGCACAAGTTATAAGACCTGGTAAGTTAAAATCATTGACCTCTTTATAAAAGCTTCAATCCTATTTTGGGGAAGGTATTTTTTTATTTGACATGGATTTTCTACATTTAAAACAGGTTTTGGTTTTTGCATGTATTTACTGAATTCAATTAATTTCATGATAAAACCAGAAGGAAGATCCCAAGTGTGGCATTATGCAAGCAAAACATTTGTTGAGAAATAATTCACAGACCCCTTTATCCTATTTCTTATGGTATAAGGCATGCTGATTAATATATCATCAGTATTCTAAACCTGTCTTTTTATTTGAACAACATTGCAACAATAAACCAGAGATGGAAAGCTTATTGAGGGAGGGGGAGGAATTACATTCCAACAAAGAAGTAGATTTCATTTTAAGTACCCAGGGGGTTATTGTACAAGAAAGTAGAAAATTATATTTTTAAAAAATACAGCTTGGCAGTGGCCTTTATGTCTAGAATATTACTTTCTCAATATAACCCCCATTGAGGCAAAAGTAATATTAACAAATAATAAAGTTTTGCTGTAATTCTTAGTGTTTTAATAAACATAGTTATAACACACCAAGTAAATTAAACTCCTTAATCTTTTCCCCCTATCTTACTATAACATTGCATTGCTGTATTTGGAAAATGATCATTCTACAAGCAAAGTTACTAATCATCTCAGACTGATTACAAAGAAAAAGTCTTCTTGATTTCTCATGACCCCTAAGCTGAAGTCTTTGAATCAGAGATTAAAGCTTAATTATTTTGATGTACCAGTTCAGTGTTATCAATGAAGCCTCCTCACTTTGAAAGTGTAAATTGCTTGAGTAAAATAGGTGAATGCTCTGTCCTTTCTTTTTTTTAAAAGAATTCACATTTTCAATTTCTAGATGAAAAATAATACCTTCACTAAATGCTAATCATACTTTCCGCTGACAAAGACAGAATAAACCCAGAGATTATCTAGAATACTAAGGGGAGAGCACTATGCATAAATCAATATTGCCTCTACCTATATTACTAATCTTCCCAAGTTTTTTGAAAAAATGTAGACCACTTTGAGATAAGGTTTAAAGTGCCCTCTCAATCTTAAAATATAGTTTTCTTTGCTAAACTACTTTAAGCTGAACTATTTTAAGTATAAAAAATAATCTGAGAGCTTCCCTGGTGGCGCAGTGGTTGAGAGTCCGCCTGCTGATGCAGGGGACACGGGTTCGTGCCCCGGTCCGGGAAGATCCCACATGCCGCGGAGCCGCTGGGCCGGTGAGCCATGGCCGCTGAGCCTGCGCGTCTGGAGCCTGTGTTCCGCAGCCGGAGAGGCCGCAGCGGTAAGAGACCCGCGTATCGCAAAAAAAAAAAAAAAAATGTGAGAACAGTCTGTACCCCCTACCACATCACTATTGTCTACTCAGTATGCTCCACACAGGTAACCGTGTCAGTTTCATGCATGAACTTCCAGAAATATTCTGTGCTACATAAATATTGCTTTATAGAAATTCCAACATGAAACAACATCTTGAATTTTTTTCTTGAAAACCATAGGTTACATATTGATCCATATCAATACATATAGATTTGGTATGTTATTCTGTTATGTAAATGTTCCATCATTTATTTAAATTGTCACTTCAGACGTGTCCAGAAACAGCTAAGTCCTGATGTTGATCCCAGTCCACGTTTTTTAAACTGAAGTATAGTTGATTTATATATAATATTATATTAGTTTCAGGTGGACAACATGGTGATCCACTATTTTATAGATTATACTTCATTTAAAGTTATTGTAAAAAAAAATAAAGTTATTGTAAAATATTGGCTATATTCCCTGTGCTGTACAATATATCTTTGTAACTTATTTATTTTATCCATAGCCATTCTACTATTGTTCTTCCTTATGGTGACTTTCCTTTCATGGCCCTTTAATTCCTTCCCTGCCAGCCATGCACAAGAGAAAGGAATCTCATGTAAGCTTGCCTGAGTTCAAATTTTGGCTCCACCAGTTTTTCACCATGAGAATATTGGGTACATTATTGAGCTTATCTGAGCCTCAGTTGATACTTCTGTAAAAATGATATAATAATGACTCGTGAGTTTTATAAATCATAAAATTCATTAAACATATTTAGCACAGCCCCTGGCACATTCCTAAGTGCTTTATAAATAGAGTGGATATTGATACTTTTACTCCCAGAAGCCTACTGGAACAGGAGGTAAAAAGCCTCACTCTGTAAGAAGTTTCAAACATAGTATTCTCCAAAAGTATCTAGAGCCCTGGTCCTGACCAGTGCCAATCTAAAGAATGGGTTTCTTTGCACTGCTCCCCTCACAACAGGCAGGGATTTTCCTAGCTCCCCTCACAACAGGCAGGGATTTTCCTAACACCTGCATAACTACAATGAGCACATGGGTCTTGTCACAACAGGATCCAGCTCTAAAAATGAATAGGCTCTTCCCATTCAGGGGGAGTAAGTTGCCAATATCTTTTAAATTGCAGATTCAAACTCCAAGACCTCACATGCCCGAGTAATCTCTATATGAAAATTAATTTACCTAGATCAAGCAGTCCAACTGACTGGTTTACATGCAGATAACTTGTATGCATAGCAGTTAACGCCTTTCTCCCTGCACTGTGGTCTGTAAAGTATGTCATTCCCTTATCCCCGGAACTAAACAGACAATCCCCACTGCGCTTGCGTTTAATTGCTCTATAAGTAAATGAGCGTGGTGAGGGGGTGAAATTAGGCCCCATTCCCTTCTGTATGCATACAACTTGGAGTGAAGATAAGATAGAATCTACTTCCGTTGTTCTCTGCATGGTCTTGGTTTTTGTGTGGCACTAATGTTTGTGTCTTATGTTATCTCATTTATTTCTACAATATCCATGTGTAAAGTGACTATTATCATCCCCATATTACAGAAAAGGGATCAGAAGCTTGAAAAGCATAGATAATTTCCTCAAGGTCACAAAACCATTAAATGACAGAGTTAGTACTCAAATCTAGGTTTCATTGACTTCAAGGTCTGTGTTTTTCCACCACATTCCATTGTCCCTAATGAATAAAGAAAGATGTTCTGTGTGAAACTGACTAAATTCTGTAAGAGTCTTAACTAAACCAGACTTTTTTTTTTTTTTTTTTTCCCACAAGGAAAGACTCTATGTCCCGGGAATCTAAATGTTATGCTATGTTGGGCAGTATGTTAAAATGTAAAACACAATAACTGTTGACAGATTTTCAAAGGTATCAGTCAGGAAGATGACAAAGCAGTGGTTACAGGCCAAAGGTGGACTGACAAACATTGGAAATGAATAGAGATAAGACAAGACAACACAAGAAAATTCACACAAAATAATGTAGGTGATCAAATTAGCACATTAAAGTCATGGAGACTAAATACTTTCAGACCTCTAATTAGAATACTGTTTTCACTCAAAATGGTTGTATATTTGGCTGATATACATGCATATACCATGCAGTTTTTAATTATCATCTTTGTTCTGTAATCTAGAGAAAACAGATGAACACTGGCTAGTCCCCAGGAAGTAACACCCTTCTAAGCCATTGAACAAAATTTTGCATAAAGGAATTAAAAGTATAAACTTATCCTCATTAGAACTTTGCTTCAAATCAGTGCTTCCAGGTTATGGTCTAATCTTAACAACAATAACTTCCAATGTTCAAATTGCCTTCACCTGCATTTACTCACAAGAACCCTTTCCTGTTGACAAGGTGAATACCACTATGCCATTTGTTAACGCATTTGCCCAAAGATTCTTCTTTCCATTATTGGAAAATAATACAATTTCCTTACCCTTAGCCAAATGTTCTTCTATTGGTAATGGCAGTGATGATGACAAAATAAGAACATTACAAAAATACAATAGCCTTGAGTTTCCAAACACGTATGTGAAAATCCCTATGATGTGGGCTTAATGATGATGTATTACCTCACCTAATCCTTATAACAATGCTATGAAATAAATATTATACAAGGGCTTCCCTGGTGGCCCAGTGGTTGGGAGTCCGCCTGCCGATGCAGAGGCCCACGTACCGCAAAAAAAAAAAAAAAAAAAAAAAATATACAAAGCAAGAAACTGAGGCTGGGAGAGGTTTAAATAACTATCCTAGATCACATAGTAAAAAAGTACTAGAGTAAAAACTTAGATGCTTCTCAACATAAAACTTCTTATTAGAGACAAAGGTCAAAAATAGCCAGTGTGGGGCTTCCCTGGTGGCGCAGTGGTTGAGAGTCCGCCTGCCGATGCAGGGGACACGGGTTCGTGCCCAGGTCTGGGAAGGTCCCACATGCCGCGGAGCGGCTCGGCCCGTGAGCCATGGCCGCTGAGCCTGCGCGTCCGGAGCCTGCGCTCCGCAACGGGAGAGGCCACAACAGTGAGAGGCCCGCGTACCGCAAAACAAAAACAAAAACAAAAAATAGCCAGTGTGCTGGTCCCTTCTAGTTTTAGTGTTCAAAAAAGGTTAATGTCTGTGTTCTGTTTAGGACATGAATTATTACTTCATAATTTTCTAATATTAAAGTCCTACATCATTGTTCTTTAAATATCATAAAATATTAGTTGAACTTTATTAAGACAAGAATTTTGGGGGTGCTTGAATGTAGGTGCTTTGGCGTACCTTCTCCTCTGATGATAGTAAACAATGAGTATAATTTTTTTTTAAGGCAGAACATTTTCTTCTCCACCTCAGTAAGTTCTGTTCTCTCTGTATTTCTCTCCATATTTCCCCAGGTCTTGCCTTCTTTCTCTTACCCCTTGTTCTCTCAGTGCAGATCACTGATATACTCAATTGTAAATACCCATTTCCATCACAGTTCAGTCAATAAACAATGCTAAGAACCTAAAATACTCAAGTACTTTATTAAGTGCTATGAATATAGCAATGAATGAAATGAACATGGCATCTCGCTTTATAAAGTCATTTATATAAAGACGTTGACATTAAGCAAATGCATTAATAATTGAATAATGGTCAAAAGGCAGGATGGAAAAAAATCAGGAGGCAGGATGGTATGTGACCTTTAATAAGAGGGGCTCATCTAACCAGTAAACTCAAGAAAAGTCTCCCTGATAAAGTAATTTTTGGCTGAAATTTGAAACGTGAATAGGAATTATGCGTACAAAAGTGATAAGAAACTTGTCCAAAGGTCCTGAGTAAGGAAGGTACTAAATGAAGGTTATTGGAGCTAAAGTTTAGTGAAGAAGGATGAGAGTCCATTAGGTCACTGAGGTAATCAATGTTGTGTACACTTTATTCATGGTAGTCACTTTACTTATAACTGAAAAAAGTAATTGAAGGGTTGTAAGCAGGGAAGGATCTTCTGTTTAAAAACACACACTGGTAGATGGGGAAAAACGGATTAGAAACCCCTAGCCTATATTTGAGGAGGTTGATTATGCAGAAGTTGTAGATAAAATTAAAATGGCATCAGTGGTTTTGGAGAAATAGAGCACTTGGTTTGGACAGAATTAAAGGGTTTAGTCTACATACAATAATTATCAGGAGAGTAAAAGAACAAGAAGAGTCAAGAATAAATTCAAATATTTTGGCATAAGAAATTGGATACAAAGTTTTGAAATTTCCAAAAGATTAGAAATAAAGCTTAACACATGTTCACTCTAAAATACCAAAGAGAAATGAGGAAATTGATTTTAAAAACCTATGAAACCAAAGAGAAGCATGGAAAACCAAGGTGTGGTATATTTATACAACTCAACAATTAAAAGGAACATTTAGTGCATGCAAAAAACATGGATGAATCTTCAAAATGTATGTTAAGCAAAAATAGCCAGACACAAATCACAATGTTAAGATTTCATTTACGTAACTGTTTGGTATTAGTAAAACTAATATATAATGTTAGAAATCAGATGAATGATTGTCTAGGGCAGAAAGGAGCAGGGAAAGGAGAACTGAGAGACAGTTAAGGGACAATCTGAAGACTTTGGGGATGGTGGAAATTACAAACAACCTGATTAAAAAATGGCCAAAGACCTCAGCAGACATCTTACCGAAGAAGATACAAAGATGGCAAATAAGCATATGAAAAGATCTTCCACATGATGTGGCATCAGGAAAATGCAAATTAAAACAACAATGACAAAGCACTACACACATTAGAATGGCCAAAATCCAGAACACTGACAACATCAAATGCTGGTGAGGATGTGAAGCCGTGGAAACTCTTTCATTGCTGGTGGGAATGCAAAATGGTACAGAGACTATGGAAGACAGTTTGGCTGTTTCTTACAAAGCTCAACATAGTCTTTTCATGCGATCCAGCAATTGAACGCCTTGGTGTTTACTTGCCCAAAGGAGTTGAAAATTTATGGCCACACAAAAACCTACACAAAGATATTTATACTAGTGTTATATATAAACTTAGTTTTATATATAACTGCCCAAATTTGGACAAACCAAGATGTCCTTCAGTAGGTGAATGCATAAATAAATTGTGATATATTCAGGCAATAAATATTTAGTACTAAAAAAATGAGTTTTCAAGCCATAAAAAGACACGGAAGAATCTTAAATGCTTACTACTGAGTGAAAGAAGTCAATCTTAAAAGGCTACATTCTGTAGGATTTCCAATTATATGACATTTTGTAAAGGTCAAAACTATGTCGATAGTAAAAATCAGTGGTTGCCAGAGGTTAGGAGGGAAGGAGGGATGCATAGGCGGAGCACGTAGGATTTTTAGGGCAGAGAAACTCTTCTGTATGATACTATAATGGTGGATACCTGTCATGCACTTGTCAAAACTCATAGAATATGCAACATCAGGAGTGAAAAAAAGGGTCTTTTAGAAAATAAAAACTGAGGTTGATGATTATATTTCAGCTCACTGGATACAACTGAAGAAGCCTGCTGCTAAGACTGCTGTAAATGATCTTTACTAAATATTTTTAAATGTTGTATGTTATATCTGATTTGTCACTCAAATCATCTGCTTCTGTTCCTGAAAATGTTCCATATCTTTACAATTGTTTCAAATTCAGATGAGATTATTAATCCCCCCTGTGCCTCCAGTGGTCTTCAATATTTCACTGCCCCATTGGAGGCCTGCACTAATTTTCATGCACAGACAGAACACAGATAATTTTATGACATTTCAACAAAATTTAAATGTACTTCATTTGTGATTAGTAAATACAAAGAGTGAATGTTAATTTTAATACTCAAATGGTTTAGTATTTAAAGCACTTTGGTGAGTTCAAATGGGATAATATTACTCTTGGAATACTTTGTAGTGTTTTGAAGAGGTTTATATGGAATCAAAGGGTTTGACTTTATATAAACAGTTGCATTGTGTTTATACTTCAGGTAGAAATCATGTGACCCAACGTCTGTCAATTTTTGAGGGGCTCCTAAAGAGAGCACCTCATTTGCTGAAAATATAAATACACACTTTGGTTATCTGTCAAAACACAAAGTCATCAGAGTTGAAAAGGCAGAGAGCAATATATAACGCACCTGATATAAGGGAGGCTGCTGCTATGAGGGAGCAAATTGCTAGAGTTCGATGCTTGATTAGAGCACAAGATGAATAGGATTTGTCTGATTTTAATTTTTAGACTCTAGGGATATTTCCCCATATTTACCACTAAGAATATTCATAAAATGAAACAACGGAATCATGCCCAGAAAAGAAAATTAAAAGTCCAACTTTAATTATTCATACAATTTAACATGGAAAATGAAAGAGAATGGCAGCTGGAAAATGAAAGGAATGAAAAGGGAGAGCTAATAAAGATGTCTATCCTCATTAGAAATATGTTTTATGAAAAATGAGAAAATGAAAATGGCTTATGTAAATATAAGTGTACTTACCTCTTACCATGAAAACCAACTCAGAAGGATCAATAAGTGGAATTACAACCACCTGAAAATCAACAACAACAATAAAGATTTAAATAACACCAGATAATTTTGGGATTACAAAACTGTTCAGACTTCAGGATAACTTTTAGAAAAATAAAGGCATATTCTATTATTTTATAAATAAGATTATGATTGGTCCATAATAAAATGATGAAAATTCACACCCGCAGAAGAAAAGGGTTACAGCTGAGGACAAGATAATCAGTGTAATCACAAATCTGACAAAGCCCCAGAAAAAGAAATGATCCACACATGTTTTCTTCTTCAGTACAAGTAATATCTTCTACTCTATTCACCCCAATCTATAGTTATCTAGTATAACTCCATAAGAGAAGAGAGAATGATTACACTCCTGTCTCAATAGGTGAAAGTACCTCATCATGAATTGGTTCTATATCCATTAGACTGTCTGACCCTGTAAAGTTGGGTGAATCCATATGTGATTCAGACAAAAAAAGTGCAACTTATCTTCAGGTAAAATTCATTCACTTTATTTTTTAGGTTTTATTCTTTCATTCAAAATATATATGAATAATTTTCATGTTCTAATGATCAACTACCTTAAACGTTATTCTAGGACAACAGACATATAGATTGTAACCCCCTCAGAGCAGAGTCAATGTCTGTTTTGTTTACATTTTCCACAGCTGTTTGCCTGGCCAAAAGCTCACAATAATATATAGCTTTTTCTTTTCTTCAAGCTTTATTGAGGCCATCAGGGAAATGCAAATCAAAGCCATAATGAGATATCACTTCACATCTGTTAGAATGTCTATTATCAAAAGACAAGAGATAGTAAGTGCCAGTGAGGATGTAGAGAAAAAGGAATCCTGGTACACTGTTGATGGGAATGCAAATTGGTACAGCCAATATGGAAAACAGTATGGAGGTTTCTCAAAAAACTAAAAATAAAACTACTATATGATCCACAAATCCCATTACTGGGATTCAAACAAAGGAAATGAAATCACTATTTCAAAGAGATATCTGCACCCCCATGTTCACTGCAGCATTGTTCATAATAGCCAAAATATGTCCATTGACAGGTGAATGGATAAAGAAGATGCGGTGTGTATATGCACAATGAATATTATTCAGCCATGAGAAAGAAGAAAATCCTGCCATTTGCAACAACTAGAGGACATTTTCATTACATCATCATTTCATCAACTCGAGGAAACTAGAGGACATTATGCTAAGTGAAATAAGCCAGACAGAGAAAAACAAATACTGTATGATCTTACTTATCTGTGGAATCTGAAAAAAAAAAAAATCTAATTCATAGAAGCAAGAAGTAGATGGTGATTATCAGGGGTTAGGGGGTGGGGAAAAGAATAAGTAATTTCACTTCCACAAACACCATTACATGTAAAAGATATAAACTTCTCCACTCATTTTTGTGAGGCTAGTAAAACCTTGCTACCAAAACCTAACAAGGAATAAAATTATAGGCAAACCTCACTTATACATTTACATGCAAAAACCGTATACAAACTAATAAAAAATTAACACTAGTTACATATAAAGGAATACTAAACTTTATATGATGAATGCAAGAATAGAATTAGATATCTAAACAGTATACTTTACAATGTGAAAATAAAATCATATCAATCATTAATCTAGAAATTTGATAAAATTCAGAATATACTCACAATTTTTAAAAAACATAGCAAACTAAGAATTGTAGAATCTTTCTTAATCTTATAAAAGATATCTTTAAAAAATACAGTAAGCATTATATTCAATGGTAGAATGTAGAACAAGAATGTTCACCGTCTCCACTTTTATTCAAAATTGTATTGAAGTACGTATTCTTTGAAGAAAGATTTTTAAAATTTAAAGGTGTAAATATTGATGGGAATAAGTACAACCTTACTCCACATCATATAATTCTCTATGCAAGATCCTCAAAAATTTTCAGATAGATTAATACAATTAGTAACAGTTCATAATGTTTACTGGTGTTAAAAAAATAAGTATTCAAAAATAGATTATCACTTCTGGATCTGATGCACTGAGACCCTCTCAGATGACCCCCAAAGCAGAAAACAATATAAAAACATGGACATAATGCAAAAAGCAACTATTTAATTGTCCTGCAGTGTGGACAGAAGCAAAGAGACTGGTTAGGAGGGCATACTTTCTTGGAGAATGGAATATGTGTAGCTATACAGTTAGGTTACAGTTTCCACAACTTTCAGCCTTAAGTAAGGTCTGCAAGACAGGCATACTGGGAACAGGGGGCACACCTGCAAAAGACCTTAGTTTTTCTGCTTGGGAAAAAGGAAAATGAAGTCCAGAAGCCAGAAAGTACAAAGACTGTAGGGGAATCATGCATGGGAAAGAGCCAGAGAGGGGAATCTTCAAACTTTCTACCCATATCTCTGACTGACCCCTCAACTACACATGTGTGGAACAGATTCAAGGAGAGGTAACTAAGAAAAAAAGATCTGAACTAGGGCCAGACTTGCTTCCCAAGAAACAAAATTTAAAGGTCAAGCACAGCTAAGAAAAACACTTACTAAAAAAAAATAATAATAATAGTCATTGGAGGATAATAACAGAATTAAGAATCCACACAATGTAATATTCATAATGCCCAAGACACAATCCAAAAGGTCATAACATACCAAGAATCAAGAAATTGGAACACAGTATTAGAGAAAAGGAAATCAATTGAATCCAAATCCAAGAGAAGCCAGATATTAGTACTAACAGAAAGAATACAGAAGTGGCTACTACATTCTTAATGAAATAAAAGAACATTTATTCAGTCAATAAAAATTTCATCCAAAAAATGGAAAATCTCAGCAAAGAAATAGAAATAAAAAAAAGAAGTAAATGGAATTCTAGGAGAGACAAATAAAATAAATATATAGAAGGAAACAGGAGAAATTCTTTTTGATCTCATGGACAATATTTTTAGGAGTACACAAATCACAAGAGAAAATGATAATTTGGAATTGATTAAAAATGTACTTTAAAACACACTGAAATAATCAAAATGCAACCCACAGACTTGGAGAAAATATTTAAATACAAATGCCTGATAAAGGCTATGTAACCAGAACACATAAAGAACATTTCAACTAAATAATGAGACAAACTGCCCAATGTGACAAATGTGACATTTAAACACGTAATTCACAAAAAATAATATACATATATATATATATCCAATAAGTAGGTATTAAAATCCTCAACATTCCTAGAAATCAGAGAAATCCAAATTAAAATCACGATACAATTCCTCTACATACTCATTAGAATATCTAGAATTTAAATGATTGACAATAACCAGTACAGATATGAAACAACTGAAACTTTCATACATTGCTGGTGAAAAGATTAAATGTAACCATTTTAAAAAAGAGTGTGTTAGTTTATTATAAAATTTAACATCTACTTAACATATAAATCACATATAACCTAGAAATTCCACTCCTATTTCCCCAAGAATAATGAAAATATATAGCCATGCAAAGACTTGTACATCAACGTACATAAAAATTTCAACAATTATTACCCCCAAATGGAAACAACACAAATGTCCATCAGCAGGTAAAATGATAAATTGTGGTGTAACCATATAATAAAATGATATTCAGCAACAAGAAATGGACTACAGATAACCAAAACAACCTCCAAAATGTTATGTGGAGTGAAAGAAACAAGACAGAAAAGAGTATAAATTGTATGGTTCCATTTGCATTTAGGACAGGTTAAATGAATCTATAGTAATAAGAATCAGACCAGAGTTTGCATTGCATTGGGCAAGGGTTGGCTGCTGGGGGATAACTGCAAAGAGTCGCAAAGGAAATTTGGGGGTAATAGAAATATTCTAAAACTTGCTTGGGGTTGTAATTACAAGGCAGGAATACATCTGAAAAATGCATTGAGGACTTCCCTGATGGCGCAGTGGTTAAGAATACCCCTGCCAATGCAGGAGACACGGGTTCGAGCCCTGGTCCAGGAAGATCTCACATGTTGCGGAGCAACTAAGACCGTGCACAACAACTACTGAGCCTACACTCTAGATCCCGCGAGCTACAACTACTGAGGCCGTGTGCCGCAACTCCTGAAGCCCACACACCTAGAGCCCGTGCTCCACGAGAAGCCACCACAAGGAGAAGACTGCACACTGCGACAAAGAGTAACCCCTGCTTGCCACAACTAGAGAAGCCCATATGCAGCAACGAAGACCCAGCACAGACAAAAATTAATTAATTTTAAAAAATGCATTGAACTGTTTACTTAAGGTGAGTGCATATTATTGTATATAAATTATATCTCAATAAAGTTGATTAGAATGCAACTTTGATTTCACATGCAAAACAATGTAATTCACTATATTAACAAAATAATAAAGGAAAACCACATAATCATCTCAAGAGACAAAGAAAAATCATTTAACTAAATCCAACACATTGTTTCCTGATGAAACATCTCAGTAAAATAAGGATAGAAGTGAATTTCTTCAACCTGATAAAGGACATCTACAAAAAAATCTAGAGCTAAAATCATTCTCAATGGTGACACACCAAAAGCTTTACCTCTAAGACTGGAGAAAGTAAAGCTGAGGGGCTACAAAGTAAAGAAAGGGAATGAAAAAATACAAAATTTCAGCGCAAATTACCTCTTGGTACACTTGGGAGAAGTTACCTAGTGGATTTCAAAGATAATTGTAATGTTCTTTTCCCTTAAATAAATGTGTGGGTTCATGAGTGCTTTTTGAATCATTATTCTTTATGTGTTACACATAGATTGCACGTTCTTTTCTGTATGCTGTCTTACAATAAAACATTTTATTTGAAGTATATTTTAACTGCAAATAGATCATACTTACCTTAATTCTTAAGTAAAAGATATAATCGTAGAGGTTTGAGTAATATTAGATCAATGTGGGTTGTAGTAGTTAGGGAATTGCTTATGAAATCATAAAAGAACAATTTGAAATTTTGGATGGTAATTCAGACACAATAGGAATAGCATCAGCTATAATTATATATATATATGTTTTTATACATGTATAGGTATGCATACACCCATACATATATAAAATTTGTTCTAAATGTTTTAAGGACATGGAAATTAAAGTAATTGGGAAGGGTGGGGCTAGAATGTGGTGGAGAGGCTTAAAAATTTTGTAGAGAATTTGAAACTTTCTTTGTAAACACTGGGGAATTTTGATCAGAGGAGAAGCATATGGAAACAATTTTAAAACTATTTGCTTTAAGTTACTACCCATTAGAGTGTAAGATTAATATGGAATTCTCTTTGTGAAGTTAAAATTAACATGTATCTATTTGTAAAGTTATTTGTAATCTTGGAAGTTTAAACCAGTATAAATACAGTCTGACACTCAACAAGCTATTCAGTTACCCTTTTAAGCTAGAAATTAATACATAGGATATTTGAGCTGATTTTCAATAAATTACTATCCCAAGTAACATTAGGATAATTAAAGATAGGTAATATTGCCAAAACAAATAAGGATATACATGGAAGCACATGACACACATATACACACACACACTGACAAATTGAAAACCAAATACCTCATTTATTTGTCATTGCCAAAAATTGTCATATAAGTATATGTGTCAAATTTTTAATGTCTGCCTAAGTTCCAAAAGAGTAAAAATAATGGTTAATTGGAGGCAAATCTTTCTAATATATCAAGCAGTTACTCTACCTTAAATAAAATGTTTTACGCAATTTCATCATTTATTGCTGACTCAGTTCATCATGATCAAAATAATCACCACGTCACAAATATATAGGACTAGAGAATATCCCAGAAGAATATCCTAGTTAACATTCTGTTCTTAATATACTCCAGAGAACTAAACAAATAGAACTACATCAAACTAAAAAGCTTCTGGACAGCAAAGGAAACCATCAACACAATGAAAATGTAACCTACAGAATAGGAAAAAAATATTTGTAAACCATGTTTTGGATAAGGGTATAATATCCAAAATTTATAGAGTTCATACAACTCAATAGAATAAAAAAAAAATCTGATTTAAAATGGACAAAGGAATTCAACAGATATTTTCCCAAAGAAGATACACAAATTTCCAACAGGTTATGAAAAGGTGTTCAGCATCACTAGTCATCAGGGAAATGCAAATGAAAACCAGGATGAGATGTCACTTCACACCTGTTAGAATGGCTGTCATGAAAAGACAAAAGATAACAAGTGTTGTTGAGGTTGTAGAAAACAATGTTGTGCACTGTTGGTGGGAATGTAAAGTGGTACAGTCAGTATGAAAACAGTATGGAAGTTCCTAAAAAACTAAAAGCAGAACTACCGTATGATTCAGCAATCCCACTTCTGGGAATATACATCTTTCCTTAGCTCTCCTTAACTACACTAAATGGTCCTGTCCTGCTAGTAAAGCGTTTTATATATTTCAAGGTGGAAATTATTCTCTGAATTGTCAAGATGGTTTATAATAACCTCCAGATAAGTAGCTCCTGATTATACACATTAAAATATAAAAATAATGGCATTGTATGGTGATTGGTTTATATATCTCTTGTCCTTTTTTCCTAAGATTAGAGAGTTGCAAATGCACAATGTTCATTTTTTAAAATAAATTTATTTATTTATGTTTGGTTGCATTGGGTCTTTGTTGCTGCACATGGAGCTTTCTATAGCTGCAGCGAACGGGGCTACTGTTCGTTGTGGTGCATGGGCTTCTCACTGCAGTGACTTCTCTTTGTTGCAGTGCACGGGCTCTAGGCACACAGGCTTCAGTAGTTGTGGCACGTGGGCTCAGTAGTGGTGGCTTGCGGGCTCTATAGCACAGGCTCAGTAGTGGTGGCACACGGGTTTAGTTGCTCCTAGGCATGTGGGATCTTCCCGGACTAGGGCTCAAATCCGTGTCCCCTGCATTGGCAGGCAGATTCTTAACCACTGTGCTACCAGGGAAGTCCTGCACAATGTTCATTTAAAACAGCGGAAGAACTAAGAATACAAAGGATTTTCACTTTTATACAAGGTTATCAAAACCCCCTTTTTTCTTCTTTACCAAAATTTGACATATTGAATAACAAAATGTCATGAGATTTTTAAAATAATTTTAATCATGTCATAGGTCATGGAAGTGCATTTTTAGTAAACTTGATTTTAGTTAGTATTTTACTGACAGAAGACTGTCCTTGACTCCTACCTTCTACTTTTTTTAGTCCTAAATTTGCAACGTTTGTCATGTGTTGATATTGGGGTTCCACTGGCCTCATAAAATAAGATGGAAAGTGTTCCCTTTGCTATTTTCTGAAAAAGGTTGTATAAAATTGATATTATTTATTTCTTAAATGTCTGACACAGTTCGTTAGTGGAAGCATCTAGGCCTGGAGTTCTTTGTCGAAAACTTTTTGATAATGAATTCAATTTTTATTATAGATATTGTACTCTTCTGATTTTCTATTTCATCTTGTGTCAGTTTTTATGTTATATTTTTAAGAAACATGTACATTTCATCTATTTGTCAAATTTACTGGTATTAAGGCTTCCTTTATTATCATTTAATATCTATATGATATGTAGTGATATATCTTTGCAGTTTTAAGAATAAATTTCAGATCATTATATGAGATGAAGAGAGAAGGAAGTTGATCAATTCAATTTTTTTCAGTTCTAAGCATTTTCATTAAAATGAAAAATGAAGAAATGGGTAAGAGTGGTTGAGATTATATATATATGTATGTATGACACTTTCATATACTTATATTTTATATAGTATTTGTTTACTGAGTTTAGATATATATAAAATATTCTTTAATTATTATATTAAATATAATAATTTCATTTAAAAATGGAAGTTCTAAACTTCCTGTTAGAACTAATAACTGGCAATGATAATATAGAGATATATAGGCAATGCCAGTTTGGTGAGTAAATTTCTATTTATTTTATATTGACTTAGCACCCACACAAGGTCATACAAAGTGTTACAAACTCTTAACTCTTAAACAAAACAAAACAAAACATCCAACTAAAAACCTCACATAGAATTTTTCTGATGTGTTTTATGAGAACTCAGTTAATATTTTTGTTTACTATTTACTTTCTTAACTGGAGAAATAGAGAGATACAGGAGATTCTAGCAGGATGCAATAAAACAATAATAAATTATTTTTAAAAACAAAAAAGTTTAAAAGATGCACAAGACACTGTCTCCCTCATTTCCAACACAAGATGGCTCAGTGATCTTTAAAAATAATTTTTTTAGAAGGTCCATTAAGATCTTGCGCTGTTCAGGTTTAGACCCCAATTTCCTTAGACGAGATGGCCAATTTTGTTGTTATTGAAATTGTTTCTCTCATAGATGATTCTCTAAGTTTTTAAGAAGCATACATTTAAAACTTTATGCCTGATTCACACTTCAAAAATAAAAATCTGTGTCTGATAGATACTTATGTTTCCTCCTCATTATCATACAAATTACCTCATTCCAAGTGCTTTGGGGAATATTAATATTATATCCAATACGAAGTACATGAAATGCATCCAAGAAATATGCTGCATTCATCCAGCATAAGGGACAATGCCAAATTTGACAGGGGGTTGGCACTTAACACATGTCATTAGTAATTATAGTATGAAAACATGTTTTTGTCTTTATTGCTTTAACGCTTCGGAATAAACATAGAACTGAATCATACAATACAGAAACATTTTTCCTTATGCCATGGGCATTCTCTGTCATGAGACTCAAAATAGTTCTGTTCTTCAAAATTTTGTGAAAGGCTTCTTTGAGGGAAATCTTGAGTTCTTTCTTGAGTTTTTTCCTGCTTTGCTTATCATTTCATGTAAACAGTAGACCCAGTGATAATTTTCAGTATTTAGAGTAAATATTCATCTAATTATTTTGATAAAAACATTTACTGATCATCCTCCAGAAAGCAAGAGCAAGGACAGTTCCAAGTATAGTCTTATAAAGCTCTTACTCCTTTATTCTTTATCATCATGCTTTCTCCAAGGTTTCTGTAGATTAGCTCACCAACCAAAAAATTAATATAATTCCACCCAAGATAATTTTCAAAGCAGCCCACTAAGATTTGCTTTTCACCACAAAATAAAATTCAGCTAGAAATGTAGACTTCTTTTTTTTTAAAGAGAATCTCTTGAAAGGCTGGAAAATCAGTCTTAACTATCACCAGGAATGTAATCTAATGCTATGCAAATCCTTAGATCAAATCCTACTATGTCATCTTCATTAATAATACTCTTAAAATAGCATTACATATGCGTTGTAAATAATGTAGAGATGTTTTTTCAATCACCTTTATGCCAGAAAAGTGTTTAATCTTAGAGACATTAAATAGAATAGGGCACCCTCTTCTTTCCCCTATGGGTTATTGAGTGCTTTTGGTAACAAAAGAAATAAAAATGCCTTTTTCATATACCTATCAATAAAATGGCATTTTAGGTTCACACACTGAAGATAAGTATAATGCTAAAACAACTGTTCAACACTTGCTATATCAATTAGAATAGTATCAGTTGCAAGATACAGAAATTCTAAATAAAATGGCTTAAACAATAAGTGGATATATTATCTCAAGAAACAAGAAGTTCAGACATCAGGAATATTACACTGTTGGTTAATTTATTCTCACTGTCAGGATCAAGGGTCCATGTTTCTTCCATATTTTTGTTTTGACATGTTCTTCATGATCCTATGATGGCTATACTGCAATTCCATATAGAGGCAACAGCATCCAATAAATGAAAAAAGGATATCTCTTCTTGACTACTTTTTACACCAGTGGAAACTCCCAGCTTGAGAAAATTTCAAATACTTTATCATTGTCTAATAATCGTCCCATTTCCTATCTTAAACTAATTCCTGGCAAGAAAAATTTAATCACAAACCAGATAGTATGATGTTTTACATGGCCAAGTAACAGAGATTTTTCATCAAAAGAATTAGGTTGGTAAACAACAGGCTAAAGTACATTGCCCTGAAAGTATTAGTTTCTCAGGCAAACTTGTTTCTTGATACCTGGTTTTCCTCCTTTCTTATACTTCTCCCAACTCTAATACTGTCTATCATTTGAACTCCTTTTTGGCCTTCAAGATTCAACTGTAGGTTAAAGACCAGATACAAAACCTAATTACATTTTTTTTTAAATCACAGAAATAAATCATGAGACGCCTAAATATTATTTTGTTCTGAATGTACCAAGAGTTGTTTACTATTTCAGAAAATTTCCTCAGCAATGGCAATTCTGCTCGTAATTTTTGAATCATCACCACGATTCAACTGTGTTAGTTTAGATTTATAGCAGACACACAGTGTTTCTACTTTTGTTATGTCTTCCAGTACATTTGTGTCTGATATTTACATATTGAAATATCATTATTTTATTGTAAATTGATTTTTTTGTTTCTTATTTGAAAAATGAGCTATCATGAACTGATAGCTTTCTATTCTACCAGGATATAAAACTGGGTGTGTATAGAAATAATCCATTATTATGAGAACATGGTGAAAGTGAGATTAAACTTGAGTAGCTCCAAAAGACACAGCTAATTACATTTGGCTTAGACTCTATGGTATTGTCACCTTGCCTTAATCTTACACTGATGGCTCCATGAAGAGTTCCTAATGACAAGTCTATGGCATGAAAAATATCAGGCCTGATTTACAGATGATTACACATAATATGCTGCCACCATATACCTTCTATATGACCAAGAAAGACAGTGGTGAAGAGAGATCCTACAAGTTGGCCAAATATGAGGTAATATTTCTGATTGTTCAATTTTGGTGTCAGGATAGTTAAATAAAAATATAGAAATACTGATTTATGATAGTGTTTAACACGTTAAAAAAATGAGTCAGGAAAATGGAAAGAATATGTTTGGAACATTGAGAACAGAAAGCCTAGAACAGAAGCATATGGTATACTGCTCAACATGGGCACATTCTGTGAAAATATTTGTTTCCCATAAGAATATTCACCAAAAGGCACCACTGCAGAGGAGGCTTTCCTCTATACATGACAGACTATCTCTTTTACCAGGTACCCTGCTTCTTGCTTAACAGACTCAAGTATAAATTTCATGGTGGCAAAAATGGAGGTTATGAACAAGCTTAATAAAATAGAGTTCCCTTCATTGCATAATTCAACATAGAATTCTCTTCATTATACTCTGTTTTAAGTAAACATCAATGCTGACCTCTCCACATGGCACCAAGAGTAGGCAATCTTTCAGCCACCTGATGGCATGTTGAAATTATTGGATCCTTTACACTGAGAAGGGACATATTTTGTTCTCATTGAAAAAGAATCTTAAGCTAGATAGTTATTTGTAATGGTAACCTGTAATAACCAATAATAACACCTTTTATCTCAATGCTTGCCATCTCACACAACATTTGCCCAACGTGTCCTTCTTGGGAAGTCCCTTCCAAGATGACCCCAAGCAAAATCATGACTTCCATAATTTTACTTAGGCAAGAGTGAAAGAAAAAATCATACATGCTTTTCTTTCCATTGGTGGAAATATAACTCACTACATATTTAACCCTTTCTTTTTACCACTCCAGGCTACTTTAAGTAGTTATCCTAGCCTGAGACAATTACTTCTGTACAGGTAGTTTATTTAGGAGGCAATCCCAAGGAGCCGAAGTAAGAATAGACAGACTGAGATAAGGAGAGAAAGCTAATGTAAGAGTGCTTTATCAAGGTTGCCATTATGTGACTTAGTTTTATCTGAAACCTTCCAAAAGAGCACATATAATCTCTCTCAAAATTAATCACCTGAGGATCAGTTGTAAGACGTATTTACCCATTGGCTGCATCTCTTTGAGGGTTGCCCCTGGAACTGTTTATTTTTCCAAAGTGAGATGCACATGAATATTTGGATATCCATGTCATCAGAGAAACCCTGAGACAGAAACTAAACAATGTGCTTACATAATTTTGGTTTCCCTCATTCTTATTTCTCTCATTCTTGGCCAGAACTTTATTTTATTTAAAAATTGAAAATTGAAGTTTAGTTGATTTACAATATTATATTAGTTTCAGGTGTATAATATCATTCAATATTTTTATACATTATACTCCATTTAAAGTTCTTGTAAAATATTGGCTATATTCCCTGTCCTGTACAATATATCCTTGTATCTTATTTATTTAATATACGGTAGTTTCTACCTCTTAATCCCTTGCCCCTATCTTGCTCCATCCCACTTCCCTCTCCCCACTGATAACCACTAGTTTGTCTCTATATCTGTGAGTTTATTTCTGAGTTGTTATATTCATTTGTTTGTTTTATTTTTTACAATCCACGTATAAGTGATAACATAGAGTATTTGTCTTTCTCTGCCTGACTCACTTCACTAAGCATAATACCCTCCAGGTCCATCCATGTTGTTGCAAACAACAAAATTTCATTCTTATTTTTTATGGCTGAGTAATATTCCATTGCATATATGTATATATACATCTCACATATTCTTTAGCTATTCATCTATTGATGGTCACCTAGGTTGCTTCCATATTCTTGACTATTGTAAATAATGCTGCAATGAACACTGGGGTAAACATAACTCTTTGAATTAGTGTTTTTGTTTTCTTTGGATGGATACCCAGGAGTGAAATTGCTGGGTCATACAGTAGTTTTTAGTTTTTTGAAGAACTTCCATAGTGTTTTCCATAGTGGCTGCACCAATTTACATTTCCACCAATAGTGTACAAGGGTTCCCTTTTCTCTACATCCTCATCAACATTTGTTATTTGTGGTCTTTTTGACAATAGCTATTCTAACAGTTGTGAGGTGATATCTCATTGTGGTTTTGATACGTATTTTTCTGATGATAAGCTATGTTGAGCATCTTTCCATGCACCTGTTGGTCATCTGTATATCTTCTTTGGAAAAATGTTCAGATCTTCTGCCCATATTTTAATAGTTATTTTTTATTGATATTGAGTTGCATGCATTTTTTTTGTATATTTTTAGATATTAACCCCTTAAGAGTTATATCATTTGCAAATATTTTCTCCCATTCAGTAGGTTGTCTTTTCATTTTGTCAATGTTTCCTTTATTGTGTAAAATCTTTTAAGTTTAATTAGGTCCTATTTGTTTATTTTTGCTTTCGTTTCCTTTGCATTGAGAGACAGATCCAAAAAACAAAGAAATATATTGTTATGATTCATGTTAAACAGTGTTCTGCCTATGTTTTCTTCTAGGAGTGTTGTTTATGGTGGGGGCAATAAACTGGCATTTAAGAAGTTTGGGTGAGTAAAAATTATAGTACCTATGGAATTGAAGGGCTTTCTATAGATGCTTCTAATTCATTGAAGAAAGTAGATGAAAGGTTGAAGGTTATTACTTGCCAATTAAAGTCTTAGTTTGAAAGCTAAGCTTTCAGTATGTAAGTAGACTCTCTTCTTTAGCAGGCAGAGAGCATGAAAAGATAAGGATCTGACCCAGGAATTATCTATAAATTTATTTAAAATAGTAGTTAAAAAAGAATGTGAATTCTCAACCTCATTTAGCATGTTATAGGCACCAAGTTCAGGGTACAGGGAGAGAGAGGGACATTAAGAAATGAGGCAGAGATATCTAGACTGATGCTTTCAAAAATCCTGAATCTCCAGATTCTTCTGAGTCCTGTAGTGCTCAGAAATGGCCCACTACTCCCTACTAAAGGTGAGTGCACTCCTTTGCTTAAAGATGATGTAGAGACCTCTGCCTTGCAAGAAAGCATGCCCCTTCCTCAGGATCTACCCTCACTATTCCTATGGACCACCAGGCTTATAGGTACAGTTAAGCTATAACAGATCATGATCAGGGAAGTACTAAGAGAGTAAAGAGAATATAGCTGAAAGAAGATTCAAGACGTAGCCATCATATACTGACAGGATACAGGGAGTGTACATGGTCTGAACAAACGTGGGAAGAACTTAAAGTTGAGTAATGGCGAATTATAGATATGAGCCTATCCCATGATACAAGGTTTATCATCTTAGCAAGACCTCCAGAATATGGTAATAACACCCTATTAGGATGGCTCTTGGAAGTTGGAGAAAGTGATGGCTAACAGTAAATAAATAGAAATGGCAGAATTTCCATAAAAGGCAGTGTAAGAAGAGATTAAAACTCTCAGAGAAATGGATATGTTTGAGTAGATATGTTACCTAAGGTCAAAAAACTCACGAACTGTCTAAGTTTTACAGAGGGCTCAAAAGACACTTTCTTTTTTAACCAAAACAATAAAGAATATTCTAGGGAAAGGGTCACTAACTATCATTGAGAAGCTCAGTGTGACTCATTGGTGTAGAACAGGGACCCTCAATCCCTGGGCCATGGACTGCTACCGGTCTGTGGCCTGTTAGGAACCAGGCTGCACAGCAGGAGGTGAGTGGTGGGCAAGCAATCAAAGCTTCATCTGTATTTACAGCCACTCCCCATAGCTCGCATTACTGCCTGAGCTCTGCCTCCTGTCAGCATTATGGTGAGTTGTATAATTATTTCATTATATATTACAGTGTAATAATAATAGAAATAAAGTGCACAATAAATATAATGTGCTTGAATCATCATGAAATCATCCCTCCCCACAGTCCATGGAAAAATTGTCTTCCACAAAACCAGTCCCTGGTGCCAAAACTGTTGGGGACCACTGGTCTCGGACATAATAGGAGATGCTGTTTCAGAACAGTAATCCCTGATAGCAATGTGGATGATAGGAACCCTAAGTAATAGGGGCCAGATGGCAGTACTTAAATGAGTATGAAAGTCAAAGTGGTAGCCAAAGGGACATGACCCCTTGAGAGCTAAGGAGTTGGTTAATATATCACTATGTCCCTAGGCACAAACTAATGGGCTGCTGATAAAGAAATTGTTAAATCTAAAAATTTTTTTTAAAATGAAGGATATTTAACCAGGATGTTGAAGGCAGCTGCCTTTTTAAGAATCAGTCTCTTTTGACTGATTTTTTTTTTTTTTTTCGGTACACGGGCCTCTCACTGCTGTGGCCTTTCCCATTGCGGAGCACAGGCTCCGGACGCGCAGGCTCAGCGGCCATGGCTCACGGGCCCAGCCGCTCCGCGGCATGTGGGATCTTCCCATACCGAGTCACGAACCCGTGTCCCCTGCATCAGTAGGGTGACTCTCAACCACTGCGCCACCAGGGAAGCCCTGACTGATTTTTTGACTTAAGCCAGTTTCAACCTTGAAATTCATGACCACAGGAAAGACTGAGTCTCCATGAGGAAGGGCTCTGCAAATCAACGGCAAATCAATAGAATAATGGTTTCCTCATTCTTTCCCCCAAAGGGACCTGCAGCCACTTACTAATATACAGTTGAAAAAAAAATTAATGCCCAATAGTTTAAGGATTATTGAACATGGGGGTCACACTATAGGATCACATTGATTCACTCTATTGAGGGCATTATGTTCATCAGACCAGATAAGCAAAGAGTAGTAAGTATACTGATGGCCTTGGTAAGTAAGACACATGCACTACAGAGGGTGGCAGAAGAAATTATGTTAATTCTAGGACCCGTTACACCAGTAAAATTTTTAGGTGTTCGGTTGTCTAGGGCATACTGATAAATCCCTCCAAAGTAAAAAAATAAATTATTGACATTCATGCCTTCTACCACTTAGAAGGAAGTTTCTGTAGGTTCTAGATGCAGCATATTCCTTACTTGGGAATACCATGTCAACCTATTTACCTGGTGTCATAAAGGCTGCCAGTTTTTAATGGGATACAGGGCACAAAAGCGGTCTACAGGAAATTCAGTCTATGGTGCAGGTGGCTTTGCTGCTTGGTCCATAAAACCCTGCAAACTCTATGGTGTTAAAGGTACTGATGGTGGGAACAGATGCCATGTGGTGCTTATAGCCAGCACAAATAAAGTAATTGGAACAGAGGCCCCTAAGTTACTGGATGAAGCATATACTACCTTCAGTGAATAATCATACATGATTTTAAAACAGGTCTTGCATGCTAACAGGCCCTGATATAGATTAAGAATGACCATGGCATTAAGAGATAATGCAGAAAAACTTCCCATAATTATTTGAATTCTCTCAGACCTACCAAGACATAAGGATGAATACGCTTAGCAGCATTTTAAAGATAGATTGGGCAAAAGGAGAAATAGAGGACGCAAGAAAACTGCAAAAGAAAGCGATTCAGAGTCCCACGACAGCCAACACTGTTGCACTGGAGCCTCTCTCTCAGCTAATACATGTAATCTCATGGGAGGGAAAGGCAATAATTTAGGGCCAATCAGTTGAGGCCAAGTGTGCATTCGAGATGAATATGCATGATAGATGAAAGTGGACTGCTGCAGTACTACAACCCTATTTGGAGTAGCTCCAAAAGATAGAAGTGAATGAAGCCCACCACCCCCAGCACTCCCACCAACAGAAGAGCCTTTCATAAGGCAACTGATCACAACTTCGTGTGGGAAGGGAAGAATAATTAGGGACTCATGGACAATGTCAAATGTCTTGACTGATTGAACTAAGGCTGGAAGGACAAATGTTGGAAGATAGGGAACAAGGAAGTCTTAGGAAGATGCACATGGACGGATCTATGAAAAGAGGGCACGAAGTATGAAGAGCTTCACATTATGTGAAAACATCCACCAAAGAACATCCACTTTAGAAGAAGCATTAAACTAGTTCAGTTAATAGCAGACAGCCAGTCATAGTTCACCCCAGAGCTGGCACAATGGGCTTACAAATGCAACAGCCATGGAGACAGCAATAAAGACTATGTATGGATCCAACTGTATGGACTTCCAACATCTGCTGCTGACAAAGTCAGCAATAGAGATAAATTCTGAGTTCCTGATATAATAACATCCCTTGAAGAAACAACCTGTTACTTGATGGCAAGTTAATTACATTGTATCCCTTCCATACTGGAAAGGACTGGGATTCATCCAGAGAAGAATCAATACACACATTTAGTAGGGTATGCTTTACACCTTGCATGGCCTCAGACAGGATCATATGTTGTGATCCACTTATCCATGATCCCACATAACGTAACTCCTCTTTATAGAAAAGAAGGTATGAAATTTAACCTGTATACAGAGGTTCCATTGGTCCTATTATCCATCTCACTGCCTAGAAGTTGTTCATCTGAGTGATAGAAACGCCTTTTGAAGGTATAACTGAGACACATCAGCTTGGATATGATGGCTGACAAAGATGGGGAGACCTTTTTCAATACTCACTTTTATGCTAAATCAATGACCATTTGTTTCTCTGTGTTCAATAGATGGGATAAAACATGGGTTTGGTTACCAAAGACAAAAGTCATAGTAGCCTTGCCTGTTCCCGTGGCAATATGGGTTTAGATGTCCTGGTTCCCAGAAACAAATATTTCCCTAAGGGGAATAGGAAGAGTACCACTAAACTTTAAGTTATGGTTATCACCTGGTTACCTGAGGTTACTTATGTCAAGAAACAAGCAGACAAGGAAAGGAATTAATCAGCTTGAAAAATATAATTGACCCTAATCATCATGAGGAGGTAGAGTTGTTCTTAGATGTAGGGATGGGAAGGATTATGTTTGATACTACTCAGGTCATCCACTTGCATGTGTTTGCCCATTTTGAAAGTAAATGGACAAGTGCAACAGCCATTTCTTGAGAAGATGTTAAGAATTGTAAAGCATAAGTGTCTTTGTAGGTACACTATACTGGCAGAAGTGCTATCCAAAAAGGAGGAATCTCAAATGAACAGTAGAGAATGAAGACAATGCATATCAATTTCACTCCTGAGACTGGCTGCAGCAGGGGCTGTAGTTCTTCTCACTAATCTTCTCCTTATCCCCCAAGAAAAAAGATCAACCAAAATCATAGCAGAGCTTCTCAAAGAACTTATGATATAAAATAAGAGGATGAGGGCAGTGTAAGAGCTGGACAATAATAGATGGTGGTACCCAGATCACTCCTTCTGAACTGAAGCACTTATGCCCTCACTTGTTGGGGGTGCTGGTGGCTAAAGCCTCCCAGTTGAGTCTCTCTATATACTGAATGGAGAATACCAAGAGGAAATTGGGTTGCCACTACACAATGAAGGCAGGGAGGAATGTGTCTGGAACACATTTTCTGAGGAGTCTTCTAGGACTCTGAGGTCATGTGGCAAATTCAATGTAAAACTGCAACTACCAACACAAATCGGAGTGCTAATGGCCCCAAAAGAACTGTTAATGGCTCAGACTTCATAAAAATGAAAGTTTGGTTTGGGGTCTCTTTACCAGTCAAAGAACCCTTACCAGCTATAGTGCTTATTGAGGGCAAAGAGAAAATGTGGCAGAAACCATTACTTTTTTCAGACTTTCACACAAGCTTCACTTTACCTTCATAGCGGTATTCATATACCTCTCTATGAGCTTCTCTTTAAAGTCCTAATTCAACAGCTGAATGTGAAGCCGCTTTATTTCCTTCAAGCTTCAGTTTCTCCAATATACCTAGATATTCTAATGGAAGCCATTTAGTGACTGTTTCTTCTATACTCCAACTGCAACCCTTCTGTGCTTTTATACCCCGTCTCTTCCCACATCCATGTGGCTTCTAATGCCTATATTAAACCGTTAATTACTATAATACTTAAAATTAAATGATATGATATGGAATGAATGATAATGGAAACTAAGTTATATACAAAACTTTGATACAGCTAAAGCTGTATTATAGCTTTATATTATAGGAGAAAATCTTTATGACTTGGAAGTAGTTGAAGATTTCTTTAAAAGGCACTGAAAATACTAACCATAAGGTAAAAACGTTGTTTAATTGGACTTCATTTAAAATTATCAAAAGATAACATTAAGACAGTAGAAAAGGACTTCACAAACTAGAAGAAGATACTTTCAATACTTGCATCCCACAATAGATATACATCCATCTATATTTTTTTAAAATCTATACAATTAATTGGAAAAAGACAGACAACACAATCAAAGAAAAAATAAAGGAAAAGGACTTAGGCAATTCTCAAAAGGGTGTATCCAAATCACAGATAGACTTACAAACATATAAATTATAACCAAAATGCCACACCACTGCAACCTGATTATAATGATCAATTCTTTTGACAAAGCCAAGTGTAGTTGAGAATGTGGAGCAAGTGGAACTCTCATGGACTGTTGGTGAGCATGTGAGACGATAAAACCAGTTTCTAAAAATTGTTTGGCATGAGCCAATAAGGTTAACATACCTAGAGCATGGCGTTTAACTCTTTATTTTTAACTGAGATGACACACAGGGTAGGAGAGATAAGTGAGACTCTAAACATCAGAGATATGACCCAGTATCAAAATACACTAACAGTTCAAAGGTTAGAGGTAACTGCAAGATGCAAGCAAAACATGAACTACAAAACATCTTGAACATAATGACTCACTTGTTGTGCCTAACTCCAAGGTGTTGGGAATGTGCCTAGAAAAAGAGGAGAACCAGACACAGATGTGTTTTAGAATTAGTTATGGGGTCTGACAAAAAACAAAATATATAGTCCTTGGCAAACTCTGAGTAAACTGTGTTGGGTTAATTTATTATAGTTATTAGAGAGAAGAAATAATCACAGGGAAAGGGGTCAATGTAACCCACTTAGACTTTTTAAATTATTTACAAAAATTCTTGGGACTTCCCTGGTGGCTCAGTGGTTAAGAAGCCGCCTGATAATGCAGGGGACACGGGTTCGAGCCCTGGTCCGGAAAGATCCCACATGCCGCGGAGCAACTAAGCCTGTGTACCACAACTACCGAGCCTGCGCTCTAAAGCCTGCAAGCCACAAATACTGAAGCCCACGTGCCTAGAGCCTGTGCTCTGCAACAAGAGAAGCCACCGCAATGAGAAGCCCACGCTCTGCAACGAAGAGTAGCCCCCGTTCGCCGCAACTAGAGAAAGCCCATGCGCAGCAACAAAGACCCAACACAGCCAAAAATAAATAAATAAAAATAAATAAATGTGTAAACAAAAAATTCTTTCAAAAGACTTTTAAAGGATTACTGAATGATTGTGAAAAAAATCCCAATAAATTTGATCTTTGGCAGAGCTATTTAATATTTTTCTATTGCTTTTCTTGGGGATTGCATATGGAGATCAGTGTATATCATAATCCTTTCAACCCATAAAGTCTCTAAGATTTGAAATCTTGAAGTTATTGGATAACAGCAAACTTTTTTGATAAGTGAAGACACTGATGAAATAAATTCTCACAGTTAAGTACAAATAAGCAGGAAAGTAGAAGCTACAATCTAGAGTGAGGAAGTTCAAAGAAAAGATTGTGAAAGCACAAAATTCAAATTATGTGTAATTATCTATAACCGAGAAAAGAGAGGTAATAATAGGAGATTTAATTGCTATTGCTATTTGTTTCTGTTTGCTATCCTTCTCCCACCCCCAGGCTATTAACCCTGTGCTGGTACAATCAAAATATTTAACAAATTTGTATTCATTAAAAAATGACAGTGGTAGACACAAACCAAAGTCAGTGACCTGAATCAATATAAAACAATGTGCTTCTTGAACATTATGTAGACTCATGTAATACATTCACATGATGGTAATCTTTTTTTTTTTTTTTTGCGGTACGCAGGCCTCTCACTGTTGTGGCCTCTCCCGTTGTGGAGCACAGGCTCCGGACGCGCAGGCTCAGCGGCCATGGC
The DNA here is from genome assembly GCF_964374135.1 of Grampus griseus. Lineage (NCBI taxonomy): Eukaryota > Metazoa > Chordata > Mammalia > Artiodactyla > Delphinidae > Grampus > Grampus griseus. The sequence goes on from NC_139018.1 coordinate 70,859,220, forward strand.
TCATGGGCCTAGCCGCTCCGCGGCATGTGGGATCCTCTCGGACCGGGACACAAACCCACGTCCCATGCATCGGCAGGCGGACTCTCAACCACTGCGCCACCAGGGAAGCCCGATGGTAATCTTTTAATTTACAAAGGTGAAGGTATAGAAGAAATAGGATCAAAATCTATGTAGATAAGAATATAATAGATAAATTACCCATGGATTTATTTGCCTGACCCTGATATGGATAAGAGGTATAACACTGAAACTGGGCAAAGTTATCTCAGAATAAAGATCAGGAAGTCCTTATTCATAGTGGATAATAAACTTAAAGAACTATTTGTTCCAAGAAGTGGCAGTGGCAGGAAATTAAACTGGATTCCAAATGACTTTCATCAAATTGATGAATGATAGAACTATAAAAAGTTACTAAGAAAAACTGGGGCATGATTCAACTTTCAGGTTAAAGCAAGGAAAATTAATCTATACCACTTAATGACAAGTAACTTGTGGTAATTGTCCACAACAGAATAATTGCTTAGAACTAAGGTGTCTAATAAAAAGTCACCAGCCACATATGCCTATTTAAATTTAAATTTAAATCAACTAAAATTGAATGAAATAAAAATTCAGTTCTTCAATTGCAATATACACATTTCATGTTCTTAATAGCTGCATGATGCTAGTGGCTTCAGTATTGCAAGTCAAACTTCAGCATAGTTTATAGACCATTTTCATTATCACAGGAAGTTTTACTGTGCAGTGCTAGGAAAATGACCAGGAATATTACCTAAACTCCTTTCTGTTTCTGTACTACTCATAGTGGAATGTTGTATTTTGTACCTCACTAAAAGATAAATTATGGGGTTAAATATGACTTTCCAAACTCAGTCTTAATGACTGAGTCACAGAAAAATAATGCTCTGTGAAATGTGAAAAGATGTTCCATGAAAAATAAGAGGGAAAAATTCTATAGTGACATCTCTTTGGAAAATACTTCGTGCAATGGCCCATATTAGAGATTCACAGAATTTTGTACACTAGTACATTTTAAATGGCACTGAAAATTATATAGTAAGTATACGTTCAAATTTGTTACCCAAATGTTCAAAGAGAGAATAATTTTTTTCTTAGACCTCTCCATTTAAAAAAAATACTGAGAAACCCTATGATATGACTCTTAGGGCAGATCTCCTATGTGTAAATTTATTCATCAACTTGCAAGGTTGGTTCTGTTTTTAAGTGTCATTTAATATAAGAATGAATAAGCTACACAACTATGAGTTTACAATAAAAACATTACCTTCAAAAGAAAAATAAACAGAATTATTCTAAGGTAAAAAACCATTATCTTCATTTTACTTTTCACAGTAATTATGCAGTATATAGATGGTGAGTTTTACTTTAAAAACTCAATATTCAGTCACTTGCCCAAGGATAGCTAATTACACCATGCTAGAGAAGGATTTATAGCAAAATTTGTTTCACTCCAAATCTTGTTCCTTTTCTATTATTTTTAAAATTTTAATACTTTCTTCTCCAAAATACTGTGCAATATAGATCAATATGCAAAGCAGATAAATGGGCACTTTCTCAAATTGAACCTGTATTGGTGAATCAGAGCCCACGATCGATGTGAACATATCCTCCACTGTGGCCCCCAAAGAGACTGGATATCATTGCACTAGATTCCGCCACAGGCTAAGCACTATGCTTACTGGTGCAAATATAAAATAAGAAAACATGATCTTTTACTTCACGACAGCTTAAATCTAGAGAAAGGAAAATTGAGAAATCAAAACTTTAGTAGTTGCTCTAGTGCAATAAATGGCACCCTTGGTGTGTGGAAAAGAACATAAGTGTACCATGAGGAGTCACAGATGATTCACCAATGAGTTTCAACTGAGATGTAAAAAAAGTATTTATTGAATCCCTTGTCAGAAAAGCACTGGAGAACTTTTCAGGCATGGAGGAAGGCATGCACAAAAGCAAAGTGGAATGAGAAAGCTGGCAAGTTTAGAGTAGAGCAACTATTTTGCTAAAGTGGGCGTGCAGAGTGCCAAGCTGAGATAGTCCTCCACAATATGTCATGAATTTCTAATTTGTCAAGTTGAGATAAGGGGCCACTTAAGCAATTACAGCACAGAAATGACACAATTTTGTGAGTCAGAAACATAACTAAGTGTAGATATTAAACTGATTAGAGAGCAAGAAGCAGGGCAACCAGTTAAGAGACAATTGCAAGGATCTCAGAGAGAAATTTTGGATAATGGATAATGAGTAGTGTGTAGACCGTGGCAGAGGCAATGACAATAGAAAGCAATTTGAAAAAATAAATAAATAAAAAGATGCTGAGTTTTAGACACACTGTTATGACAGTGCTTGTGGAACATTCTTGTGAAGATATTCAATAAAAAGTTTGATTCAGAAGTCTGAAGTTCACAGGAAAAGTTAACTCTGGAGATGAACTCTAAATTTAATAGTGTCAGGTGGAGATTGTTTTTGTAGTAAAGGATAAGCAGATCCCTGTAAAGCATGGAAGATTAAAAAAGGGGGAAAAAAACAACAACTATGACTGAGTCCTGGAAAACACTAATACTGTAATGGTTGGTTAAGGGAAATAACTGACCAATTGATTTTCTCACTGAAGATGCCACTACTCCAGTATTATGAAGACCATCAGTGGCCACTGAGGTCACTTGATATTTTTTACATATTAGTGTTAACATTTTTACTAGCATCAAGGTGGGTAAAATACAAATAGAACACTCTAAATATGTGTTCTTCCCTGTCATAGTATCATAACTTTATCTGGATGAGTGATCATTATGTAAGGCTATCCAGCCTAAGAAGCAAGAGATTATTGAATTATGAGAAATTTCCAATCTGCACCTTCCTAAGGCCACTTTTCAAATCTTTAATTCTCCTTATATGTCTGAGCAGGCAATTGGTAATTAACTGGTAATGAATTTCATCATTTTTAAAATTAGTGTATTTTAAATGTTGCTGCCAAATCACTAAATTACATAAACATAACTCTTTAATTAATTATAACCAAATATTTCTACACCCACTAGAAAAAGAATCACATTCTACATATTTTTTTTCACTTTTCAAACTATGCTTAATTATATATTTTAAATAAATTTGGCAGAAAAGGCAGAATGTAAACATGTAGAAGTGAATTTATTTGAATAAGAACAAAGTTTCTTCTAAGATTGCGATATATGTTTTGAATGCACAGCAAAAACAAGGATCAAGATATGCTGGATATGCAAATCAAAACTAAAATGAGAATCACTTCACATCTGTAAGGATGACTGTTATGAAAACCACAAAATATAACTAGTGTTGGTGATATGTGGAGAAAACAGAACACTTGTACACTGTTAATGGGAAGGGAAAATAGCACAGCTGCTATGAAAAACAGTATGGAGTTTCCTTAAAAAAGTAAAAAATTGAACTACTATATATATAATATATATATTACATATATATATATTACATATTATATATATATAATATATATATAATATTTTTTATATATATAAAAAACTGAAATCAGAATCTCAGAGATACCTGCACTCTCATGCTTATAGCGGCATTATTCATGTAGCAAAACTATAATAAAGAAAATGTGATTGATACTCGTGTGTGTGAGTGTGTGTGTGTATTAATGAAGCATTCTTCAACCTTTAAAAAGAAGAAAATTCTTCCATTTGTGACAATATGGATAAGGCCAAAGGACATTATGCTAACTGAAATAAGTCAGATACAGAAAGACAATTACTGCATGATCTCTCTTATATGTGGAATCTAAAATAGTCAAACTCATAAAAGCAGAGAGTAGAATGGAGGTTGCCAGATGTAGGGAGCTGGGGGGAATAGGGAGATGTTGGTCAAAGGGGTACAAAGTTTCCGTTACACAAGATGAATAAATTCTGGAGATTTAATGTACCACATGGTGAATATTAACAATACTAGATAGGATTTTTTTTTAACATCTTTATTGGAGTATCATTGCTTTACAATGCTGTGTTAGTTTCTGCTGTATAACAGAGTGAATCAGCTATGTGTATACATATATCCCCACAAACCCTCCCTTTTGCGTCTCCCTCCCACCCTCCCTATCCCATGCCTCTAGGTGGTCACAAAGCACCCAGCTGATCTCCCTGTGCTATGCGGCTGCTTCCCACTAGCTATCTATTTTATATTTTGTAGTGTATATATGTCCATGCCACTCTTTCACTTCGTCCCAGCTTACCTTTCCCCCTCCCTCTGTCCTCAAGTCCATTCTCTACGTCTGAGTCTTTATTCCTGTCCTGCCCCTAGGTTCCTCAGACCATTTGTTTTGGTTTTTTTTAGATTCCATATATATGTGTTAGCATACAGTATTTGTTTTTCTCTTTCTGACTTGCTTCATTCTGTATGACAGACTCTAGGTCCATCCACCTCACTACAAATAACTCAATTTCGTTTCTTTTTATGACTGAGTAATATTCCGTTGTATGTATATGCCACATCTTCTTTATCCATTCATCTGTTGATGGACACTTAGGTTGCTTCCATGTCCTGGCTATTGTAAATAGTGCTGCAATGAACAGTGTGGTACATGACTCTTTGAATTATGGTCTTCTCATGGTATATGTACAGTACTGGGATTGCTCGGTCATATGGCAGTTCTATTTTTAGCTTTTTAAGGGACCTTCATACTGTTATCCATAGTGGCTGTATCAATTTACATTCCCACCAACAGTGCAAGAGGGTTCCCTTTTCTCCACACCTTCTCCACCATTTATTGTTTGTAGATTTTTTGATGATGGCCATTTTGACTGGTGTGAGGTGATACCTCATTGTGGTTTTGATTTGCCTTTCTCTAATGATTAGTGATGTTGAGCATCCTTTCATGTGTTTATAGGCAATCTGTATATCTTCTCTGGAGAAATGTCTGTTTACGTCATCCACCCATTTTTCAATTGTTTTTTTTTGTTTGTTTTTGATATTGAGCTGCATGAGCTGCTTGTATATTTTGGAGATTAACCCTTTATCAGTCACTTCATTTGCAAATATTTTCTCCCATTCTGAGGGTTGTCTTTTCGTCTTGTTTATGGTTTCCTTTGCTGTGCAAAAGGTTTTAAGTTTCATTAGGTCTCATTTGTTTATTTTTAGTTTTATTTCCATTTCTCTAGGAGGGGGGTCAAAAAGGATCTTGCTCTGATTTATGTCATAGAGTGTTCTGCCTATGTTTTCTTCTAAGCGTTTTATAGTTTTGGGCCTTACATTTAGGTCTTTAATCCATTTTGAGTTTTTTTGGTTTATGGTGTTAGGGAGCGTCCTAATTTCATTCTTTTACATGTAGCTGTCCAGTTTTCCAAGCACCACTTATTGAAGAGACTGTCTTTTCTACACTGTATATTCTTGCCTCCTTTGTCATAGATTAGGTGACCAAAGATATGTGGGTTTATCTCTGGGCTTTCTATCCTGTTCCATTGATCTATATTTCTGGTTTTTTGCCAGTACCGTACTATCTTGATTACTGTAGCTTTGCAGAATGGTCTGAAGTCAGGGAGCCTGATTCCTCCAGCTCCCTTTTTCTTTCTCAAGATTGCTTTGGCTATTCGGGGTCTTTTGTGCTTCCATAGAAATTGTAAAATTTTTTCTTCTAGTTCTGTGAAAAATGCCATTGGTACTTTCATAGAGATTGCTTTGAATCTGTAGATTGCTTTGGGTAGTAGAGTCATTTTCACAGTGTTGATTCTTCCAATCCAAGAACATGGTATATCTCTCCATCTATTTGTATCATCTTTAATTTCTTTCATCAGTGTCTTATAGTTTTCTGCATACAGGTCTTTTGTTTCCTTAGGTAGGTTTCTTCCTAGGTATTTTATTCTTTTTGTTGCAATGGTAAATGGGAGTGTTTCCTTAATTTCTCTTTCAGATTTTTCATCCTTAGTGTATAGGAATGCAAGAGATTTCTGTGCATTAATTTTGAATCTTGCTACTTTACCAAATTCATTGATTAACTCTACTAGTTTTCTGGTAGCATCTTTGGGATTCTCTATGTAGAGTATCATGTCATCTGCAAACAGTGACAGATTTACTTCTTTTCTGATTTGGATTCCTTTTATTTCCTTTTCTTCTCTGACTGCCATGCCTAAAACTTCCAAAACCATTTTGAATAACAGTGGTGAGAGTGGGCACCCTTGTCTTGTTCCTGATCTTAGAGGAAATGGTTTCAGTTGTTCACCATTGAGAATGATGTTGGCTGTGGGTTTGTCATATATAGCCTTTATTATGTTGAGGTAGGTTCCTTCTATGTCCACTTTCTGGAGAGTTTTTATAATAAATCGGTGTTGAATTTTGTTGAAAGCTTTTTCTGCATCTACTGAGATTATCATATGGTTTTTATCCTTCGATTTGTTAATATGGTTTATCACATTGATTGATTTGCATATACTGAAGAATACTTGCATTCCTGGAATAAACCCCACTTGATCATGGTGTATGATCCTTTTAATGTGCTGCTGGATTCTGTTTGCTAGTATTTTGTTGAGGACTTTTGCATCTATATTCATCAGTGATATTGGCCTGTAGTTTTCTTTTCTTGTGACATCTTTGTCTGGTTTTGGTATCAGGTGATGGTGACCTCGTAGAATGAGTTTGGGAGCGTTCCGCCCTCTGCTATATTTTGGAAGAGTTTGAGAAGGATAGGTGTTAGCTCTTCTCTAAATGTTTGACAGAATTCACCTGTGAAGCCATCTGGTTTTTGGTTTGTTGGCTTTTGTTTGTTGGAAGATTTTTAATCACAGTTTCAATTTCAGTGCTTGTGATTCGCCTGTTTATATTTTCTATTTCTTCCTGGTTCAGTCTTGGAAGGTTATACTTTTCTAAGTATTTGTCCATTTCTTCCAGGTTGTCCATTGTATTGGCATAGAGTTGCTTGTAATAGTCTCTTAGGATGCTTTGTATTTCTGCAGTGTCTGTTGTAACTTCTCCTTTTTCATTTCTAATTTTATTGATTTGAGTCCTCTCCCTCTTTTTCTTGATGAGTCTGGCTAATGGTTTATCAATTTTGTTTATCTTCACAGAGAACCAGCTTGTAGTTCTATTGATATTTTCTATTGTTTTCTTTGTTTCTATTTCATTTATTTCTGCTCTGATCTTTATGATTTTCATCACTTTAAATATGTCCTGCCACTCCCTTCTGGCCTGCAGAGTTTCTGCTGAAGGATCGGCTCTTAACGTTATGGGGATTCCCTTGTATGGTATTTGTTGCTTTTCCTTTGCTGCTTTTAATATTTTTTCTTTGTATTTAATTTTTGATAGTTTGATTAATATGTGTCTTAGCATGTTTCTACTTGGATTTATCTTGTATGGGACTCTCTGTGCTTCCTGGACTTGACTATTTCCTTTTCCATGTTACGGAAGTTTTTGACTATAATCTCTTCAAATATTTTCTCAGACCCTTGTTTTTAGTCTTTTTCTTTTGGGACCCCTATAATTCAAATGTTGGTGCATTTAGTGTTGTCCCAGAGGTCTTGAAGACTGTCCTCATTTCTTTTCATTCTTTTTTCTTTATTCTGCTCTGTGGTAGTTATTTCCACTACTTTATCTTTCAGGTCACTTATCCGTTTTTCTGCCTCAGTTATTCTGCTATTGATTCCTTCTAGAGTATTTTTACTTTCATTTATTGCGTTGTTCATCATTGTCCGTTTCCTCTTTAGGTCTTCTAGGTCCTCGTTAAATGTTTCTTGTATTTTCTCCGTTCTATTTCTGAGATTTTGGATCATCTTTACCATCATTACTCTGAATTCTTTTTCAGGTAGACTGCCTACTTCCTCTTCATTTGTTTGGTCTGGTGGGTTTTTACCTTGGTCCTTCATCTGCTGCATATTTCTCTGTTTTCTCATTTTGTTTAACTTACTGTGTTTGGGTTCTCCTTTTCGCAGGCTGCAGGTTCATAGTTCCCGTTATTTTTGGTGTCTGCCCCCAATGGTTGAGGGCATTCAGTGGCTTGTGTAGGCTTCCTGGTGGAGAGGACTGGTGCCTGTGTTCTGGTGGGTGGGGCTGGATCTTGTTCTTCTGGTGGGCAGGGCTGCGTCCGGTGGTGTGGTTTGGGGTGTCTGTGAAGTTAGTATGACTTTAGGAAGCCTCTCTGCTAATGGGTGGGTTTGTGTTCCTGTCTTGCTAGTTGTTTGGCATGGGGTGTCCAGCACTGGAGCTTGCTTGCTGTTGGGTGGAGGTGGGTCTTAGTGTTGAGATGGAGATCTCTGGGAGAGCTCTTGCTGATCGATATTACATTGTGCCAGGAGTTCTCTGGTGGTCCAGTGTCCTGGACTCGGCTCTCCCACCTCGGAGCCTCAGGCCTGACACGCAGCAAGAGCATCAAGACCCTGCCAGCCACACAGCTCAGAAGAAAAGGAAGGAAAAAAAAGAACAGATAGAACCCCAAACAGAATGGTAAAATCAAAACTAAACAGAGAAAATCACACAAAGAAACATACACACACCACACTCATAAAAAGAAAACAAAGAACAAAAAGACGAAAACAGAGAATGCTAGGACAAATGGTAAAAGCAAACCTAAACAGACAAAATTACACCAAGAAACATATACATACACACTCACAAAAAGAGAAAAAAGGGTGAAAAAAATTTAAAAACAAAAATATTTAAAAACTAAAAAATAATAAAACTAAAAATTAAAAAAAATTAAAACATAATTTTTTTTTAAAAAAAAGGAAGAGAGCAACCAAACCAATAAACAAATCTACCAATGATAATAAGCGTTAAAAACTACACTAAGATAAACACAAAATCAAAAACAATTCAGACACAGAAAGCAAATCCCAAGTCTACAGTTGCTCCCAAAGTCCATCGCCTCAATTTTGGGAACAATCGTTGTCTATGCAGGTATTGCAACGTTGCAGGGTTTATCAAGTTGATTGTGGGGATTTAATCTGCTGTTCCTGAGGCTGCACAGAGAAATTTCTCTTAATCTTTCTTGTTTGCACAGCTCCTGGGGTTCAGCTTTGGTTTTGGCCCCGCCTCTGCATGTAGGCCACCCTCAGGAGTCTGTTGCTGCCCAGACAGGACAGGGTTAAAGCAGCAGCTGATTAGGACTCTCTTGCTCACTCAGGCTGGGGAAAGGGAGGAGTATGGTAGTCATAATTGGAATGTGGGGCGAGTCTGCGGCAGCAGAGGCCAGTGTGACATTGCAACAACTTGAGGTGCACCGTGTGTTCTCCTGGGGAAGTTGTCCCTGGATCACAGGACCCTAGCAGTTACATGATACACAGGCTCCTGGGGGGGTGTAGGTAGTGACCTGCACTTGCACACAGGACTCTTGGTGGCAGTGGTGGCAACCTTAGTGGTTCATGCCCGTCTCTGGGGTCTGAGCTGATAGTTGTGGCTCGTGCCTGTCTCTGGAGCTCACTTCAGCAGTGCTCTGCCTTCTGTGGGCACACAGAGCAGGAATCTCCTCTCCTTGTGCACCCCAAAACAATGGTCTCTTGCCTCTCTGGCAGGTCCAGACTTTTTCCCGGACTCCCTCTTGGCTAGCTGTGGCGCACTAGCCTCCTTCAGGCTGTCTTAACACAGCCAACCCCAGTCCTCTCCCTTGGGTCTGACCTCTGAAGCCTGAACCTCAGCTCCCAGCCCCCATCCACCCTGATGGGTGAGCAGACAAGCCTCTCAGGATGGTGAGTTCTGGTCGGCAACAATCCTCTGTGTGGAAACTGTCCACTTTGCCCTCTGCACCCCTGTTGCTGTGCTCTCCTCCATGGTTCTTAAGCTTCCCCCTGCCCAGCCCTCATCCCTGCCAGTGAAGGGGCTCCCTAGTGCATGGAAACGTTTCCTTCTTCACAGCTCCCTCCCAGAGGTGCAGGTCCCATCCCTATTTTGTTGTCTCTGTTTTTTCTTTTTTCATTTGCCCTACCCAGGTACTAGGGATTTTCTTGCCTTTTGGGAAGTCTGAGGTCTTTGACCAACATTTGGTAGGTGTTCTGTCGGAGCTGCTCCACGTGTAGATGTACTTTTGATGTATTTGTGTGGAGGAGGTGATCTCCATGTCTTACTCCTCTGCCATCCTGAAGGTCTCCTATATTGGGTTCTTGAAATTTGCTAAAGGGTAACTATGTGAAGTGATGGGTATACTAATTAGCTCGATTATGGTGATCTTTCACAATATGTACAAATATCAAATCATCAAGTTGTACACCTTAAATATTTCAAATGCCTATTTGTCAATTATGCCACCCAAAAAGCTGAAAAAAGGCTAAATGATCAGTCAAGATTTTATGTTTAAATTTTGAGGAATTGGAAAGGTTATATTTGATAGAAATTAATGAAGTACATATGAATATTCAATGACAGTATTTTTCATCAAAAAGTCATCTGCTCATGTGGCATCTTTTGTACAATAGCATTTGAACAACACTCATATGTCCTAATACAACTACCTGGCTCCAAAGTTTTGTGATGTACAAAATCAAAATATAATTACAACTAATAAGTTGTTCAAAAGAGTATTTTAGAACAAACGAAGATAGTTCCAAAGGATTTTTTTAAGGTTTTAAATAGTGATAGTATTATTAGAGTCAGCATAGAAACTTTCAGAATTACAATATTGAAGAAGATAACACTTACTTGGATGTGTTCCATCATGTTTGCTGTTTTTTATAAAATGTATAATTGATCTAGAAATACAATAGATAGCATACACCAAACTAGTGGCTAACTGTGTTGCTGAGCAGGCTTCTTTTGTCAGAACCGCTTATTGAACAGACAAGAAATAGCTGAACTTAGCACATAATATATTTGCATATAAATTGCATTTCTAAAATTATTAAAAATAGCTTATCTCAGGTAGATTAAGAATTACCCTCTTTAAAATTTACAAAATCAATTTGCATATCCAGACCTTTAAAACTGGTAACGAAATTTTAAATGGTGCATCCTATAGATGAATAATTAAATCCACACTCTAGTTTATTAAGGTCTAACTTTGATAATTCTTGTTTTATTAAACCAAAGACATATTTTTATTTTTATTTTTTTTGCAGTACTCGGGCCTCTCCCTGTTGTGGCCTCTCCCGTTGTGGAGCACAGGCTCTAGACACGCAGGCCCAGCGGCCATGGCTCACGGGCCCAGCAGCTCTGCAGCACGCGGGATCCTCCCGGACCAGGGCATGAACCTATGTCCCCTGTATTGGCAGGCAGACTCTCAACTACTGGGCCACCAGGGAAGCCCAAACCAAAGACATATTTTTAGTGAGGAAAAACATTCCTGATGGTACTTTGTTACACACAGTAGTATCTTACAGAAAAAGACGATTTTAATTTCTATATAAATTATTATTTGAAACAGTTTACTTTGAAACAAATGAGGCAGTAAAATAGCAGAATGAAACAACTAAAAGAAAAACAGGTAAAATAAGCACATTATTTTTCCTTTGCTCTCAGTTAAAGGCTATGTTTAAAATCCCATGATTTTAGTCAATACTACATTTTACATCTAAAGAGTTAGGGCAGTTACATTAAATTCAGAAACAAAGGGGAAAAATGTCCAGTATGACTTCTATTTCTAAATATCATTCTGGTTTAAACCATTAATGTAAAAAATATAAATTGTAAATAAGAAATACAAATGACAGATAAACACTGAATATAATCTATGAGTTAAAAATTCAATTAAATAGTAATAAGGTACAGTTTGGCTGATGAATTATCAAACATTTTAATAATGAGAATAATAATGCTACCTAGGGTGCAGTGAACATGTCTCAGGCATTCATAGGTTAGAATTAAATTAGTACATCTAGTTTGAAATCATTTGGGCAGTGTTTGTCTCCCCTCTCCCAGCTTCCTCCACCCTGCCCCCATTGATCAGTAAAGTTCCTAGTCACAGCAAGAGTCTTTAAAAAGAGGCCGTTACTTTGTGACCAAAGAATTTCGTCTCTAAGAATCGACAATAATAAAGAGTAAAAATTGGGCCACAGAGTTGTGAGAAAAAAGATGTTCATAGAAAAGATATTAGTAAGAAACACAACTGGAAATAGTAAATGTTTGATGATGGGTAAATAGATGACTACATAGTACATCTATATAAAAAATTCTATAAAGCTATCTAGAATTATGCTTTATAAGAATATTTAATGATATGAAAAAATGCTCACAATATATGTGAAGTGCATAAAGGAGAAAATAAAATTGTATAATTTGGTAAAAATAAAAACAAATAAACATATACACACAAGCTTAGAAAGTCTGAAAGGATAGATGAGAAAGATGATATAGACAGATGATAGAGAGATAATGATAGGTAGACAGAAAGAGAGAAATGAGTCAGACAGAATATTGATTACTCCTTGGCAGAATTATGGGTAAACTTTTTCTTCTTTTTGCCCTCCTGGGATGAATATGTATTAGTTTTATTATTTTTTAAAAAAGAAGATGTTGTAAACTTCAAAGACATGCATTTTATTACATAATTTATCCCATTTTAATTGTTTAGAAGAGTAACAGCTCTAGCTGTAACATTTAATAAATATATTATTTTGGCAAAATCTGGCCCCTTCTCCACTTTGTCCTTCTCTCATTCCTAGATGTAGCTTTAGAACATGATTTATACAGAAATTAGCAGAGTATAATTATTAAATAATGACACTGCTCTTGAATGCAGTGATTCAAAAATAAAATATAAGTAAATAAATTCTTCATAAAAATGACACTATTTCACGGAAGTGCACTACCAGAGATTGCTGGTTGATTAAAGCTTCAGGAAGATACATTTGTTTTCTAGTTCCATACTTATTGATTCTGTTGTAATAACTGCAATGCAGAATTACTGCTTGCACTTACCTCAGCACAAGAAGCCTGTTGTTTATTTTAATCAGAACATTATGTTTCCTATTTTACTTTTCAATTTCCTAGATGTATCGAGAAAATGAAAATGAGGTTAAAAAAAAAAAAACCTGGCACCTGACTCCAGTTTATATCACCTAAAAGTACAATGGGAAATGTAAGAGTTTATATGTAAACAAAGAAAATTTTAACATCTCAGAAATTGAAATGACAATAGTCTATGATGCTCAAATAAAGCTATAATTGTAAATATTTTTATTTTCATATTAGAAAAAAATCTAACATTTGGGTACACTTATCTCCTTTCCATGTTATTGATTTTCTATAATGAGGTTTATAATGGAAAAGTTGGAACAAATATGAATGATAAACTCTGTATTGCTTTTTTTTTTTTGGTTTGCAAAAATTTTTGCTAATATACATTTTGAATCATGGTAACACAATTCTGTTTCCAGGGATATGAAGATTCAGTAGCAAAAAACAATTTATTTTCAAATGACAACCATTACAGACTTCTTTCTAACACTTCAGTATCCTACAGTACAATAGTAAAGTGACAAATAGTAATAGTGTTTTCTGCTCATTCTAGATACAGAGGTAAATTAATTTGGGAATACATTTCAGGTTTTCTTTTCTTTTTATAAATTGGGACAAAGACAAACTCAAGATGGGTTTTAAGCATTTTCAGTAGAGTGTTAGAAAATATAGACAACTTATCATCTTTAAAGGTGTTTTAGCCTAATTTTATCTCTCTTTTACTGTATAAATTTTGAAATATTTTGGAGGTAAATTGAAATTTTTAAATTATCCCCTACACTGGTTGAGATAAAGTTAGATTAACTTATTTCTTAGATCTTTACAGTTCCAATTAGATGTTATAGATTTTACCCTTTGTATTAATTAATGTAGGATAGGCTAAAAAACAACTGGACCCAAATATGTAAGAGATCAGCACAATGAAAAGTTATTTCCCATAGTCCATGGAGTTTGCAAGTTAACAGGGTATAGGAAGTGTCTCCACTGCAAAATCATTTGAGAATCAACACTGAGGGCAACTTCTCTAACATCAGTTTGCAGTTTCCACGATTGCCCTGAGGATCATATTCCCAACCCAGCAGCTCTCAGAACACTATCTTTTGGGGGTTTTATAGAGGCTTCATTACACAGGCATGGCTGATTAAATTATCAGCCACTGGTGATTGAACTGGATCTCCAGCTCCTCTTCCCTCCCTGGAAGTCAAGAGTTGGGGTGAAAGTTCCAACCCTCCAATCACATGATTGATTCTCTAGGCAATCAGCCCTCATTCTTAGGTGTGGTCCAAAAATCACCTCCTTAGCATAACAAAAGACAGATTTATCTCTCTCATCAGTTAGGAAATTCCTAAGGTTTTAGAAGTTCTGCACCAGAAATGAAGAAGAAGACCAAATATATATTTCTTATTATAAATTACAATATCACATCTTCAATGGCCACATCTGAAGTGGGTGGGGTGGAGGATGACCTACTTGGAAGCTTTACAGTTTGGACAACTATTTTCCTGCTGGTGAAATTCCTGGCAACAATTGGTTGATGATCACATACTCTTATTGGCAGATAAGGGCTTCTTGTTGACTTTTCATTTTAATACAATATCAGACTTACAGAAAAGTTGCAAGAATAATGCTAAAATCTCCATATCCATATCACTGAAATTCCCAAATTGTTAATGATTTTATGGGCTTGTGGTTTGCAAGTTAATACAATTCCATTGAAAATGAATTTGCTTCTGGTAAGTTCCATGTTCCAGTCATTTTCATATTCTAGTTAAGCCAGAGTTTTTTCTTAGCTATAGTTTTTAAGTCAACTCTACTAAGTTGGTTTTATTTCTTTGTTCTTGTAAGGCCAACTGGCCCGAGGCAGGGGAACACAATCAGATTCACAGGTTGCATCAGATCGAAATTCTCCGGACCACCCAGTTCCAGAAATTGCCCTGGAGACATTCCGGACCACCCAGTTCCAGGAACTGACCTGGGGACTTTCCACCCGGCCCAGCCTTCCCGCCTTTCGAGGGGCGGGGCTAACTGTCCCCCAGGATACCCGAAAAGACCACCAAATAAGGAATACCCTGCGCCCTTCCAGATTCACCACACCCCTTTCCCTTCTTCCCCTATAAAATCTTGCCCAACCCTCGCCCGGGTGCGACTTCTCTGGCCCATTTCTCTCGGACCAGTGAACCTCGCCCAGGAGCGCTCCCTAATAAAGCTCACTTGAAGCTTTCCTCTGTTTCGCGGTGCCGTTTGTTAAGATCCGACCTTACAGTTCTTTCTCTTCCTCCACACATGCTGCTGCTACTTCCTTCCTTCCTTCCTTCTCTTCTTCTACCCTCCCCCCACCCTGCTCGCGCGCGCGCGCTCTCTCTCTCTCTATCTCTTTAAGCTCATCTGAAGCAACAGGAGTGAATGAGAAGACAACCTCTTTCAAGCTGATTTTTGCACAAGCTGAAGCCCCTTGTGTATGTCTTTGGTTCTTAAAGCTTTTTTCAGTCTTTTCTCCAATTGTAAAAGGTTCAGAGCAGTTTTGTTTTCCAATCCTATGATGCTTCTAATCTGGTTTCTCTATTCCTTTCAACACCTGTTTAAAAGCAGCTAATTCATGCCTGTGCTCAGCTCTTTCCCATAATACATGGCTCAGTGCAGCAAATAACAGTCACAAATCTATTAACATTCTGACTTTTTCTCATCACTTCTCCTAGAGCTCCAGGTCCAGTAGACACTTGGTTAACCTTCCAAGTAATTGCAGGTGAGTGTTTTCAAAATGCTTTGCCACCACATAGCCCACATCTCCACTTGCCTCTTGCTGTATATATTTTTCTCACCATGACCTCTATTTGTTTTTCTGTTGTTAGAGCAAAAATTTATGTTTTAACACATTTTAATTTTTTACAGCATCACTCCATTTCAAAATCATCATTTTTTTCCTACTATATGTCGAAATGGAACTAAACATATTCAAGAGAGTAGTATTCTCATGCAAATGTGTAGGGACATTCCAAGTCAATGACCAAGCATGGGGGTACAGTAGGGTCAGTCTAGGAGTTTCTATTTAGGGCAGAAGGAAAGGAAAAAAGGATGGAGTGCTCTTGGGCGATTTTTATAGGATGGACTGGAAAATGTGCACATCACTTTCTCTCACATACCACTGGAGAATGCTTGATCACCTAGTCACAGCAATCTGCAAGGAAAGTCAAGAATACAACCTTAGTTTGTGTGCCCAGGAAAAAAAGTACAGGTGGGCAGGACATGGTCAACTCACTTCTAAATTTCTCAAAAGTGGTTGCATAATTTATGAGGAACCAAGTATAATATGAAAATATAAAAGTAGGCAAAGGAAAAGTATAAGTAAATGTATTCAAAGGACAGAGCAACAATAACCACTGAATTGTTAGTCATTTCATAATTTGCATTTTATAAATTGAGAGGAAACACTTCTTCCTTCAGTTCCTTGAATGAATGTATAGATTCCCCTAATCACTGTTACTTTGCTTATACATGTCTTGTTACTGGTGATGATAAGTTTAAAATTAAGCTATGAGGTTTTATATTTTGTTTCACGGAGTAATGTGCACTTGGCAAAAAATAAAGCAGAAATTGTAGTAAATCAAGTTTTAATAAAGCTCTAATTTCTGATCACTCTGTGACTTAGATACAATTATGTCAGTCAAAAGGCAAATATTACTTTCCTTAAAAAAAAAAATATCTTTTAAAAGTAGGAAGGATTTTCTCTGCTACATAATTAATTCCTGTTACGATTATCATGTTTCTTTTTGTTTTTTTGGTATAGTTCAGGATTTTCTCCTGGCAGGGGAGAAGCACACTGAACTGTAAAATGGATGTTCAACAATGTATTTTTAAAAATATTTTAAGTGTTTATTTTCACTTTTTTTTTTATTTGGCCGCACCGCGCGGGGATGTGGGATCTTAGTTTCTCAGCCAGGGATCGAAACTGTGCCCCCTGCAGTGGTAGTGCGGATTTTTAACCACTGGACCACCAGGGATGTCCTCAACAATGTATTTTTAATACTGAATGCAGAGTATATTTTATTACCCCTTTCTAGCCTTTACATCTGTAACAAAGGGATTTTAATATATCCTGAATTTGGTCAAGGACAATAAAGTATATTAATGTGGCAATAGTATCCTATGTGTGAATAAAAAGTAAAGACTATGATTATATTTTTTAAGCATTGAGTATCAGAAATTATTTAATCTTCACAAAACATAAGGTAGATCCTATCATTATGCCTGTCTTATAGATAAGAAAATTGAGGCTCAATAGCCTCATTACTTATCCAAGATCCAAAAACAAAACAAAAAATAAAATAATAAAGGTATCCATAGAGACAGAATATAAGCACCCATCTATCTGATCCTAAAATTCGGTAAAAATCGCCAATATATTCCCCTATATTATAATAGCAAAATTTTTATAGTGTTTAATTAGTGCTAACATGCTTACAGAGGCTTTCTATCTATTAACTTATTTAATCCTCACAACAACTGAATGGGGAAGGTATTACTTTAATTATGGAAGAGGAACATGAAGCATGGAAATGTTAAACAGACTGCTCATGTTCACACAGCTAGTAAGTGGGTGGGCTAGGATTCAACCCCAGGCTGTTTGGCTCCAGGATCTGTCTATTTAACTACTTTATGCTGTGTCTCACAAAACACTACATTCCCACCAAGAAGGAAGTTAATTAGAAGAATAAGTGACCATTTGGCATCAACCAGGGCAAACTGTTGACTTGCAATACATGCTTGTTAAACTGATTATATCCAATTTCCTTTTGGTTAACTGTTGGTTACCGACTATATTGTCCATCTGAAAAATACTTTTTCTTTTAATCTGTTGATCTGCACACTTCCTACATATTCAGGCCCTGAAGTCTATTTTTCTAGGAATAATTACAATTAATCAATTATATAAATATGGCATTCCTTTCTACACACATTTTATTCTGCATTTCAAACCAGGCAGGACACAATGAGATTATGTTATACATGCAGCATGACTTTAGTTATGAATGACAGAATCATATCTCATATCCTCAAATCTATGATACTCATCTATTTCTCTCACTCAACCGACATTGCAGTGTTATAAATATAACAGTCCTACAGCTTCAACTTTAATGACCGCAGGGACATGTACATTTTGGTGAAAAATTGAACATAAGCTGTTTTCTACAATGAAAGTAAAGTTTCATTGTCAAAATAAAGAAATTTATGGAGAGTAATTTGATTCTAAAAAAATAAAATTTCATCCCAGTTCATCCTATCTCGTTATCATGACTTTAATATCAAAAACAAAACAAACAGAAGATTAAAGTGATGACAATGAACGCATATGCGCTGCAGTTGGTAGGGCTTAAACTATTTTCTTCTTTACCTGGGTAATTTGATCTTCCACCACTTTCTGTTTCAGAAGGTTATTTACCATTTCTCCACACTATATGGCACAAATGCAAGTATGACTATCAAATGGAATACTGGCTCTGAGCGCCGAGTGGATTTGCTCTTGTGCATGGCCGCACGTGGAGAATCTGCTGCTTGGGGCTGGTCCTCTAAAGGAGTGGCATTCAGGCCTGAATTCTGATGATTACCAACCCCCCACTTGTCCATCCTTAGATTTAGATTTATTTCTCACCAAGATCCTTCTGAGAAGATAATACAGGTGTTCCACACTGAGGCAGCAAATACCGCCTCTGCTCAGCAGCATACTTAGTTCACTTTATGGATCAGTCTTTCTTTAGTGCTCTAACAGGTTTGGGACTCAGAGAAAGAGTTAAAGATATAACCCAAAGACAGCACATCTAAGCGTTCCAATGAACTGGAAACATTATTCCTGAAAGCAGAGAAAAGGAGTGCTCTCTGAAAAGAGGAATAAACTTTAGTTTTAACTGATGGAGGTAACTAAGCATCAGTATACTCAGCAATGAGCTCTATCAGATGTCTTCCTCTAATTTTAAAACTCACAGCACCAGAATAAAAATGCATTCCATAAAAGCAAGTAGTAGAGTATCCTTTTTACTTCTCCATTTATTTATATTCAGAATCTCCAGAAAGATAGCCATGCATGAATACT
The DNA here is from genome assembly GCF_964374135.1 of Grampus griseus. Lineage (NCBI taxonomy): Eukaryota > Metazoa > Chordata > Mammalia > Artiodactyla > Delphinidae > Grampus > Grampus griseus. The sequence goes on from NC_139018.1 coordinate 70,878,190, forward strand.
ATCTCCTCATTCTGTAGTTAGGGAAACTGAGAAATCGATGAATTAATTAAGCAGATGACACCACTAGTTGAAAAACAATTTTTTTTCAAGGCCAGAGATGTACCATAAAACTATAAACTATTTTTTACTTTAGGTGAAGTGAAAGGAGAAGATTAAACAGATTCATTACTATTGCTCCCCCAAGATGTCAGCTACCAAAAGTAGATAAGATGGGTGATTGTGAGTGTCTTACTCAGACCTTCTTCTACTTACAACCTTTATAAATGTCTTAGCAGTTCCTCATTAACAGGGACTACCTAATCTTAAAGTAAGGCATTCCCTAATGAGTGAATTAGATAACATGAATGTACAAAATTGACCCATATCAAGAGCCTCATCTTCAGTGCTAAGGAGAAAAAGCCACTAGGACACGTAAAAATGTTTGTTTCCTCAATGTAATCTAGAAGCTGTACTTGGTTCTACTCTATTCTTTTCACATTTCTGTCATCTTTAAGTGGATCCAAATCTAAGTAATATTTGTAAACAAATTAGAACATTACCTAAAGAGAATAAAGCATTTAAATAGGTACTCTTTTGTTCTCAGGATACTTCCCTTAGGAAAAAAACCTTAAAATTTAATTTCAATAGTAGGGTGGAAATGGTTAATGATCATGTATTTCTGAACTGCTTATCTTATCTAATCACAATACCAAAGACTTATTTCAGAAAGCTCAACAGAGTCTTTTGATTAATTTTTTACTATATCATTAATAATTACAAATGAGTTCTGAATTAAGAATTGTGTGTATCTTTCTGTTAACACTTTTTCTTTACCCACATTTCCAGAGACAACATTTTCCATTTCATTCCAAGCTTTCCATAGTCACCTCACTTAAGAGCAAGAAAAAGACACAATAATGAGAAAATAGAACAAACAGCAGCTAATGGAAGGAGCAGTCCAGAAAAAGCTGTAATGGCAGTTCCACCCAGACAGCAAAGGAATGCAGCATTTTCACTGAGCGCTACCTGACATTCAATAATCAAGGGAAAGCCTTAATTGATGATACTTCATTAGCATAATGAGTTGGAGCTGGGAAAAGAGAGTCCCTTATTAATTAATCAAGCAAAGCACAAACTGTTTCAGTCTCCTACACTCTGCCATTTTCCATTAATCAAGAAAATGTGTATTAAAGTCATTTGAAATCTCAGCATGTGGATTATCATTCCAAGGAAGAGCAATAGAAAAGAGGTTTGCCCAGCTGTACACATCTGCTCTGGACTCATGCATGCCTTCAGTTCAGACTTGCAAGGCTGAAACCATGCACAGAGGGCACAGAGTAAGTGGTTCTCTAAAACATGTAAATCACCATCTTATTAGGAAAGTAAACAAAATCCCATCAACCTCACTAGGGAAAAAAGAAAAAAAAAGATAATTAACTTCATTTGCCATTCCTTCACCTATTGTCCAAAATCTATACTGCATGAAATATTATAAAATACATATGTAAACAGAATCTTTATAATAACCTGTTCAACACCCACACATGACTCCAGGTTCACTATTTCTAGTTCTTCATACTCCATTTGGTCATGGGAGAAATGACTATTGATGGTGGGCTCTGGTACAAAGAAGTCATACACCCCATACACCCTAGGTCTCCAACTAACCACAGGCACAGGTGTTGAGAATCAATGCTAATGAGGTTAACAAGCCAAGATCAAAACTGTGGAATCCCTACAGCAGAATGGACTTCAAGAGAGGCTAAAACCACAACTCTATTATTGTAAGGTCACTTCCCTGTGATGTCTCTTATAATCAGGGGAGAGGTGGCTGTCAACATCTTAATGAGACAATGAAAGTTACTGTAGGGTTTTGAAAACAGATCATTGGAAAAGAAGTCTATACACTGGGTTTTAGATGTAGCTTTTTTTTTTTTTTTTGCGGTACGCGGGCCTCTCACTGTTGTGGAGCACAGGCTCAGCGGCCATGGCTCACAGGCCCAGCCGCTCCGTGGCATGTGGGATCCTCCCGGACCAGGGCACGGACCCGTGTCCCCTGCATCGGCAGGCGGACTCTCAACCACTACGCCACCAGGGAAGCCCCTAGATCTAGCTTTGACAACTACTATCTACCTACAGGACTTAGTTTAACCCCTTGGTGAGTAGGGACTTGAGTTTACTCCTATATGGTAAGAAGCTGGAACTAGAGAAACTCTTAAGTCAATTCTGGCTCTTGTAGTCTACGATCAGATGCCATTAAGAAGGCAGTTCAAAGCAGGTAAGGGTCTGATTTACTCATTTAACCAACCATGCAATTTTAGAATGATGATTTAATCAAATTCCTTACTTGCTTTGTATCTATCTGTGGTAGCGCCTCCATGTTCAATTGTGCCAGTTGTGCACCATCCAGATACAGGGGGCGTCCTTTGCAAAGACTAGAAGTGACCAGTGCTCCTTAAAGTTATGCAGTGCCCAGGCTGCATGGCCCTATATGACGGCCATGAAAAACCAGCCATGTAAAATCAAGGTCAATTTCATATTTATCTCTATTTGTTCCAGTCCAGAAAAGATTTGAAGAATTATTCAAATCTTAGTGGTTCCAGAATAAGTGGAAAAAATAAAAACTCCGATCAAGCAGAATACGATTTTATCCATTGCCTATTTATCAGCATTATTTTTAAGTGCTTGATATTCAAAAGACAAATTTGTTTGACAGAAAGTGATTCATCTAAATATTCAAGTGGGTGCATTAAGCCCAGTAACAAAATAAATTCAAATCTGAAGCGCTCCTGGCATTCTAGAACTTAAGTGCAGTGATATACAGATCACGAGAAAAGAGCCATTACCACTCCAGGGGCTCTTTCATGTCAGCTAAATTGATTCCAAGTCCTGAACATTAACTGTTTGAGCTCTGAGTGGAGATGGGCATTACCTCCTTGCAGTGCAATAAACTGTATCAATTTGGAAAGAGCTTGGCTTTGTGATGAGAAAGATTTTATAGTAATAAATTGTATTTGGCAACTTGAAAATGACTGAAGCCATCATCTATAACATGGAGTGATAACCAGGGACTGCATGGTTTCACTAGCTATTTTTTCTTATAAATATTTTATTGATTTTTTTTTTTAGGCCCACAAAGATTCCCTGGTATCATAAAGTTGGTTTAATGCATACAATAGACTTTGTTTCATGCATATAAAATGAAATCTTCTCTCAGGTATGGTAGAAATAGGAAAAATGCTTGGTATGTGCAGGATCTATTTTTGAGTTCCAACTATTAACTTTCCAGGAAGACTTTCAGATCTTTTCACTATCTGCTGAATATACTTGCAATGTGTTGTCCCTGTGTACAAGTATTATCAGTAAATAAACATCAAAACTAATGTTAAAATGAGAAAACATTATATGTCAAAGGCAAAAGTTAGCATAATTAAAAACAAACACAAAGGAAAGGGCAGAGACATAGAGTGGTAGCAATTCTTTTTCTTAGAGACTGAGAAACAGTATCAGAAATATGTTTATTTCAATAAGTATCAGATAGCTACATTTTGATAAAGAATGGCTCTCTCCTACTGTTGTGAAAATAATAAATTCCTATTAAAAGGTAAGAGTTGAGATAAATTAAAAAGATGGAACTCATTATTTTGAGAGTATAAACGAAGGCTGAAAGAATTGCTCCACATGAAATAGAGCACAATAACAGAGCTATTTAAAAAAATTCTATAGATGGTTAATTTATTAGAGATTTAAATATTTTCAAATTTTAAGTACATTTATTTTAAAATGTGGGTTGAATTTCAGAGAGGTGCTAAGTTTAAGGGCTTGCCCAGCAACCTTTGAAATGATTTTACTTCTTCTGAAAAAGCCAGCCGAATTCATCAAGTAAGAACTTAATTCTTGTTTTGGAAGACGCATTATCCTTTTCGGGCCAATTAGAATATTATTTTGTGTGTGACGTAAGAGCAATGCCACAAACAAACAAATAAAACCACTCCTAAAATATGTGCAAAAACTAAAGTACATCTGGAGAGAAATGAAATAAAAGTCCAAAGAATATTATTATTAGAGAAAGATAACTTTAGAATAACCTTACAGCATAGGAAAAGTTATAATATATTTAACTTGGTATTTGCTATTCTCCATAAACCTGTAGGAACAGTAAGATACATAGCAGAAGAAAATGAAGGACTGCTTTAGATAGAAAGTACATCAAGGAAGGATATAGCTATCCACTGTCTCTGAGTATATTTTCCACTATGTCCAACTCATATTTAAACAGAGAAAAATGCACTGAATACTGCTAGGAAACGAGAAAAAAAAAGGCCCCATGCATAATTTCAAAGCCTTTTGTTTATTCAATCACACAGCACATTCTGTAGTCGTTAGGTAAGAGGCAAGTTACCTTTACTATTTATCATCTTTTAATATTTCCTGAGGGCCCCCTGGATACACTGTACTAAACAAGATACTTTGTGGATGGAAAGGCTCAGGTTCATACAGCAGGAGTAATGCTCAAGTGGCAAAATGAACAAGTGATGAAGGCAGAAACAAAATCTATATTTTCTAACTGCCAGAGCGCTGCTTTATGCTAACTCCTCTTTTGTTGCTTTGCTGAGACCAACAAATGTACCTGATAATCCTTGCTTGGAAAACTGTAAGGGCAATTCATGTCATTTTAACAGAGTTACTGAGAGAATGAAATGAATAGAATTTTTATTCTTGATACTTTTTATATGTGGAGTTGGGGGTGTAAGAAATACTCTCCTAACAATCAATGCTAAGAACCACAGCCGCTTAGTTACAAAAGAAATACAAAAATTAAATTTTGACCTATTTTAATAAACACACTTTTAAAGAATGTAATTCTTTTAACATAGTATTATAGCATAATCTTATGTGGTTATAACTAGTATGTATATTTTATTACTGGAAAATTTCAGGTTGTGACATAATTCAAAATTATTGTTATAATTCACTGTATTTAAGGAAACTACCAAGAGATTCATGTTTTAGAGAGCACTTATTTCAGGAAGTTTTTATGTCAAACGAAGAGCCAAAATTTAAGACATAACATAGTTTTACAAAGATGCAGATAACTGCTTGGCTTTTGTGATTCTTTCAGAAAAGATAATTAAAATTAATTTTTTTAAACTGGCTTTATTCGGGACTTCAATATTTCGTATATATACATACATATATACATACATGTATAAAATTTCCTGAACATACAAGTGAGGGAGAAATGAAAATACTGAAGGAAGAGTTAAGAAGCAGTATAAGGCCTAGAAAACTTTGTGAGTCATGATGTGATCATCTCTACTCTACACAAGCCTAAAGGCTAATTAAATTCCTTTAATAATTTTGGTAATCTCAAGTTATCTCACTTTCTCTATGATTTTTACAAAGGGAATTATTCACATTTTTATTTTCAGAATTCAGACTGAGAACAGCATACAGGGATGTTACAGTATAAGGAAATGAAAGAAACATAGTGTCTTCACTACATCTTAGGGTCTTTATTAAAGTGTTTAATTACCTGAAGTGTTTTAGAATGTAGACTCAGAATATGTTTGATTATAGAAACCTTTAAAAGTTGAGTTTAAGTTCATTTGAGATAAAATAGCAATATATTCTAAATCAAGCCTTCAACCAATAATTTGATATGTGTGCTCATGGGAAAAATGATACACAATTTGAAACCAATACTGTCTCAAGAAACTGATATATGCCCATTCAACCATAGAGACTGGTCAAATAGGAGTGGATACTGATTTTCATGTTTTTTACTCCACTAACTTATTGCCATATTAATTATTGGCTTTCCTCCACTGGTACCTTTCATAGGTCCTTTTTCTCTGACTACTTCCAAGGCCATGATGTACAGCTGATACGAAAACAAGTGTGTAAACACAAACCGTTATATTTATGAAGATGTGATCTCATGGGATTAAACTTGTAAATCCTATCATTGTGTGACAGTCAGTTTATAAAAATTTGTAATCATTGTGCGTGTGTGTGTGTGTGGTGTGTGTGTTAGCATCTGTGTGTGTAGAAGCAACGCTATATCTTCAAGTTTATTAAATCAATAGATATTGACAACTGGTAAAAACCAATAGATTTAAAGTCTGTTGACATGCTTCAAATTGAAATGGAGATCATGGCTATCCATCAATTTCATAGAAGAACCAGTAGATTAAATTGGTTATAACACTTTGAATTTTTTAAATAAAATTTATGTACTGGTAAATACATTCTGTCCAAACAGCAACAACAAAAAATCTCTAGGAAAATGGAAAACAAGTCTAATATTTTGATACAATAACTCAATGGGGAGGAATAAATATTATCAAACTATATATTGGAAGAATTAATAATCCCTAGAATATGTGAAAATCACAGCCATAATGTATTCATTTTATTTTATTTTAAAATTCCAACTCACTTTTTAAAAAAAATTTGTTTATTTACTTATTTTTGGCTGCCTTCTGTTTTCGTTGCTGCGTGCCGGCTTTCTTTAGTTGCGGTGAGCGGGGGCTACTGTTTGTTGGGGTGCACGGGCTTCTCATTGTGGTGGCTTCTCTTGTTGCATAGCACAGGCTCCAGGTGTGCAGGCTTCAGTAGTTGTGGCACACGGGCTTCAGTAGTTGTGGCTCTCGGGCTCTAGAGCGCAGGCTCAGTAGTTGTGGTGCACAGGCTTAGTTGCTCCACGGCATGTGGGATCTTCCCGGACCAGGGCTCGAACCCATGTCCCCTGCATTGGCGGGTGTATTCTTAACCACTATGCCACCAGGGAAGCTCCATGCATTCATTTTAGATTTTTAAAAATGTTTCTTGCTCCAAGGTCCTTACAATTATAACATAGTATAAGAAAATAGAACCACCACCATCATGAAGAGATTCCATTATCAAAGGTGAATATATGAACCACTCACGCACAGAGCACAATTTTAAATAGAATATGAAAAAGGTTCTGCCAAAGGTATGAGTAGTAAAGGATCCTTTCAGAAATAACGTCATTGGAGAATTCATGGTTTTAATAGAAAGCTAATAAGTGCATAGAAAGACACAAGGGCTTTTCTACCTGGGAAAGATAGAAAGTAATTATGTGTGTATGTGTGAATCAGTCAAAGATCATAAGATTAATGTTCTACCTCTTATTTGTTCAGGTCCAATCCATGGCATCTCTCTACTTATTTAGAAAATGTGCTGCAATCTTCACTGTATTCTTCTCCTCTATTTTTCAAATGAGATCAATTAATAATTCCTATTGATCTTCCTCCACCACATCTCTCAACTATTTACTCTTTGTGATTCCACAGATAATCTTAGTTCAGGCTGTCTTTGCCTCCCTAGAGGAATAGGAGAGAAGTGGCTAATTACAGAGGTCACATTTTGTGAAGGTGGAATCCAGGTCACACCTGACACGTTTAATTGGAAAAGAGATACTTCATCCAAAGTAACTGAGAGAAAATCAGACAGTGTAGGTGACTATAGATGCAGGTAAGTTGACAGTTTTGTAATGGGAAGGTGAGAAGAGTAAATGTCTGATTAGATCTAATTTATTGAGTACAAAGTTTGGTCAACACTGTAGGGAACATTTGAAACGGAGATAGGAATAGAACATACAGGGAAAATAAGATGATATCAGTGGCTGTTTTGAAGCCTACTAGATGTTTGCCCAAAGCAAACAACTATCAACCCAATTAAAGATGTGAAAGAAACCTCTTCTTCTACCCATTCTCCTTAAAATTAGGTAACAAATGCTCTAAAATTCCACTTATACCAGGAGGTATACTTTCAGAAGATGTAGATTCAATGGACGGAAGAAATAATTGCAGATAATATTGTTAAGGGCTCATCATGATAACTATATATATGGTTCTCCACTAGTCCTTCTAACAAGAAGCTCTAGAGTTACCACAAGAAAATTGTATAACAAATTACTTCCCATACATTTGTCTTAATAAATTTGCTCAATAATTTTATTTCTAGTTCCAAAAGGGAGCATTTGCAACCTAATGCAATCTCTGCCTTGAGTGCATTATGACTTTGCCTTGGTCAGGTTGATGTAGATGTTCTCATTCTTCACTTGATTCTTGACAATATATCTCTCTGTTTTTCTCACTGAGAAAGCACAGAACTCGACTCACAGTCACATTGTGAAATATATGTCCTACTTTGGGTTTTAAGTAAAGAAGACAGCAACGTCAGCTAAATTTATCTTGAATATCTAAATGACAACCATTAGACTGGAATACAAGGGAGGAAAAGCTACTATATCCTAGGAAAGAAAGTTGAATAGCACCTGGTAAGAGTAAGGGAGTGCTTTCTGTACCAGAATGGTGGCATAGTTTTCAGATTAACAGTGTAGAGACACTGGCAAAAGAGATACTGAAGAAGTCCACTTTTTAAAAAAATGAAGCACAGGTTGGAATCTGATTTTCATGAAGTTGAACATAGGCTCACGAGTAGTCTATGAGGAAGCATGAATGATGCTAAAACCAATAATGCTAATATACAATCCCTTAAGGTTTTCTGTCTTAGGAAGGGTGTCTATTTGAAGCAGATAGAGACACTAAGTCAGTGGTTCTCAACAGGAAGTACAGTTGTCCTCCAAGGACATTTAGCAATGTCTGCAGACATTTTTTTTTTAATTAATTTATTTTTGCTGTGTTTGGTCTTTGTTTCTGTGCGAGGGCTTTCTCTAGTTGTGGCAAGCGGGGGCCACTCTTCATCGCGGTGCGCGGGCCTCTCACTATCGCGGCCTCTCTTATTGCAGAGCACAGGCTCCAGACGCGCAGGCTCAGTAGTTGCGGCTCACGGGCCTAGTTGCTCCGCGGCACGTGGGATCCTCCCAGACCAGGGCTCGAACCCGTGTCCCCTGCATTAGCAGGCAGATTCTCAACGACTGCGCCACCAGGGAAGCCCCAGACATTTTTTGTTTTCATAACTAGGGGCTATGCTACTGTCATTTAGTGGGTGACACGATGGATGCTACTAAACATCCCACAACACACAGGACAGCCCTCACAAGAAAGAATTATCTGGCCCAAGATATCAATACCAGCAAGGTCAAGAATCTCTCTTCTAAGTAATGGCTAAGTGGTCACAGTTGTAAGATGATTAAAAAGTGGGTGGAGAATTTACCATTTCCATGTATTCAGGGTTATTCTTATTTGATTTATGTTGCATTTGGATGTCCTCACATAAATCACTGAGAAACATCTTTGTATTCATGGGGCTTTTTGGTTATTATTTAGAATGTTCTCTCTTTCCTCTTGTCTGAAGACTGACACACATTTTGGTCATATTGTTGGTCTCTCTCTGGAATTCAGTCTGTTCTCTCCCTACAAAACTGTCCCTACTTTACAGACTGACTCCTACTTCCAACACAGCCCCACTTTCATCTATTTTTATCTAACTTCACACTTAATCCCAATTTTTGCACTTTCAGACACAAGTAAGTGACTTTGATCTGGACACACCCTTGTACTATGTTCTTGCCGTATCCTAACATATGGTGTGACGGTCACAAACGTGTGCCTCATTATACAGCTGGAGTATTTTACAAAACATTGTTGAGATAACATCAATACTTTACAAAGAACTGATATGAACTAATGCACATTGACCCATATCTTTTCCCACCCTCACACTTCAGAGTGTGAGACCATTTGTCAAATGTGGTTTTCATTCATCAGAGAACAAAAATACCCTGCCACAGATGCCCACCAGCCCTGGAAGACTGCCAAAGGCTGCAGTTCTACAGCTACTTTCCTGGAAACACAAAGGACAATGTGTTTATTTAATTATGTTGTGCTAGAAGCTCACAATATTTAGCTGCTTCCAACTCATCTGCATGATAATGATTGCATGGAATCAGTTATAGTGATAAAAACACATCCATATAAGAGGTATTGTTCTTTCCTCTTGAATCATATATCTCTTTATCCATATACATGCTTTAAATTCAGCACATGTTTGGATAATCCTCTTTGTGACAGCTCCTGCAGCATCTCTGAACAGAAATAAAAATAAGGAGAGAGACTGGAACATTTTATTCCTCTCAGTATATAAAGAATTGAAAATGCAAAGCACTGAAAATTTAAGGATTTAGAACTCCTGATAAGTATAAAATCTTTTCCAACCATTTTAAATTCTAGAGGGAAATAATAATGTAATAATAAATTAGTCTGGAGCATGTGGAGTAGTTTTAGAAAACAATTTGTTTTTCTCCACACTATGCCACTGAAAGTACCTCTTCCTGATGAACTGGCCTCATTTTTTTTTTATTGCACAATGTTAGGTTATTTATTGCTCTATCAAAATGGACTAGTTATCATATATTTTCTGCATATTTTATTATGAATGATAAAATTTGTTCACGTGAGTAAAGTAAAAAATCTCACGTTTTTCATGATGAACTAGTTTTAGGATAGAGGCATGATTCTCTTTTCCTTAAAAAATATGAAATTTGATTGCTTATTTAAATTATATCTCTGCTCAGCTCTAAATCTGTATTATTATCTTTTGACATAAGGCACTGCATCATTTAGCACATGTACATGTGAGAAATCCTACAGGAAAGAATATTCTATCCTATCTGTGGATAAGCTCCCCAAATTTCCACATATCAAAGTAACTAGGACAATCTTTCCAAAAAGGTGGGGATGGATGAGGGATGTCTCTAGGAACATTTTTAAGCTATCAGTCATTGTCTGCAAAGGAAAAAAAAATAATTTGTTCTCAAAAACCCTACTGCCATTTTGATATAACTTTAAGATTGCAAGATTCTTTGCTTTGATTTGACCTAAATGCTTTCTTTCTTTTCTTCACTTACTTTTGCCCATTTTTAAGTTAAATAATGACAGTAAAGTGGTGGTGTGATGGGAAAATATGGATTCTACTGGTTGGAATTAAAAACAAGGCAGAATATGCATATCAGGGTTATAAGATGGTATGAGATGTCACAGCACCAGTGCTGGTAATTGTAAATAAACTCCATTTCCATGAAAAAGTACTCAACTGGCTCCAAAATGCTTGCAAACACAGAAGTCAATATCACATGGGGAGACCAGAAAATCTCACATAGCAAGTATGCAGATGTTCTGTACTCTATGTCAGCACTCTCTAGGCAGGAAGTTCTTGGAGAAGATTTTGTAGCTGATTCAAAAGTTGTCCTTTCCAAAGAGGAGGTATAATCTCTTTTATTCCACAAAACACCTTCCCAAGCATACCCTTCTTCTGATCAAGAAAAGACAGTTTTCCAATTTAGTGGAGATTTACCTCTTAACATCCAGAGGACCATGAAAACAAACTGTTTACTTTAAGGGATTATCATCAGCAATTCGGGAAGATGACTACCACCCTATCCTTAAGTTCCTTCTTAGACAGGCAAGCTGTGTTATTATTTTGAGTATCAAATCAGTATAGCATAGCAACAAATAAAAACTGTAGATTAATACTCAAAATTATGTAGAGAATAGTGACAGCTAAAGTTAAAGCAAGCAAACAAATGGAAATAAAATCAACAATGCTTCCCTTAAAAGGAAGGATTCAGTGTATGTGTTATTTACCTGAATCTCTGAAATACAGACCATGAAAACTACCACATGGTGAATAGATAAAGAATGCTTCACTCCATAGTCACAGCATTCCTATCCTGTATAGATTGAACTAGAAGAGTTGGCAGAAATCATTCAAATCATTTGTAATATGGCTTTAAACAAAAGTAGTGGGGGTTTTGGGGGGGTGGGTGAGGATGTGTATCATTTGGGGATGGAAGGAGGACCAGAAATTCCAACGATTAAAATCATTTCCTTTAACTATTCTGGTTAACTACGATTTACTGCAGGTGGCATGTATCTTTCAAAGCACAAAATATTCCTTAAAACTACTGAAACAGTAGTTGGAGTATATGGCATTTGAATCTCTCATCACATGCTTTAGACATTGACAAGTTGTGATCTGTCTGATAAATGACACGGAAAGGAGGAACGTTGTTGGCAGTATTCACATGTTCTGGCTTTTCTTTCTCTCACAATCAACAAGCTTCTTCAGAAACTCATGGTCTAAAGAGGTAAGGGAAATAAGTCCTATAAGAAGATAGGGACAAAGAAAAGGGCATCCTACTGTGTTCTGGAGAATAAGACAAAAAATTTGGAGTAATTAAGCAGATAGAGGAAAGAGGAGGTAAAGACAAATGGGCCAGGCACAGTGGACACATTGAAAAGTCTTGATGTGAGAGAAAATACAGACTTGTAAGGAATTCAGTAAGCTGAGGTGAATTTACAGACTGTTTTTGTTTTGCTTTTTTTTTTTTGTCTATTTCTTGCTCTTCAAAACTGTCTTCAAATATAATTTCTATTATTTGAGGTATCTATGATGTTTTAGCAATTAAGTCTAACTACAAGGATCTTGTCAAAAACAGAATGATAGGAAATTTTTATTCAGAATTCCAAGGCAATATTTGCAAAACCCTGATCACTGTAGATTACTGGCTACAAAACAGGCACACATAGGCTTTACCCTGTATTCTACATAATAGGTAGAAGGAGCAGGTTATATTTGTACACCTAATAACATCCAGCCAGTTGTAAGGTTATCAATATTCTACATCTATTTCAGTAAACAAGTTGACCCTCAGTTCTGAGATGCATATTTATGACTACTAGCTAACCCAACCATTGTTATATTAATCTTACTGCTTCACAAAATTTTACATGTGGAATTGCAAGTTTTTCTAGCAGTGAGATGGTCTAGAAAGAAGGATTAGTAATTCAAAGTAAAACATTTTCTATCACTTTTATGGTTTGTGTTAGCAGTACTAGTACATATGAAGACCTTGGTTTCCAACTTTATATTATACCTTTAATCAAAACATAGGTAGTACCAAAATACAGATTTCAACTCCTCTATTTAACTATTATCCTTATTCTAAATAAGATTTTCATGCAGCACCTGGAAAATCCTCATATCAATTGTACCAAGATGGTGACCAGTGCTTTATCTAACAAGATTAATCCCTGCTAAAGATCCTTAAATGCCTTACTTGCCATCACCTTCACAGTACGTAGAAAGGCATACATCATGATCTATGGACACTTCCAAGCTCATCTCTTGCTAGGGGTCCATCCTATGCTTCAGAAATTGAATTATTTCAAATTTGCATTACAAGCGAGGCCCAGCTCTCACCTCCCGCCTGTGCACTTGTTATTTTTTCTGCTTGATGCTCATACGACTTCACCTGACTAATGCATTTTTAGCTTTCACGGCTTAATATAGATGTCACCTCTTCCAAGAATCCTTCCCCAGACCTCCCAATCAGGATTAGGTGTCTCTTAAAATTGTTTTCTATACATCTTACTCTTTATAAAAACCTTTTTCATGTTGTATTTGCTCATATGTTTATACTTCTAGTAAAACAGATGCTGCATATTAGAGGCAGCTCTGAATTTCAAATGCCCAATGCTAGTTCTAATCATTAGTAGTTGCTTAATAAATGTCTAGTGAATAAATAAGTAAAAACATGCAGATGAACACTGTTCCTCCCTTTATATCAACATTTTTAGGTTGGTTTAGAAGGGCTGGGTTATTTTTCCTCTGTCTTCATATTGAATTTTTATTCATTAAATTCATGTATTAGAGAAAATTGATTTTCTTGCCTGACTTTTTAACTCAGCAGTACAGTTTTGACAATGCTGGAAACTGGGGTCTTGTTTACTAGTTTTTTTCTGTGCTCTGAATGGATTTCAGTGGTTTATTCTGTACTGTTTACTATTATAATCTGAATTTCAGTGAGAGTTTTAAAGTGTCACAAGCTGTGTATACATGTGTGTGTCTGTGTGTGTTGCCTGTGAGGGGAGAAAGCCCAAGGTTATCAGGTTTAATATGTGCTATTCTTTACTTTCTTTTTTTTTAAATTTAATTTTACTTATTTATTTTTTATACAGCAGGTTCTTATTAGTTATCTGTTTTATACATATTAGTGTATACATGTCAATCCCAGTCTCCCAATTCGTTGCACCACCACTTCCACCCCCGCCACTTTCCCCACTTGGTGTCCATACGTTTGTTCTCTACATCTGTGTCTCTGTTTCTGCCTTGCAAACAGGTTCATCTGTACTATTTTTCTAGGTTCCACATATATACATTAATATACGATATTTGTTTTTCTCTTTCTGACTTACTTCACTCTGTATGACAGTCTCTAGATCCATCCACGTCTCAACAAATGACTCAATTTTGTTCCTTTCTATGGTGGAGTAATATTCCATTGTATATATGTACCACATCTTCTTTATTCATTCGTCTGCTGATGGGCATTTAGGTTGCTTCCATGAGCTGGCTATTGTAAATAGTACTGCAATGAACATTGGGGTGCATGTGTCTTTTTGAATTATGGTTTTCCCTGGGTATAGGCCCAGCAGTGGGATTCCTGGGTCATATGGTAATTCTATTTTTAGTTTTTTAAGGAACCCCCATACTGTTCTCCATAGTGGCTGTATCAATTTACATTCCCACCAACAGTGCAAGAGGGTTCCCTTTTCTCCACACCCTCTCCATCATTTGTTGTTTGTAGGTTTTCTGATGATGCCCATTCTAACTGCTGTGAGGTGATACCTCATTGTAGTTTTGATTTGCATTTCTCTAATAATTAGTGATGTTGAGCAGCTTTTCATGTGCCTCTTGGCCATCTGTGTGTCTTCTTTGGAGAAATGTCTATTTAGGTCTTCTGCCCATTTTTTGATTGGGTTGTTTTGTTTTTTTAATATTGAGCTGCTTATATATTTTGGAGATTAATCCTTTGTCTGTTGATTCATTTGCAAATATTTTCTCCCATTCTGAGAGTTGTCTTTTTGTCTTGTTTATAGTTTCCTTTGTTGTTCAAAAGCTTTTACATTTCATTAGGTCCCTTTTTTTTTTTTTTTTAATTCTCATTACTCCAGGAGGTGGGTCAAAAAAGATCTTGCTGTGATTTATGTCAAAGTGTGTTCTTCCAATGTTTTCCTCTAAGAGTTTTATAGTGTCTCCCCTTACATTTAGGTCTCTAATCCATTTTGAGTTTATTTTTGTGTATGGTGTTAGGGAGTGTTCTAATTTTATTCTTTTACATGTAGCTGTCCAGTTTTCCCCAGTACCACTTATTGGAGAGACTGTCTTTTCTCCATGTATATTCTTGCCTCCTTTGTCATAGATTAGTTGACCATAGGTGTGTGGGTTTATCTCTGGGCTTTCTATCCTATTCCATTGATCTATATTTCTGTTTTTGTGCCAGTACCATATTGCCTTGATTACTGTAGCTTTGTAGTATAGTCTGAAGTCAGGGAGTCTGATTCCTCCAGCTCTTTTTTTTTTTTCCCCCTCAAGATTGCTTTGGCTATTTGGGGTCTTTTGTGTCTCCATACAAATTTTAAGATTTTTTTGTTCTAGTTCTGTAAAAAATGCCATTGATAATTTGATAGGGATTGAATTGAATCTGTAAATTGCTTTGGGTAGAACAGTCATTTTCACAACACTGATTCTTCCAATCCAAGAATGTGGTATATCTCTCCATCTGTTTGTGTCATCTTTGATTTCTTTCATCAATGTCTTATAGTTTTCTGAGTACAGGTCTTTTACCTCCTTAGGTAGGTTTCTTCCTAGGTGTTTTATTCTTTTTGTTGCAATGGTGAATGGGATTGTTTCCTTAATTTCTTTACTTTCTTTTACTGGGCTAGTTTTTGTGCATTATTAGAGACAGGTCTTTTTTTTTACAACAATATCTGAAGTTATTATAGGCTAATCCCATAATTCGGTGGAGTTTTATTTACACATTTAGCATCTTGAAATGAGAAAGCAAAATGACCAAAATTCTGTTAAGTTATTCTGGACAATCTAGAACTGTCTTTAATAATAAAGTATTACTTTTCATATGGTCTTAAAAGTTCCATCATAAATACTGTTTTTATAAAAATCAAAAGACCTTTTAACAATTATTATCTCTACTTAAAATTATATGACCGAGTCAAGGAAGTATTAAAATAATTTTCCAGAGATCAAATTGATAGTGATAGAACACACTTCTTCTGAATCTCAGCAGCGGTCTCTATCCAACTGAACAACAAGGAAAAATGAATAATTGGAATTTACTAAATTAATATTTTCAACAATAATTTCATAGACATTTACCTACCATTTACAGAAAGTCTTGCCTTTTAAAATGTCTTTACATTGATTCTGTTAGTTCTTATCCTGAGTGATACAGGTTATCTAGAGGGATAGTGATGTGATAATGGAAAGATATCAGAAGACATAATTATGGAATATACATTTTTTAGGAAAAGGATAAAGAATTTTAGAGAGATCCTAAAAGTAACAAATG
The DNA here is from genome assembly GCF_964374135.1 of Grampus griseus. Classification (NCBI taxonomy): domain Eukaryota; kingdom Metazoa; phylum Chordata; class Mammalia; order Artiodactyla; family Delphinidae; genus Grampus; species Grampus griseus. The sequence continues at coordinate 70,894,532 of NC_139018.1, forward strand.
CTGGAGAGGTTGTGAAGAAAAGGGGACCCTCCTAAACAGTATGGAGGGTCCTCAAAAAACTAAAAATAGAGTTGCCATATAATCCTGCAATCCCACTCCTGGGCATACAACCAGACAAAACTATAATTCAAAAAGATACACGTACCCTAGTGTTTGAAGCAGCACTATTTACAATAGCCAAGACAAAGAAACAACTTAAATGTCCATCAACAGATGAATGGATAAAGAAGATGTGGTACATACATACAATAGAATACTACACAGCCATAAAAAAGAATGAAATGATGCCATTTGCAGTAACATGGATGGACCTAAAGATTATTATACTAAGTGAAGTAAGTCAGAAAGAGAAGACAAATGCCACATGATATCATTTATATGTGGAATCTAAAATATGACACAAATGAACTTATCTACAAAACAGAGACTTACAGACATAGAGATCAGACTGAGGTTGACAATGGGGAGGGGAAGTGGGGGAGGGATGATTTGGGAGTCGGGGATTAGCAGATGCAAATATTATATATAGAATGGATAAACAATAAGGACCTACTGTATATCACAGGGAACTATATTCAATATCCTGTGATAAATCATGATGGAAAAGAATATGAATAAGAATGTATATATGTATAACTGAATCACTTTGCTGTACAGCAGAATTTAACACAACATTGTAAATCAACTACACTTCAATAAAATAAATTTTTAAAAAAATGGATTTGAGAGGTCACTGAATAGAAAAGGAGATGATGCAGCATATTACCAGGTGGAAGTACACATTTCCAAGTCCTCCCAAAGTTCCCCAAGGAAGCACAGAGCTATGGACAAATCCATCCACATGAAGGACACTTTCCACTGGATGTGAAGAAACTCAGCTTTGACAATGGCAAAGGATATTTATATAGTTCTGCCCCTGAGTCCTCCCCACCCTCACCACATCTGTCCTGGGCACTGGCTATGGGCTTGCTTGCTTATAAGTACACGTAACTAGAACAAAAGTAGACAACATTATTGTTCTTAAATGACTAAATGAAGCAGAATTCAGTTCCTGAGGTGCAACATCCCCTACAGTGTTTCTTAATGGATTGGGTGGCACTATTAGCATTTGAAACAGGATTTTTAGCACTCCTGACACCTACCCAATAAATTCTAGTGCTGTCTTTTTGTCATTGTGTAACAACAAAAAATACCTTCCTCACATTTACAAATGCCCTAGTTTAGACTCATGGAATGGGCTGCCTGAGAATTCTTCACATATCAAAAAGTTCACTTTCCTCTCCCCACCTCACCTTCACCTCTTTGCAACATTTACTGCATAATTCAAGATGAAACTCCATAAGATAGTATCAATTATCGCCCTATAGATTCATCATCTATTAACAATATACCTAGGAATGGTGATTAATTAACTCTTAATATGCCAACCTATAATTCAATCAGTCTTAGACTCCTGTATTTTAAAAATATACTGCAGTCGAATTTGTGTAGTACCTTACAGAAATCCAGATATTTTTTGTCTGTACTGTTCACCCCTTGTATTATTTTACTAATGAAAAGAAACCACCACAGAGTATATTAGATGGCAAGATTTGTTCTTACTAAATGCATTCAACTCTTTAAGTGATTAACAAATTATTTTTCTTCTGTTTTTAAGTTTTAAATTTAAAACATAGGGAAAATAGAGAGCAATGAATAACATAACACATAATGTAATGGACATGCATTTTGGCAGTAACTAATTTCCCCCTAAATTTCATTTTGACCTCTTTCCATTTTGTAATAGAAATGAAACTATGTTCTCAGAGCTTTAGCGGTGCACATAGCTGCCCAGTTAAATATCACACAGTAAGTCCCCTACATACGAAACTTCAAGTTGTGAACATGTCTAATCACAAAAGTTAGTGCACATGTCTGATGTACATTGTCACGTGTGTGCATTCTCTACAAGTGGTTGTGCTTTTGTGTACTTTACTGTACAGTACTATATAGAGTACAGTAGTACAGTATCTTTATTTCTTGCCTATTCACTCGATGCCAGCCTCTGTATGCCAGCTGTTGTACTGTACTACTGTACTTTTCAAGGTACTGTACTGTAAGATTAAAAATGTTTTATTTTTTCTGTTTGTTTTTTCTGTATTATTTGTGTGAAAAGTATTATAAACCCATTACAGTACAGTACTACATAGCTGATTTTGTTAGTTGGGTAACTAGGCTAGCTTTGTTGAACTTATGAACAAATTGGACTTATGAACGCACTCTCAGAACAGAACTCGTTCGTATGTAGGGGACTTACTGTATTTCATAGTCTCCTTGTACTGCATGAGGACAAGGACTCAGTATTTGCAAGAATATGAGTACAAGTGATATGTACAAAGTCTACATCATTTCCCAAAAAGAAAATTGCCTGCTTTCCACTGCCTCTCCAGTTCCCTTCTCACAAGCTAGAGATGGAAGTGCTGTCGTGTGCCAGCTCCAACTATGCAACGCAGGAAACACTCATTTGAATGGCAGAGGCTGAAATAGAAGGAAGCCAGATTCCCTCTTGACTTTGTGAAGCGGAACTGTCTACCTCTACACTAGCATGTAGTATAATGAAAATAAGCTTTCGTCTTTTTTTAGCTTCTGTATTTGGGATCCGTTTGTCATATAATTAGCTTATATCCTAACTTTTACTCCTATATACCCAATAATAAATTTTTAAACATTAACTTTTACTATATTTGTTTCAGAATTTTTAAACAAAATAAATATTATAGATACTACTGAATCATTCTTCTCCCAACCATCATATTTTCTTCTCTCCTCCTCCAGAGGTATCACCACTCTAAAGACTAGTAGGAAAAACTACTTATTGTTTTCACTCTGAATTGCTGTTGAACCAGCAAACATTCAGTGGAGTGAAAAAATACACTAGAAAAGGCTACAAATGAGTAAATAAATATAGGTTCTCAATTCCTGTCTAGTTGCTTGCGGAGGTGCATTAAATAGTTTAGTGAGGAATGGGGAGCCTATGCAGAATGGGATAGTTGCCACAGTGGACAATCCCAGAGTATGTTATACCATTAGGCTTGAGAGTGGAAACATGTAAGTCCTTGAGGTCTACCTGACATATTAATTTTTTTTTTTTGGCTGTATCCTAGTGATATTCTCTTGTTATTGCATCATCAGATATTAAGAAAACTGGGCCTTGGCCTATTGGAGCTTTATGCTTTTCCTACGTTCAGTGTTTTTTTTTAAAATCAGATGCTCAGTCTTCACAAACCAGCTATTGAGTTTAGGCATAAAGAATTGTTAAAAAATGAGCATTCGGTTATACTACACTGTCACTCTGTAAATATTTGTTAAATTACATTGAATGCATATTAGAGTGTAATCTGGTCAAACCTAGCAAAAATGAGGTATAAATTCTGAGAAAAGTAATTTTTTTTTTTTTTTTTTTTTACAGTACACGGGCCTCGCACTGCTGTGGCCTCTCCTGTTGCGGAGCACAGGCTCCGGACGCGCAGGCTCAGCGGCCATGGCTCACGGGCCCAGCCGCTCCACGGCATGTGGGATCCTCCCGGACCGGGGCATGAACCCGTGTCCCCTGCATCAGCAGGCGGACTCTCAACCACTGCGCCACCAGGGAAGCCCAGAAAAGTAATTTTTATTATGGATTTTTTTGGCTGTGATTTAGAGCCCTCTGCTTTTTAGTGTATATAAAAATTCATACAGTAATGGAAAATGTTTGTCGCATAATAAATGCATCATATAAAACTGGTTTGATACCACCACAAATTAGATATTTCCAAATGAAACAGCCATATTTGTATCAATAAAATTAAACATAAGATCTAAGATCAGAATATTCCACAATTTATTGTGTAGTTACCCACTGAGTTTTATATCTTTGCTACTTTTACCTTTATCACTAGGTCTATACACTACATAGAGACACACACAGTTTTCATTTTCTCCTGATCCCAAAAGTTGGTGATAAATGTCAATAAAATGTTGGTGATAAAACTTTAAGGAACAAGAAATGCTTTTTGCAGAACAGTTTAAAATGTTAGCTTCAGCAATTCTCAGACACTATGTACTAGTGACTAGAGCTTGATCTTTACCTTATAACCAAAAAATCTTTTGACCACAATACCCCAAAAGTAATCCCAGTAGTTTTGTGTTAGTTTAGAATTTCTTTGTGAAAAGAATCTGAAATAAGGGTTCAGATATAAAGTGTTTGTCTGTGGAAGTGATCTAGTATAGAGGAGTGGGAGGACAAAATAGAGAAACACGCAAAGAGGAAAAGCCAATTCACAGGTCCTCTACTGAGCTGGTTTTCATCATAAACAACTGTAGTTCAGTTCCACTGGAGAAGCTCTGGATATTTTTGGAGAATGCATTACAGAACAGTCTTCCTGTTATATGGAAAAGGACAGTACGTTTTGCTTTTCCTCTCCCTCTGACATGTCTTTAATTACATGTTTAAGAGTTTCTATTTTATTTTATAAACAATAAAAAATTATTCATTAAGCATTATATATGCCACAGTGACTTTTGTAGATACTACTATTTTGTCCACATTTCAGATGACCAAAATAAGATGCAACAACATTAAATAAAATTTCCAAGTTTATCCAGTAGTAAGTGGCAAGGTCAGACAATTTTCCAGTCAGGAAAAAGATGGTACAAAAAATTAGTATAATACAGGAGAGTTTAGCAAAGAGATTATCTACAAAGATATCATATAGAAAGACCAGTAGGGGTAGGGCAATGCTCCAGTGATAGTTTGGTGGGAGAGGGGTGTGTAATTTTACCCCCATATCTGAAGGAATGTGGGAAAGAAACCAGAAACTGGAAGGAGAGCATTACATGGAGAAGCTCATATTGATGGTAACAGTAGAATACAGCCAGTCCAAGATGGCAAGTACAAGGCAGGGAAAATTCAACAATCTACAAGAAGCTCAAGAGCAAGAGGGATATGAATGTAGTTTGTGACATTTCAGCCTCTTGCTGCAGGCTAAAACAAGGTGGAAGTGAACAGAGAGTGGATCTGGAGAGAATACAAAAGAAAGAAGACATTCAGTACAAGAAGACCATCAGTTTCCAAAGCCATATTTTTCATCTCTATGTCATTAAACCGTGTAAAAGAGATTATATATGAATATTTGTTCAGAAAGTTTCATTTGCAAGCTAATGTATGAAAAAGATAGGATGGAGCTGATACTGGAATTAAGGAAATCAGCTTGATTTGTAATGATCAGAGAGTATTGAGGACCTTCAACCATTGCTGCAGTGTGTGTGGACTGATCATGATTACACTGTAGAGGTAGAATCTATAGTACTTGACAACTAAATTGCACATACAAATATAAGACAAGAGAGAGTGAAAAAGTCACTTGTAAGCATGGGTGTCTTGCATGAAATAGCACTATGAAAGAAACAGACAAAACAGAAAGAGAAGCAGGTTCAAGAAGGACATGATTATTTAATTTAGGGGGGAGACTATATTTAAAATTCTAGTGAAATGTACTAGTGAAAACATCTAGCAAGTTGTTGAAATGTAGCAGTATATCTCTGGGGGGAGGTCAGAATTTAGAATACAGATGACAGAGTGATCTGTCATCTGCAAAGAGGTGATATTTATAAACATGAGTTAGGATAAGAAAAAAAGATGTTATATAGAGAGAGAAGTGCTTTCCATAGCATGTACAATTTAGATGAAAGGTTAAATTTATTTGAAAGGTATAACAAAAAAGTAACCAAACTAAAACCATAAAATGAGAAATTGACCTTTAGAGAGAGACACTTTAATGTATTTTTAATCAGTCAAGTAATCTGTAAATTTATGGATGATTAGAAAGATAAAAACTAACAAATCTAATTTAATGGATGTATAGAAAAATACGGTAACCAAAGCTGTTCTACGAATTCATTTGAAGAACACGTGGGGAGAAAACTGAAATGCTTTAACGCTTTCTGTATTTAGTCAGGGTTCTCCTGAGAAACAAAACCAATAGTGTGTATACACACACACACACACATGCACACACACACACACACACACACACACAGAGATGGAGGGGATTTATTATAGAATTGGGTTACACGGTTGCCTTCTGCAAGCTGGAGAACCAGGAAAGCTGGTGGTATAACTCAGTCCAAGTCCAAAGGCCTGAACAAGGGAGCTGTTGGTATAAGTCCCAGAGTCCAAAGGCCCTAGAACCAGTAGCACCAATGTCCAATAGCAGGAACAGATGAACGTTCCAGCTCAAGAAGAGAGAGGAAATTTGCCCTTCCTTCATTTTTTTTTTTTTTTTCCAATCTAGGCCCTCAAATATTGGATGATGCCTGCCCACATTGGTGAGGGTTTATCTCTTTACTCAGTCTACTGAATCAAATGCTAATATCTTCTAGAAACTCTCACAGATACATCCAGAAATAATGTTTTACCAGCTATCTGGGCATCCTTTAGCCCAATCAAGTTGACACATAAAATTAACTACCATACTTTCCTAACATAATATTTTTTTTAAAAAATTAATTCCCTGGGCTTCCCTGGTGGCGCAGTGGTTGAGAGTCCACCTGCCGATGCAGGGGACACGGGTTCATGCCCTGGTCCGGGAAGATCCCACATGCCGCAGAGCGTCTAGGTCCGTGAGCCATGGCCACTGAGCCTGCGCTTGTGCTGCACAACGGGAGAAGCCACAACAGTGAGAGGCCCGCGTACCGCAAAAAAAAAAAAAAAAAATTAATTCCCATCAGATAAACTGGTAAATGTAAGGAATAAGATTTTAAAACTTTGAGAAGCTACAGTGTGATAATATCCTTAAGAGGTTGGTATGGGAAATTTTTTTTTAAAGGCAACACAAACTATAAAAAAGAGTGATTAATTATTAAATTGGAATCAGAATTATGTAATTGTATATATCAAAAACATAGTAAAGAAAACGGAAAGACAGCTCAATAACAAGAAGATATTTATTACACTTACACTGACAAAAATTAATATACAAAATATATATTAAAATATATAATCTATCAGTTACAAAAAGACAAACAATACATAAGAAACGTGTAAAAGACATGCATATACAGACTGTAAGAAAAAGAATGTAGAAAGATACTCAAAATCATTATTAAGCACAGAATACAACTACTATGAGATACCACTCACATCTATAAGATTGGCAAGCATGAATCTAAAGAAAGACTCTTACTCTATTGGTAGTTACATAAATTGACACCACCTTGAAGGAAAACAATTTGTGACTAGCTAATAAATTTGAGCATGTAAGTACGACCCAACAATTTCACTCATAGATATATACCCTAGAAAAATGCTTGCATATGTATCTAGGAGATATGTACAAGAATATGCAAATGGGTGTTATTCATAACAGCAAAAAATTGTAAATTACCTAAATTTTCATCAATAATACAACAGGTAAATTGTGTTACTGGCATAAATAAACACCTCAGAGCTGTAAAAATGGATAACTTACAGCTACACCATCAACTTGGAGTGTTCTCAAAAGAAAAAATATTAAATTACTAAAGCAAATGTCAGAATATATCAAGCATAATTTAACATATAATAAAATTTAAAACCTTGAACAAGTAAATAATATGTTTTCAGAGAGATGGAAAGGCCCAGCCAACAGCCATCACCAACCACCAGACATGCAAATGAATGCTGCACAGCTCTCTAGAATGAAAAAGAGATAAGCTGTCCCAGGCCAGCCCTGCTGAGACCTGTTCAAATTGTAGATTCATGATTAAAACAAATGCTATCATCTTTTGGAGGCATTAAGTTATGGGGTTGCTGCTTCTACAGAACTAGATAACTGGAACAGATTCTGCTACTTAGAAATAGAATGTCACTAAAACAAAATCCAGAGCATGTGGCTTCAGAAGTGGGTGGTGGGTTGGATGACTATGAAGAGAGTGCTAGTAGAAACTCAATGAAGGAGTTTGCAAGCTTAAAGAAAAGTGAGGATTATTGGAAAATGGAGGAAAGGGGTCTTTTATATAGTGGAGACAAGTATACCAAAACTCGTTCCTGAAGTAATGTAGATAATGAAAAATGTACTTTATGAGCTGAATGATCTAGGGAAGGTAGAATGTTGGAGATACTGTTGGTCTCCTTCCAGCTAGTTGCCTATGGTAGAAGGTAAGGGGAAGAAGATAAGTGACTACAAAGGAGCCAAGACTTACTGGGCTTGAAAACAAAACTGCTTCACATTTTTAGCTTCTCCAAGATTCTCAAAATAAGAAGGGACTTCCAAGCAAAAATCAGTCCAGAGAGAGACAATAAGATTCTTGGTTATGATCACAGAAAGACATAAGGCAGTGTCTCAGAGAACTATTCAGTCATACAGAAGATCCTCTAAAGACTTTAAGGCATTGTCTCACAGACTTCCTCTTTTAAAAGGAGGGGGTGTCCTTGAACCTTATCAGGAATAATGAACTTTCTTTTTCCACAATTGTATTCCCTCACCCAAAGCATCATTAGAATATAATCATTCCATAATACAGTTTTAGTCATTTATTTTGTTATTTATGGATGTTTTAATTTCCTTCTGTGGCCATGAAAACAATTACAGAAACATGTAGAATTTCTAATCAGTATTCTATCGAGGAAAAAGTGAATGATCTAAAATAGAATGGCAGCTAAAGGGCTTTATTCTAAAAAGATCAGATTTTCTAAGTAACAGATATGTTAGAACTATCCCCAGTGACGATTTGACCAGAACTTTTATCCATTATATGATATTTTTACTGTATAAATTAAATAGGATGAGTCCTTCAAATTTGTTCTTTTACAAAATTTTTTTGGCCATTGTAAATTTGCTGCATTTCTAAATACATTTTAGAATATCAGGTTGTCAATATCTATCAAAAAGTCTGCTGGAATTTTGAGTGGAATTGTATTGATTTCTACATCAATTTGGAGAATACTGACATCTTAACACACATTCTTTCAGTTCATGACCATGATATATCACTTCACTTACTTAGGTCTTTTAAAATATCTCTCAGCAGTGTTTTTAGTTTTCAGTGAACAGGTCTTAACGTATATTCTAGATTTATCCCTACATATTTTATGCTTTTAGATACTATTTTAAATGGTGTTTTTGAAAAATTCAATTCTCAACTGTCTGTTGCTAAGATATAAAAATACAATATATCTTTGTATGTTGACCTTGTTTACTATGACCTTGTAAACTCACTTATTATTTCTGGTAGTTTTATAAAAAGATTCTTATTCCTATGTACAAATTATTTCATTCTCATATAAAGAAAGTTTTACTCCTTCCTTTTCCAAGTAAGTTTGCAATGCTATAACAGACAAAAATGATATATTTTGTATATTCAAATATTCAACAAAACCTTCTGGCTTGACTAAACATGTGAATAAGATGTGGCTGGACCATTTGCTTTCAAATATTTCTGTTTTACTGTAGCCCACAGTAAGATAAATTTGACATTGCAACACAGTGTACACACACACACACACACACACGAGACAAAATTTTCACACATTTACCTTAAAAACGTGTGCCACATTGGTATTTCCTATTATATTAAACTATATAATATTTTATTCTATTTCATTTTAAAATACTGAGCAAAACCAATTGAAATATTTGCTAATGGGCCACAAGTTACTGCTTGAAAAGTGAAGTATTGTAACTATTGTAAATTCCCCCCAGAACTATCCCCACAGAGGAGGTTAGTCTTTTTTTTTTTTTTTTTTTGCGGTACGCGGGCCTCTCACTGCTGTGGCCTCTCCCGTTGCAGAGCACAGGCTGAGGACGCGCAGGCTCAGCGGCCATGGCTCACGGGCCCAGTCGCTCCACGGCATGTGGGATTTTCCCATACCGGGGCACGAATCTGTGTCCCCTGCATCGGCAGGCGGACTCTCAACCACTGCGCCACCAGGGAAGCCTAAGGTTAGTCTTTACAGTGAACATAAAGGCTTCAGAAGTTATTCATCCATTTACAGCCATTCAACAAATACTTACTAAGCACTCTCTGTATTAGTTTTCTAGGGATGCTGTAACAAGGCATTACAAACTGGATGACTTAACACAACAGAAATGTATTCTCTCACAGTTCTAGAGGCCAGAAATCTGAACGCAAGAAGTCAGCAGGGCCGTGCTCCTTCTGCAGACTCTAGGGAAGAATTATTCCTTGCTGCTACCAACTTCTGGTAGGTTCTGAAATTCCTAAGCTTGTAGACACATCACCTCAGTCTCTGCTACTGTCTTCATCTCATCTTCTCCTCCATGTTTGTGTCCTTTCCTCTTCTTGTAAGGACACCAGTTTTCAAATTAGGGCCCACCCTAAATCCAGGATGATTTCATACTGAATTCCTTTACTAATTATATTTGCAAAGACCCTATTTCCAAATTAGGTGACATTTTGAAGTTCCAGACGTATATGAAATTTGAGGGAACACTATTTAAGCAACTACACTTTCACTTGTTTTAGATGCTAAAATGAATAATAGATAAAAAGCTTTGTCCTTAATTTTTTTTTTTTTTTGTATCTTGTAAAAGTAGTTATTGAGCTAGAGGTCTCCACTCATGAATGGGTTACAACCCCCCACATATTTTTAATGAAATAGAAAAGAATAACAAATAGGCTACATCATACATAGTAGAGATAAACATTGTTCAGCAAAATTTTTTTCTAGTTTCATGTGTATGTGTGTGTGGTCTGGAAGTAAAATGCATTTCTTATAGTGGGTAGCTCTTTAAATGGCTTGAAGACAATTACTCCAGAACAGAGCTTCGTAATTATTTCAAAGTTGGACCAAGCTCTTTTTCACAGTATGTGTGTTAGTTAAGTTTATAGAAGGTTTTTATTTTTTATTTTGATCCCTTTTACCCATTTTTCACATCCCTCTAACCTTGCCTCTGGCAACCACCAATCTATTCTTTGTATCTGTGAGCTTGGGTTTTGTTATTGTTGTTTCATTTGTTTGTTTGTTTTAAGCACTCCACATATAAAAGAGGTCATACAGTATTTGTCTTTCTCTGTGTGACTTATTTCACTTAGCATAATGCTCTCAAGATCCATCTTACATATATATATATATATGAATACCATATATATTTTATAATATATATTACAGAATATTATGGAATCTTATGTGTGTGTGTGTATATATATATATATATATACACACACATATATCACAATTTCTTTATCCATTCATTTACAGCTGGACACAGGTTGTTTCCATAGATTAGCTATTATAAATCATGCTGCAATGAACATGGGGGTGCATATCTTTTCGATATATTAGTTAGTTTTTGCTTACTTTGGATAAATACCCAGAAGTAAAATTGTTGGATCATATGGTTGCTCTATTTTTAATTATTTGAGGACCTCCATACTTTTTGCACAGTGGCTGCACTAATTTACTTTCCCAACAAGAGTGCCCAAGGGCTCCCTTTTCTCCACATCCATGCCAGTACTTGTTATTTCCTGTCTTTTTGATAATAGTCCAGAAGCTTCAGTCTGAGGGGTAGGCTTCATGTTTGGCATACATTTAGTGGCGATGGAGACACTCTCAAGGAATGTAGGCTATGGACACCAACTTGGCACTCTCCCTCTGCCCCTTGCTACAGCTGGATGGTATTTTCCAGAAAAGAGCTCATACACCCACCTGGAGCCCTGATATTTACAACTGCTGCCGAGGAGATGCCACCAGATTGCCTGGCTCTGTTGGCCAGAGGGGCTTATGCTGTGATCCCACAGGACTGTGTTTATTTGAATAATTTTAAAAGCGGCTGCCTATGGATCTGGCTTTCAATCAGCCTGAATCTAGATGCTGAGATACTCCCATTAGGGACACTGACAAGTCTCGGTGCATCCTCACCTACTGGGAGCTATTAAAAAAATAATAGGCTGCTTGGACAAGCATAAAGGTTTGAGAGACACCAAAGAGCTGGGGCAAGATTGAACACCAATGTTCATCTTCTTCAAGAGGCCACTGCTTCAAGACTGGGAGAGGTGGTTGTTTCATCTGCTCTATAGAAACCAACAAAGAGAGTCAAGCAAAATAAAGAAACAGAGGAATATGTTCCAAATGAAAGAACAAGATAAAACCTCAGAAATGGAGATAAGAAATTTACCTGATAAAGAGATTAAAGTAATTTTCATAAAGATGCTCACTGAACTGGGAAGAAGAATGGATGGACACAGTGAGAATTTCAACAAAGACATGGAAAATATAAGTACCAAATAGATTTTTTCACAGAGCTGAAGAATAAAATAACTGAACTGAAAAATACACTTATAGGGGTTCGACAGATTAGATACAGCAGAAGAAAGAATCAGTCACCTTGAAGACAAGGCAGCTGAACTCACCCAATCAGAGCATCAAAAAGATAAAAGAATGAAAAAAAAGTAAAGACAGCTTAAGGGGCTTATAGAACATCATCAAACAGCCTAACGTTCACATTATAGGGCTTCCACAAAGAGAAGAAAGAAAGCTAGGGGCAGAGATTTATTTGAAGAAATGATGGCTGAAAACATCCCTAACCTGATCCAGAACCAGGAAACTCAAGGAGTTCCAAATAAGATGAACCCCAAGAGACCCACACCAAGACACATTACAACTACAATGTCAAAAGTTAAAAACAGGGGCCTCCCTGGTGGTGCAGTGGTTGAGAGTCTGCCTGCCAATGCAGGGGACACGGGTTTGTGCCCCAGTCTGGGAAGATCCCACATGCTGCGGAGCGGCGAGGCCCGTGAGCCATGGCCGCTGAGCCTACGTGTCCGGAGCCTGTGCTCCACAACGGGAGGGGCTGCAACAGTGAGAGGCCCGTGTACCGCAAAAAAAAAAAAAAAAAGTTAAATACAAGGAGAAAATATTAAAAGTAGTAAGAGGAAAACAACCAGTTATATACAAGGGAACCCCATAAGAGTATAAGCAGTTTTTTCTGCAGAAACTTTGCAGGTCAGAAGGGAGTGGCATGATATATTCAAGGTGCTTAAAGAAAACCAAACAAACTTCCAACTAAGAATATTTTATCTGGCAAAGTTACCATTCAGAATTGAAAGAGAGATAAAGAATTTTCCAGACAAGTGAAAGCTAAAGGAGTTTATCATCATAAAACTGGCCTTACAAGGAATGTTAAAGGACTTCTTTAAGTTAAAAAGAAAGGGTGATAATTAGTAATAAGAAAACATATGAAAGAATAAATCTCACTGAAAGGTAAATATATAGTAAAAGTAGTGGATTAAACACATAAAGCTATTATGAAGGTTAAAAGACAAAAGTAGTAAAAGTAGCTATGATTACAATAATTAGTTAAGGAATACACAAGATAAAAAGATGTAAAATGTCACATCAAAAACATAAAATGTTTGCAGGAGTAAAAATGTTGAGTTTTATAATGGGAACAGACAAGCTGTTATCAATTTAAAAGAGACTGTTATAGATTATATATAAGCCTCACAGTAATCACAAAGCAAAAATGTACAGTAAACACACAAAGAATAAAGGAAAGGAATATAAGCATACCACTAAAGCATGTCATCAAACCACAAAGAAGAGAGTAAGAGAAGAAGAAAGGAACAGAGAAGAATTACAAAAGCATCCAGAAAACAATGAAATGGCAATAATATATACCTATCAATAATTACTTTACCCTCAGAATGGGAAAAAATATTTGCAAACAAAGCAACTGACAAAGGATTAATCTCCAAAATATACAAGCAGCTCATGCAGCTCAGCATCAAAAAAAACAAACAACCCAATCCAAAAATGGACAGAAGACCTAACTAAACATTTCTCCAAAGTAGACATACAGATTGCCAACAAACACATGAAAAGATGCTCAACATCACTAATCATTAGAGAAATGCAAATCAAAACCACAATGAGGTATCACCTCACACTGGTCAGAATGGCCATCATTAAAAAATCTACAAACAATAAATGCTGGAGAGGGTGTGGAGAAAAGGGAACCCTCCTGCACTGTTAGTGGGAATGTAAATTGATACAGCCACTATGGAGAACAGTATGGAGGTTCCTTAAAAAACTAAAAATAGAACCACAATATGACCCAGCAATCCCACTACTGGACATATACCATTAGAAAACCATAATTCAAAAAGATACATGTACTGTAATGTTCAATGCAGCAATATTTACAATAGCCAGGACATGGAAGCAACCTAAATGTCCATCAACAGATGAATGGATAAAGAAGATGTGGCACATATATACAATGGAATATTACTCAGCCATAAAAAGAAATGAAATTGAGTTATTTGTAGTGAGGTGGATGGACCTAGAGTCTGTCATACAGAGTGAAGTAAGTCAGAAAGAGAAAAACGAATACTGTATGCTAACACACATATATGGAAACTAAAAAAAAAAAAAAAAAAAACGGTACTGATGAACCTAGTGGCAGGGCAGGAATAAAGACATAGATGTAGAGAATGGACTTGAGGACAGAGCGGGAAGGGGAAGCTGGCACAAAGTGAGAGAGTGACATGGACATATATATACTACCAAATGTAAAATGGATGGCTAGTGGGAAGCTACTGCATAGCACACAGAGATCAGCTCGATGCTTTGTGATGACCTACAGTGGTGGGATTTGGAGGGTGGGAGGGAGACACAAGAGGGAGGGGATATGGGGACATATGTATACATATAGCTGATTCACTTTGTTGTACAGCAGAAACTAACACAACATTATAAGCAATTATACTCCAACAAAGATATTAAAGAAATTGCTTTAAATGTAAATAGACTAAATTCTCCAATCAAAAGACATAGAGTGACTGAATGGGTTAAAAAACAAGAACCATCTATATGCTGCCTATAGGAGACTCATACTACATGTAAGGACTGAAAGTGAAGAGATGGAAAAAGATATTTCATACAAATATAAACCAAAAGAAAGTTTGTATAGCTACACCTAGATCAGACAAAATAGACTTTAAAACAAAGACTGAAATATGTGACAGAGATGGAGTTACATAATGATAAAGGGATCAATCCAACAAGAGGATATGCCATTTGTAAATATATTTGCACCCAACATAGGAGCACCTAAATATATAAAGCAAATATTAATAGACCTAAAGGGAGAAATAAATGGCAATACATTAATAGTAGGGGAATTTAATACTCCACGTATGTCAATGGATAGATCATCCACACAGAAAATCAATGAGGAAACGCTGGCCTTAAATGACACATTAGACTGGATTAACTTAACTAATATATATGGAACATTCCATCCTAAAACAACAGAATGCACATTCTTCTCAAGTGCACATAGAACATTTTCCAGGATATATTATATATTAGGCCACAAAACAAGTCTTAATAAATTTAATAGGATTGAAATCATATCAAGCATCTTTTCCAACCACAATGGTATGAAACTAGAAATTTATTACACGAAGAAAAGCAGAAAATTCACAAATGTGTGGAGGTGAAACAACATGATACTGAACAACCAATGGGTCGAAAAAGAAATCAAAAGAGAGATCAAAGAGTACCTTGAGACTAACAAAAATGAAAAATAACATACCAAAATCTGTGGATGGAGCAAAGGCAGTTCTAAGAGGGAAGTTTGTAGCAATAAATGCCTATTTTAAGAAACAAGAAAATTCTCAAATAAATAACCTAACTTCATGCCTCAAGGAACTAGAAAAAGAAGAAGAAAGCCCAAAATTAGTAGAACAAAGAAATAAGAGATTAGAGCAGAAATAAATGAAATAGAGGCAAAAAAGACAAAAAAGATGATCAATGAAACTAAGAGGTAGTTCTCTGAAAATATAAGTAATATTGACAAGCCTTTCACTAGACTCATCAAAAAAAAAAAAAAAAAGAGAGAGAGAGAGAGAACACAAATAAATAAAATCAGAAATGAGAGAGGAGATGTTACAACTGATACCACAGAAATATACAAAGGACTATAAGAGACTACTATGAAAAATTACACATTTGCCATTAATTCTAATAAGCACCCAAGAAAACTAAACAAAGGAGTCTGTTAACTAGACACTATTTGAAGATTATCCAACCAGGAGAGATAAAATGTACTATAATTACAAGAGGAAATTAGAGAAACCAGTGAGGATAGGCAAATTACTAGTTACTGAGCTGAGAGACTAAAGTCAACAGGTTGTCAGATGAAGGAAGCACGAATGCAATGGAGTAGTCAAGACATTTTGACTAAAGGTGAACATGGGATAAAATGAACACAGGCTGTCTGCAGTTGTTATGGGGTTGCAGCATGCTCTTACAGAGAATGCAAAACAAACCCTTTTGAGTTTTCAAAGGCAAATATGTGATCTTTGCAATTCAGGGATCATTTAATGCTGTAGTTCTTAAAATTCTGTGAACCTTTTTAAAATAAAGAAAAATCATCCTATCCCCAAATTTCTGAATTAGAATGTTCAGAGGATGAGAACCAGCCATATACACTTTTGAAAAGTTTCACAGATGGCCCAGAGAACTACAAGTTTAGAGGTAAAAGATTATTTTTTAAAATGTTGGTCATGTCAATTTTATCTATTAGAGTATTTGCCTTGGAATTTAGTGTCAATGTCACAAATTGAAAAATTATGAGAAAGAATATATATACTTTGGAATGTCAACTCAAATAACACTGGTTATTGTGACCAGGGATATAAAAATACAATCCATCATCTCTGCTTCAAGAGCTCTTAGTGTACACTTCACCAAAAAAAGAAGTGTAATGCTTATCTTTGATTTCTCTCCATTTCGAGGTCATATTCTTAGCTTTCATTCACAGATTTTTCTACAGGAAGAGTAATATTTTCTCCATGCAAAATGTCTCCATTTTCCCCATGCAAAATGTCTCCATTTTCCCCATTCTTAGAAATATACTGCAATTTGTAACCAAAGCTTTGATTTGATTTGACTGTGATTTCTTCTAAGTTTCTGGAGTGTGATTGGTATGACCTCTGTATCTTATTAATATTTAATGGAAGGTCATTGAGTCTCCTTCTTAGAGATGAAGTATAACTTCACATAATCTCCAAATTTTCTGACTTTGATGTCTTCA
Organism: Grampus griseus; assembly: GCF_964374135.1. Classification (NCBI taxonomy): domain Eukaryota; kingdom Metazoa; phylum Chordata; class Mammalia; order Artiodactyla; family Delphinidae; genus Grampus; species Grampus griseus. The sequence continues at coordinate 70,911,589 of NC_139018.1, forward strand.
AATAGTTTCCTAGTTTTCAGATTTGATTATATTAATGCATATAAAATATCTCAGGTACTAATGATGTTATCTTTGAGAACTGCATTTAGATCACATAAATAAGGACTCCAAAAAATGGTATTTTGCGAAGGCATTTTCTGAAAATGCCACCCCTGTTTTCACTTATGATGCTCTCTTCCTCATCACCATCTTAAATCCTTAAGGGAGCATTTAACAAAACTTCTCATAGGAAAGACTTTTGTCATGGAGAAATTGTAAAACAGGTGCCAACTCTTCCAAAGCCAATGCTCGTTTATGCTTGCTTCCTGGCTGGCAAAAGAACCTTTTGCACAAATGCTAAGAGGTTTCTTGGCTCCATCATGTACTATAATTCACCCTGTTATGGAGGAAAACAGCTGTTTTGTGATCATGGTCTGGATATTTTCCATTTAGCATACTGAGTTAAAACCCCAACTTGCCTCTCAGCACTGCAGTTCAGTCTCTAGGCTACTGGATAATGAATAACGGAGAGAATCCTTGAACTTTCTCTTTTAATTCATTGCCTTTGATTATCTTCTCTACCTTATAGTATGTATTTTTATTTATCGATAGCCAAACTTGTAGCAACATACAGAAACAAAATATCCCTTGAAATTTCACATTTCCAAATCAGGATATTCAAAGATAACTACAAACATTATAAGTGAATCTCCTTGACTGCTGTTCATGGTGACATATAACTTCACTGGCACATGATGACACCTTAGTCCCAAACCATGCACCTAGCTCAGAGACTGGTATCAGCACTTGGTTTGTATGCAATTTGAAGTCAATAAATGGCTCTCAATACTAGTTATCATATATTTGTAATGTACCCAAACACAGATCACTTCAGGAGAAATATCATTGAGAATTCCCTTACCTCCGCAAATGTAAAAACTCATAAAATAAAACTGCATTTTAAAACTTTAACTTAAGGGGTTTTAACATCAAGTACATAAGACCCTCGAGAATCCTGTATAATTATTCTCCAGAATAACATAAGCACATATTTTGAAACAATTCACATGGAGTAGTCCATTTGAAATTTGCATAATACCCTCATAGTCTCTTAATAATGGTAGGTACATTAAAAAGGACAAGAACATAATGAGACACATTGGGAAGAATAAAGAAATCACTTCCTTCTATAGAGATGCATCAATTTCCAGATTCCTTTGGATACAGTTACCATACTGTTGTGAGATTTCACTAATCTAACCATTACACCATGGAACAATCCACTAATAACTCACTAAGGATCATTAAACTTCATTTAAGGCAGTTAGTGGTTTATCAAAGGGACAAAAATGTTAATCCCACCTCCAAATGGAATCACACGGCATGAAGATTCTCAAATCTGTCATCCGGATGAGGAAGACATGTATATGCATATGCATTTCGATCACTGAGCGTAAGTAATGGCCATTCCATTTAAAGGGCACAATTTATATTCTGCTTTAGTTTCTTTAGTACTCAAAGTCTAGGTTTGTTTGTAGGAAGATAATATTACCAAGCCTGTGTCAATAAATCATGATGCACTTAAGAATATCTAAAAATCTTAGGAGTGTTAAATACTTCCCCGTACTTTCAGGTATGGGTAAAGAAACATGCCACCTATTTCTTGCAAATTATGAATCGTCATTTTTCCACAGGAAATCGAAATACAGGTCATAATATTGAATATTAATAACGAAAGAGGGGTAAAAAGACCTTCATCATAGATGAAGTTTTCAGGAGATAACAGTCATAGAGAAAAGATTGGAGCAGACTACCAGTAACCTAGAACCACAGGGGTTTCCATAGGAGCCATACAGTTACAGGAACACAAGAATTTCCTTGTGTATGTGCACAAGAGCCAATTCTAGACACACATTCTAAATCCCATTTCCAGCACTTGAAAAAGAAGATTATCAATGAAGAGATAGGCACAAATCTGGAATAAAAGTGCCACTTGAAGAAGGCACAGGCCCACATACTGCAAAAAAAAAAAGTCTGCCACGTGTAAATGCAATAAATATTAAAAAGACAATTATTTCATGAAAATTATTTATAAAATACTTCATATTCATTAACAAAAGACTTTACAACAAAATAAATATTTTGTGTAATGGCAATGTCAGCAGGAAAAGGTCCACTAATTACATTATATAAGGTGAAAAATGTTTTTTTTTGTTTTTTTTTTTGTTTTTGCAGTATGCGGGCCTCTCACTGTTGTGGCCTCTCCCGTTGCGGAGCACAGGCTCCGGACGCGCAGGCTCAGCGGCCATGGCTCACGGGCCCAGCCGCTCCGCGGCATGTGGGATCTTCCCGGACCGGGTCACGAACCCGTGTCCCCTGCATCGGCAGGCGGACTCTCAACTACTGCGCCACCAGTGAAGCCCCGACCTGAAAAGTTTTTTGCTTCTGTTGGTTTAATATGCTTTGTTCTCTAAAATTCTCTATCCTCCTTAGAAAGGTCTTTATACTCTGTACCTGAAAACACATCACTTTAAAAGAAGATCTGAAAAGGCATTCATGCCTAACATAAAATATCTACTGCTAAGGCAAAAAAAAAAAAAAGTACTTGTAGCTCTTCAGCTCCCAACATGAGTCAATGTTTGAGAAAAGAAATGTATTTGCCTTATACAATACTATTCACAACCAAATTATCCCAAAGTGCTTTACAAAGTAATTAGTTGGAAGCTAGTATGAGAGTATGTAGGCAAACACAGGAGCCATTAAGACACTCAGCAATAGCTCACATACTGCTTTGGACATTAGAACCTGTTTTATTGAGAGTGGAGATGCTCGTTCAATTACAGAGTAATTTAATAGAATAATTGGAATTCCTCTGGGTCTGGTAAGTTTTACAGATCATCAGAAATGATAAGCTAACTTCATACTTTTTCATTTCTAAAAATATCCAAGTATGAATTAAAAACATATATTTTCCCTCAGGTAATTTAGTTAAAAGAAATTATTACATGAGGATGAATTATAACAGAAAAACACTTATGTGATGCTTCCAAAAGATACTTTATACATTTGGTAAAGAGGTATTATTTTACAAGTTCTTTTCTTTACCTTCCCCATTTGACAAACATTTTACTTGTTTTCCCCTGAGCTTTGTTTATGCAAGGGTTCAACCAGAAATCCTTTTCTCTCTTCTCAGTGTATATATTCACCACTCTCCTTTGAGTCACAGTTTAGATCTAACCTCTTTCATGAAAAATTCCCCAACTGAAACACCCACTTTTCTGATTTTATATTATACGTTTCCTGTATTTCACACTTGGCCTTGGTTCAGGTTATTTTTGATTTTCATTTACATATCGAGAATAAGACCCATGAGGACAGCAATAATGTCTATCATTTCACTTATCCCCAATACTTTAAGTAAGGATGAGATATACGATCAGATATAAGGCTTCCAAACTTCATGCTGATAGCAGTCTAGAGGATATATTGGCAGGAGCATCTCTAAGAAAGCATTGCACCATAATGGAGCAGTTAACAATCAGCCCAGCTTCTTTTACACCAGCCTTGTTTTCTTCCTTATCCATCCATGTTCCAAATTCCTTTGATCAAAGGGCTCTCTTAAGACACCATTTCACCCATAAACAACCACTTACAGGTGGAAATGGTGACATAAATGCTGATCTTTTCACCATTTTGAGTGTCAAAGACAGCTGACTAGGATTAGCTCAGCAGCTGTCAGACCATTTCTTACCTTCCACTGGTCCTCATGTTACAGCATGGACTGCCCCCAGCTGGCTCCTCTTTCTCTTCAGGAGCAAGGTAAAATAATAAAAGGAAGAATGAGTTAGAGAATTAAAAGGGGGATTGAATTTTTACCTAAAATACATAATAAAATGTTAAAGTCCTTCCCTCTAAAACCGGTCTCTGCTTCTCAGAGTTGAATGTTCAGAGTTGAATGTGCACAGAGGTCCTAGTTTGAGTTTTTACTCAATAAAAGTCATAAAATCAATGTTTTCTGTTAAGCAGAATTATGCTTTTCCAGTTTGGAATTTTTGTCACTTTTTTTTTTGTCTTGTGCAGGTGCTCACTTTGGAAGTTTCTTTGGCCATGAGACATTTCTTAGTAACAGGTGCAACCTATTCCCAGCAAAACTAGACAAGCGCCATTGAACAGTCACAGTCTGTAAGGCAGAGGCTAGTTTCTGTGGTCACAGCCTACACTTCTGTAGCCTATCTGACTTACTAAGAAACTCTATCCCTGGCCAGAATACAATCTATCACATTTCAAGGATGAGGCCAGTTGCCTGGGATGAACTCTTTCATCCCAGCCACCCAGGGAACATGGAAGCTACATGATACTATAAGGATCTCCTGTTTACCAGTGGCAGAAAATCAACCCAAACAAGTTAATTCCAAAAGGAATTTACTAGCTCATGTACAGAATAGTCCTGGTTCAGACTTACCAAGATCTTGGAGCTCACATAATGTCACCAGGACTTGATCCCTCTTTAACACTTAGCTCTCCATTCTTTATGTTGGCTCCACTCTTTGGTAGGAATTTCCTTTGTGGTGCCAAAATGGATGCAATGGCTTCAGCTTTATAGCCTCTAAATTCCAGTTCTTTATTCCCAGTGGATATCTAATTACAACTCACTAGCTCTGATTGGGTCAGTCACCCCTCCCTGAAACAATTACTCAACAATTACCAGGAGAACGCAATGCCTAATTCCAGAAACGAGAAAGTAGTCAACAACCATCAAATCAGCAAGGCCTGAAAGTGGCAGAAGGGTTGTTCACTGAGGGAAATCGGGGTGCTCTTCGGGGAACAGGGAAATATATAATAAATGGCCAAAATTGTAAATGACTTCTACACTATAAATAGGAAAACTTCTTTCTTGTTTCACTAAGGGTTTATTACACTACCAATAACACTCTTTGTGACATAATTTTCATCTATTTCCCTTTAGGTGGACAATATATATATTGTGCATATACATTTAGATGTATCTACATACACACAGATGTATCTATATATTCGCATATTTATAAAATAAGCATATATGCTTAGGACACATTATATCATTAATGGTATTTTGTCAGTAATCTAAGTTCTGGAAGCTTTTCTGTGTGATCAACACCCTATATGATAGGCAGAATAGTGTCTCTCATTTGGGTTAAAGTTTCATAATTTTGAGAATTCTTACATCAAGATATTTCTCCCAACTTTACAATTCATTTATTTATCCATTGAGATTATTTATTGAGCATCTATTTGGTATCTGACAATATGTTAGATGCCAGAGATATAATGAACTGCAGAGACAGAAACTACCCTCATGAAATTTAAGAAGGGTGGTGATATGACCAGATTTGCATTTTGAAAAGATTACTCTCATTGAAGCATATGTAAGGAGACTAGTTAGGAGGCTACTTAACTATATTTATATTAGTGCAGGCAAGAGATGAACCTAAGTTTAACTTGAGCAGAAACACATGAAATGGAGTAAAGCCATAAGAATAGAAAAAAAATTGAATATGAATTATGGACAACTTGCCAATGGCTAAGAATTGAAGTTGAGGTACAGTGGGATATTAATTACTTCCTACATATCTGACATACAAAACTGAATGGTTTCCATTCTCTCTAGTAAGGAACACTGAAAGAAGACCAGGTTTGATAGATGCTGAATATTTTTACCTCTCTTATGACACTAACACAATGTCTTGCATTTTACTTAGTTCTGGGCCTATATTCTTCCCAATCGCAATATTATTGCTCCATTCAGTGACAGATCAAGTTTCATCTTTACCCTAGAGCTATCACAATATCTGGCCCATAGTGGTACTTATTTATTATTTTCAATCCACTTTTATAGACTAGCTGAATAAATGAATAAGCAAATAAACAGCCATATGTTACAGTGCTATAATCACATTATATTTCTTTCAATTCACCATTAACTTCTCCAGGAATCCTCTTTAAAAGACAAAATTGTGAAACTTTTAAATAATAACTACCTTTTAAAATATAATCAGATTTATAAGTGTTTGCAATAATTTATACCTCTTTTAGAGAAAGTTTTTGTTTTTTCCTATTTTACTGAGATATAATTGACATATATCACTGTACACATTTAAGGTGTACAGCATAATGGTGTGACTTACATACATTGTGGAATGACTACCACAATAAGTTTAGTTAGCATGCATCATCTCATATAGACAGAGGAAGTTTTGTTTTGTTTTGTCTTGTTTTTTTGCGGTACGTGGGCCTCTCACTGTTGTGACCTCTCCCGTTGCGGAGCACAGGCTCCAAACGCGCAGGCCCAGCAGCCATGGCTCACAGGCCCAGCCGCTCCACGGCATGCGGGATCCTCCCGGACTGGGACACGAACCCATGTCCCCTGCATCGGCAGGCAGACTCTCAACCACTGCGCCACCAGGGAAGCCCCAGAGGAAGTTTTTAATTAAACAAGAGAGAGCAAGGAAATTATACTGGTAAATATGATAAATAGAGAAGCAACCACGTGCATCTTTTCTCTTGTATAAAGTTAGGGAAAGCTAGGTTAGAAAGGCTAGTTTCAATACTTAATGTCCTTTCTCTCCCCCACCCCCAGCCTTAAGACCTACATTAAGTGGGAAATACTGAGCAATAAAACTAAAACAAACAAACAAACAAACAAACAAAAAACCCCCAGGCAATGGAAAAATAAAGACCTATACTCTCCATGTTATAAGGTATTTAAAATTTTTCTGAAAATGGTCATTTGGGAACCTCTGTTCTCTTTGCCTCTGAACCCCCAAAAGTGCTTATTTTCTAAACATTCATTTGACTATATAAGTGCCTTATAATTGATCATCTATTATAGCATTAGATCATAAATTATCTCTTCTTTTTCTATGTAGCTTTTCAAACATTTGTCATATTTGAGTCATACCTAAACCTTTGAGTTCCAGGACTACCTTGATCTTTGTCTGATCCCATCACTTAACCTGTCCTAAATATAGTAAGTACTTTTTTGGTTGCTAGCCTACCCATTAATTGTCATATTAATTTATTAAGTGGTTCCTATTCTTTCAGTGGTAAATGGTTAGGCTTTAGAATGTGAATAAAGAACATATTCTCTCTGACAATGTTCTTCCCACCATTTCTACTTTACTCTAATGTTCTTCCTGAGTTGGACTTATTTCCAATCAAAAATGATTTCAACTCAATCATAAATCTCCCATATATCTCCAGAGGGAATGGTTCCTAAAGCACACCCTCAGGGTTATTTTTTAATCTTCTGATCTTGTAATCACTAGAGCTCAAATAGTTCCCAAGTTACTCTATAACCTCTAGACAAGCATTGATTTATTTTCCGAGTTTCATCTTGCCAGACCTCTCATTTTCAAGATTGCTTCAAACACGAGATCTGTGTTACCTTAACACTGGCTTTTTCCTTGATACATGTCCTGCTGTTAACTGAATACATGACAGAAACACTGGAGACATACACAGTGCACTTTCTATGCTAATCATTCAATGGACCTTGATAAGTGTTTTCTCTCAAAATTACCTTGGGTAAAATAGCACTTTAGTCCTGGACTAAAGGAATTGTAAAATTTTCTAATGGAATCTCCAAATGGCCCAGTGTTTCTCGGTCCTGGCTGTGCATTACATCATGAAAAGAGTTATAAAAATTTTCATGGTACACCTTTTCCCCAGAGATTCTAGATTTAATTGGCCTGGAGTAGTGCCTGAACATTACTGATACCAAACCCCTTCCAGGCTTGAGAAGCATGCTGCATTAGTCAATAAAATAAATAGAAATAAATATAAAGACCTAGGTTCAAGTCTTTTATAACTCTGTAATTACCTTGTGAATTTGGATGAGTCATTTCATCTTTCCAAGTCTCATATTCTTTACCTGTAAAATAAAAAGTTTGTATGAGATTATTTAGTCCTTTATTAAGCCAACAAATTTAACCATCTAAATTCCAGACACACTAAGTAAGTTCCATGTTGGATACAACCATTATGAACCAGTCACTGACTCTGGTCCATGAATTTTTTAAGAAGTGGCTATCATAGCCATCAATTCATTTCATTTACAATTAAATTCTTACTAAAATAAATTTTTAATTCAACAAAAATTTTATCAACTGCTTTTCAAAACACTCTTCCTTTCACCTTTCTGCTTACAGGTAATTGCTTAAGTAATTAAATTGTTATATTATACTCTGAAGGATTTTTGTAGATTGAGGTCAGGGTTGCCTTCTTATATTTTAATCACCCTATAGTCTCACCGTATTTGGGCAAAATGAAGTGAATCAAAACAAGCCTTAATTTAGTTGCAGAAATAAATAATAAGGCAAAACTATGGCCCAGGAGATAGGAGGTCAGGTATGTGGGTTGATGATACTTAGGGCAAGGTGAAAAATTATATTAGCTTGTTTATTTCTAGTCTGGAAAAAGCTACAAGTATGATTACTCAAATCTCAAAAGTCAGGACACTGGTACCTTAACGGTCCATTATATAAGATGATATCCTTCCCAAGACCTGATTATCCAGACCTCGTGAGACTTCTGCATACACATTACCCATCCTGTCTCTTATATGTATTCATAAAAGGAATAGAATCATTCCGACCCGTATTATCCCACTTTTCAAGAATTTTATTGTCATTTTATCTTCTAGCTCTTACTCATGATAGTATTCCCAGCAACCACTCAACTTTCTTTTATGTTTTAACAGTCACCCAAAATAAGCAGTGCTTTGCCTTTGTCTTTCATTTGCCTTTTTCTGCTTTCTCCCAAACAGAAATATGGACCTCTGAGGTTTATTGCATAAAACATTCCAAAAGTCCTGATTCATAAATTATGAATTGATTTGTGTATATGTACAGACATTTGAACACTACTGATTTGGATTGGTTGCCTATTATGAGCCCCAGTAATCCTCCTCCATCCTGTCTTGCTTTATTATTTAACTCTTTGGATTCAGTTTGTGGCCTGAGTATAATTTGGAGTAAAAGAAAATTAGCAATTTGGGGAAACTCTATATTGCATTCACTCTGCATAGTAGACTGAATATATTTTTAGGCACTGCATGTTTATAACCTAATTTTCCCTCATTACTTTACAGAGGTGACCTTGTTCTAATACTTTCAGCACCTGATGTTATAAAAGTGAAATTCTTTTCAAACCTGCTCTGTTAATGTGTTCCTGCTTAGAAACAAATGTAAGAAAACATTAATATTCTTACCACAAAATACCTGCTAATTTGCTTGTAGTGAAGATAGAAAGCTTTTTACATATCACAAACTTCATTTATGTAGAATGAGTCACCGGGCTTGCTGAAAAGCCAATGAGCATCTAATCTTTAATGCTGCCTTCAGCTCAAACATCAATCCTCCTAGTTCAACTCATCTTTTATCAGCTATTCAGTCTTTCTTTCTTTCTTTTTTTCTTTTTTTTAGTTTCTATCCTGTTACAAAACTGTGTTGTTCGTTCATCTGTCAAAACAACTTTGATTTATGCTTTTTTAATATTACAGCTTCAGAAACACCCACACCCACACAGAGGAATATGCTATTCTCTTATTAAGGTCAGAATGAAATCTATGCAACAGAAAATGAACAACTTGGTTTCAAACAAATGATGACATTATTAAGTTCATAAAAGTTGCATTCCTGATCTTAAATTCTGCTTGATATGTGTACCTCCCTGTTAAATTTCTCTTGAAAATCATATGCAGAGACCTGTGCAGATTTATACGGCACCTCCAGGCACAAATGAAAAATAAAAAGAAAGAGGTTGTCAAAGCTTTGGCTTGTTCTAAATTTATTAAGACGACGGCATTTCAACTATGGTTATTCTATTAAAATCATATCCTTATGACATCCTAGCATTGGTGGAGTCTTCTGTTAGTCTTTCAGAATTTTCCTGAACCCTGGAGATCTACTTTGTGTCAATCTTGGACCGTTTCCTTAGGAGGGAAAAAAAATTATACTTTATATATCATACTTAGCTGTCAACTTTCATTAAACATATTTAATGGATATTCTTATTAGATATAAAATCCCCCAAGAGTTTTAGGGACTCAAAAAACCTGACTAAGAATGAACTCTTTTGCAGTGGCAGAATTAGGTAGCAAGTAAAATTGAGTTTAATAATCTTGAAGGTGAAAAGTCAATAAGTCAGGCAAAGAACATTTGTATGGAAGATTGGAGATATTCTATCACTTTGTCTTATGACATACTATGCAAAAGTAGGAGGGATTTTTTTTCTTTTCTATTCTTTCTTTCTTTCCTTTTAAACACCAAAGACATTTTATCCTTCTCAACAGACTAACACAGAGGCATGTCCTTGCTGTAAGGAGCAGAGCCTTGAGGTCATTATGCCCAATTTATCATACCATAGGCCCTAACAGGCCTTCATAGCATCCTGATGAAACACACAAGGTTAAATGGAATTCCAGAGAGAATTCTTCCTAGAATGAAGGCTAGTCTTATTTGTCTGCTGAAAAAGCACATACCTCTCCATAGTGTGACTGTTCCGTGTGACTGAAAATGAGATGAAAACAGGGGTTCAGATCAAGATGCAGGAATAAGAGGATGTAGAACTCACCTCCTATCATGAATACATCAAAAATACACCTACATGTGGAACAATTCTAACTGAAAACTAACTGGAAACTTGCAGAAGGATTCCTGTACAACAAAGGCTGTAAGAAAGATCCACATGTAATTGGGTAGGAAGGGAATAAAAGTGATCACATTAGGACCTGTGCCCCTGGGAAGGGACTGGGAGGAAAAGGGAGATTACATGGGAGGACACCTGCCCTAGGGAGTGAGTGGTCCAAGCCACGGGTTGAGTACTCCAGTCCCGGGGTTCTACAGGGGGGACACAAGCTCCCTTGTCTGGTTGGAGGGCCACTGAGACTAACAGAAGGGCTATGAGGAGCCTGGAATCCATTTGCAGAGAGCTCTTGCTTCCTGGCTTGTCCCCAGGCATGGAGGAAAGAAATCTGCTCCAGCAGCTGGCTGTTGGCTTTCCTATAACCCTCTCAGCATGCCCCAGCCTGAGCAGAGGGAATGCTCTGGCTCCACTAACTCGATGTAGGTGTGGCACTGGATCTGGGGCGGCCAAAACTAGGGAAAAGACTCAGTCATGGGACACAGAGATGACCTGGTCCCAGGGTGGAGTCTGGGTGGGGCAGCAGTGGCCATTGTTGGCGCTTACAGAAGCACCACATCAGAAACAGCCCAGATCTCTGATAGCAGCCACTCCACCACTACTCACCCCCAATATACACCAAAAGGTCATGCAGGCCCACCTGCCATGCAGAGTAATTCCACAACAGGGTGGGGGTGTAGGAGGCTGGGTCACTGATTGGCTGTAAGAGAAAAAGGGAACTTACACCCAAGACTGACTCTGAGTAGAGCCACAGATGCCTAGATAGGCAGCACATCATAACTCTGTGGCCTACACAAGCTAAGAGTCCACATGGGCCCCACTTGCTTCAGCACTCCCCCCAACTCTAAAACTAGGGTCCTAATGTAAGAAAAGAGAAAAACACACTTAGTGGGAACAGAGAGAGCTTGGGCCCAATCCTCAGGGTTTCTGCTTCAACAATTTGGGATTAGACCCCACCCTTGATAGGGTGGTGATGGCCACTGAATAGAGGGGAAGTCCCAGCTCACACCCAGTGCCAGCTCTAGCCCCTCCATCTCTCGCTGCACCCCCTACCAAGGTGAGAGGTGCCAGCACACTCTGAGGAAAGATGTGACTTGCATTCATGTCAAATCCAGCTCTCCCACCAAAGGCATCGGGTATATGCAGTCTGTACAGGGATACTCCCACATAAGAACACCATTTCGAGCCTGCAATAGGTGACTGTTTCACCTAAATTCATAGAGGCAGAGAAAGTTAAGCAAAATGAAAAGGCTGAGGAACTACTCTCAATTGAAAAAGCTAGAGAAAAACCCTGAAAAAATAAATAATAAAACAGAAATAAACCATTTACCAGATAAATAATTCAGAGCATTGATAATAAAAATGTTAAGGGAATTAGGAAAGAGAATTGATGTAAACAGTGAACACATTAATAAGGAACTAGAAAATATAAAAAACCCAATCAGAAATGAAGAATTTAATAGCTGAAATAAAAACACACTAGAAGGAATGAATAGCAGACTAAGAGGTACAAAAGAACACATAAGTGATCTTGAAGATAAAATAATGGAAATCACCCAATCAGAATGGCAAAAAGAAAATCAAGTTAAATAAAAAAAAGAGAAACAGTCTAAGAGATCTTCTGTATAATATTACAATACCAACTTTCTCATTATAGGGGTCCCAGGATAAGAGAGAGAGAAGGGGATCAAAAATGTATTTGAGGAAATTATGACTGAAAACTTGTCACACTTAAAGAAAAAGATATTCAGGTACAGGAAATATAGAGGGTACCAAACAAGATGAACCCAAACAGACACACACCAAGACACATCATAATTAAAATGGCAAAAGTTAAAGATAGAGAATACTAAAGGCAGCAAGAGAAAAACAAAGAGTCATACACAAGGGAATCCCCAAAAGGCTATAAGCTGATTTCTCTGCAGAAACTTGGCAGGCCAGGGAATGTCATGATATATTCAAGGTGCTGAAAGGGAAAAACCTGCAACCTAAGGATACTCTACCCAGCAAGATTATCATGTAGAACAGGAGAGATAAAGAACTTCTCTGACAAGCAGAACTACAAATTCATCAACACTAAACCTACCCTCAAAGAAATGTTACAAGGTCTTCTATAAGTGGAAAAGAAGTAAGAATCTACAGAAAAGGGAAAATCCAACTAGGAGTATAAACTATAAAAATACTGAATCACTATGACATACACCTGAAACTAATATAATATTATAAATCAATTATACATCTAGGGATGCAAGAATGGTTCAAATGTTTGCAAATCAATCAATGTGACACACCACATTAACAAAAGGAAGGATAAAAATCACATGATCATCTTAATGGATGCAGTAAAAGCATTTGACAATATTCAATATCTATTGATGATAAAAACTCCCATCAAAGTGGATATAGAGGGAACATATCTCAAAATAATTAAGGCCATTTATGACAAACCCACAGCTAACTTCATAGTCAATGTTGAAAAGCTGAAAGCCTTTCCTCTAAATTCAGGAATAAGACAAGGATGCCCACTCTTGCCATTTCTATTTAACATAGTACTGGAAGTCCTAGCCACAGCATTCAGACAAGAAAAATAAATAAAAGGCATCCAAATTGGAAGGGAAGAAGAAAAACTGTCACTATTTGCAGATGACATAATACGTTACATAGAAAACCCTAAAATCTCCACACAAATACTATTAAAACTAATAAATGAATTCATCAAATTTTCAGGGGGTGGAGTCAAGATGGAGGAGTAGGAGGATGTGGAGCTTGCATTTCCTCATAACTAGGGCACCTACTAGGCACTGGTGGGGGACCTCAGACACCTAGGGGAGGGGAAGAATCCTTGTGCAACCAGGTAGGACATGGGAGGGAATGGAGAGAAAGGTGGAGGTGGGATGGGACCAGGACCCCTGAGAGGGGGTTGGGAGTGGAGAGAAATTCCCAAGCTCAGAGGGGCCCACTCACAGTGAGGGGATCAGCAGGGATGGAGAGGGACCTTTGGGGGATCAGGGATTGGAGGGGAACTCAGCCAGTGTCTCCCTGGCCTGCTAGGGCTCTGGCAAGCCTGCTGGGGTCCCGGGCCTGAAACCCCACCTCCCGGGGCCCCCTCCGGCTATGTGGGTCCCACACGGCCGGAGCCCCACTACCCTGCCAAGGCCTCTTCCGGTCTTGTGGGTCCCTGAGCCTGAGCGCCCCCAAGGCCTCCAACCACATGGGTCCCTACAGAACTGAGCACCACCCCCCACGAGGCCTCTGTGGGCCGTGCACGTCCTGGAAGCCAAGGTACTGCGCCTGAAAGGGCCTCCTCTGGCCATGTGGGTCCAGGCGGGCCGAGTGTGATGCCCCTCCAAGGCCTCCTCCAGCTGCATCGGCCGCTGCAGGTGTGCCTGTGGAAAACTGTGCCCCAGCTGGCCTGCAGGGACACATGGGCTCTGGGCCAGCTTCAGGAAAAGACACTGGTGAAAGGAAAACATGCAGAGATGCGGCTGACACAGCGGGTACAGAGACCTACCTAGAGACCTACCTCAAGTGCACATGGAACATACTCCAGGACAGAACACATTTTGGGTCACAAATCAAGCCTTGGAAAAGTTAAGAAAATTGAAATCATATCAGGCATCCTTTCTGACCACAATGCTATGAGATTGGAAATCAATTACAGGAAAAAAAAACTGTAAAAAACACAAATATGGGGCTTCGCTGGTGGCGCAGTGGTTAAGAGTCCACCTGCTGATGCAGGGGACATGGGTTTGTGCCCTGGTCCGGGAAGATCCCACATGCCGCGCAGCGGCTAGGCCCGTGAGCCATGGCCGCTGAGCCTGCACGTCCAGAGCCTGTGCTCCGCAACAGGAGAGGCCACAACAGTGAGAGGCCCGTATACCGCAAAAAAAAAAAAAACAAAAAATAACCCCAGAAAACACAAATACGTGGAGACTAAACAGTCCACTACTAAATAGCAAAGAGATCACTGAAGAAATCAAAGAAGAAATTAAAAAATACATAGAAACAAATGACAAAGAAAACACGACAACCCAAAACCTATGGGATGAAGCAAAAGCAGTTCTAAGAGGGAAGTCTATATAGCAATTCAATCTCACATGAAGAACGAAGAAAAATCTCCAGTAAACAATCCAACCCTACACTTGAAACAACTAGAGAAAGAAGAACAAAGAAAACCCAAAGTCAGTAGAAGGAAAGAAATCATAAAGATCAGAGCAGAAATAAATGAAATAGAAATGAAAGGAACAATAGCAAAGATCAATAAAATTAAAATCTGGTTCTTTGAGAAGATAAACAAAATTGATAAACCCTTAGCCAGACACATCAAGAAAAAAAGGGAGATGATGAAAATCAATAAAATTAGAAACGAAAAAGGAGAAATTACAACAGACACCATAGAAATACAAAGGATTGTAAGAGATTACTACAACCAACTATATGCCAATAAAATGGACAACCTGGAAGAAAATGGCAAATTCTTGGAAAGGTACAATTTTCGAAGAGTGAACCTGGAAGAATTAGAAAATATAAACAGACTTATCACAAGTAATGAAATTGAAACCATAATTAAAAATATTCCAACAAACAAAAGTCCAGGAACAGACGGCTTCACAGGCGATTTCTATCAAACATTTAGAGAAGTGCTAACACCTATCCTTCTCAAACTTTTCCAAAAAATTGCAGAGAGAGAAACACTCCCAAATTCATTCTATGAAGGCACCATCACCCTGATACCAAAACCAGAAAAAGATAACACAAGAAAAGAAAATTATAGACCAATATCACTGATGAACAGAGATACAAAAATCCTGAACAAAATACTAGCAAACAGAACCCAACAACACATTAAAAGGATCATACACCATGATCAAGTGGGATTTTCCCAGGGATGCAAGGATTCTTCAATGTATGCAAATCAATCAATGTGATACACCACATTAACAAATTAAGGAATAAAAACCATATGATCATCTCAATAGATGCAGAAAAATCTTTTGACAAAATTCAGCACCCATTTATGATAAAAACTCTCCAGAAAATGGGCATAGAGGGAACTTACCTCAACATAATATGACATATGCCATATATGACAAACCCACAGCAAGCATCACACTCAATGGTGAAAAACTGAAAGCATTTCCACTAGGATCGGGAACAAGACAAGGATGTCCAGTCTCACCACTTTTATTCAACATAGTTTTAGAAGTCCTACCCACAGCAATCAGAGAAGAAAAAGAAACAAAAGGAATACAAATTGGAAAAGAAGAAGTAAAAATGTCACTATTTGCCAATGGCATGATACTATACATAGGAAATCCTAAAGATGCCACCAGAAAACTACTAGAACTAATCAATGAATTTGGTAAGGTTGCAGGATACAAAATTATTGCACAGAAATCTCTGGCATTCCTATACACCAACAACGAAAAATAAGAAAAAGAAATTAAGGAAACACTCCAATTTACCACTGTAACAAACAAAATAAAATACCTAGGAATAAACCTGTGTAAGGAGGTGAAACACTTGTACTCAGAAAACTATAAAACACTGATGAAAGAAATCAAAGATGACATAAACACATGGGGAAATATACCATGTTCTTGGATTGGAAGAATCAATATTGTGAAAATGACTATACTACCTAAAGCAATCTACAGATTCAACACAATCCTTATCAAACTACCAATGGCATTCATCACAGAATTAGAACAAAAAATCTTACAAATTCACATGGAAACACAAAAGACCCAAATAGCCAAAGCAATCTTGAGAAAGAAAAATGGAATTGGAGGAATCAGGGTCCCTGACTTCAAACTATACCACAAAGCTACAGTAATCAAGACAGTATGGACTGGGTTCAAGATGGCGGAGTAGAAGGACGTGCGCTCACTCTCTCTTGCGAGAGCACCAGAATCACAACTAACTGCTGAACAATCATCGGCAGGAAGACACTGGAACTCACCAAAAAAGATACCTTACACCCAAAGACAAAGGAGAAGCCACAATGAGACGGTAGGAGGGGCGCAATCACAATAAAATCAATGCCATAACTGCTGGGTGGGTGACTCACAAACTGGAGAACACTTATACAACAGAAGGCCACACACTGGAGTGAAGTTTCTGAGCCCCATGTCAGGCTTCCCAACCTGGGGTCCAGCAACAGGAGGAGGAATTCCTAGAGAATCAGACTTTGAAGGCTAGCAGGATTTGACCGCAGGACTCTGACAGAACTGGGGGAAACAGAGACTCCACTCTTGGAGGGCACACACAAAGTAGTGTGTGCATTGGGACCAGGGGAAGGAGCAGTGACCCCATAGGAGACTGAATCAGACTTCCTGCTAGTGTTGGAGGGTTTCCTGCAGAGATGAGGGGTGGCTGTGGCTCACCGTGAGGACAAGGACAATGGCAACAGAAGTTCTGGCAAGTACTTCTTGGCGTGAGCCCTCCCAGACTCCAGTGTTGGGTTGCCTCAGGCCAAACAACCAACAAGGAGGGAACCCAGCCCCACCCATCAGCAGTCAAGCAGATTAAAGTTTTAGTGAGCTCTGCTCACCAGAGCAACAGCCAGCTCTACCCACCACCAGTCCGTCCCATCAGGAAACTTGCACAAGCCTCTTAGATAGCCTCATTCACCAGAAAGCAGAGAGCAGAAGCAACAAGCACTACAATTCTGCAGCCTGTGGAACAAAAACCACATTCACAGAAAGATAGACAAGATGAAAAGGCAGAGGGCTATGTACCAGATGAAGGAACAAGATAAAACCCCAGAAAAACAACTAAATGAAGTGGAGATAGGGAACCTTCCAGAAAAAGAATTCAGAATAATGATAGTGAAGATGATCCAGGACCTCGGAAAAACAATGGAGGCAAAGATTGAGAAGATGCAAGAAATGTTTAACAAACACCGAGAAGAATTAAAGAACAAACAGAGATGAACAATACAATAACTGAAATGAAAACTAAATCAGAAGGAATCAATAGCAGAATAAATGAGGCAGAAGAACGGATAAGTGACCTGGAAGACAGAATGGAGGAATTCACTGCTGCAGAACAGAATAAAGGAAAAGGAATGAAAAGAAATGAAGACGGCCTAACAGACCTCCCACATTATAGGGATCCCAGAAGGAGAAGAGAGAGAGAAAGGATCTGAGAAAATATTTGAAGACTTTGTAGTTGAAAACTTCCCTAACATGGGAAAGGAAATAGCCACCAAAGTCCAGAAAGCACAGAGAGTCCCATACAGGATAAACCCAAGGAGAAACACACTGATATACATAGTAATCAAATCGGCAAAAATTAAAGACAAAGAAAAATTACTGAAAGCAGCAAGGGAAAAACAACAAATAACGTACAAGGGAACTCCCATAAGGTTAACAGCTGATATCTCAGCAGAAACTCTACAAGCCAGAAGGGAGTGGCAATGATATACTTAAAGTGATGAAAGGGAAGAACCTACAACCAATATTTCCCTACCCGGCAAGGATCTCATTAAGATTTGATGGAGAAATCAAAAGCTTTACAGACAAGCAAAAGCTAAGAGAATTCAGCACCACCAAACCAGCTCTACAACAAATGCTAAAGGAACTTCTCTAAGTGGGAAACACAACAGAAGAAAAGGACCTACAAAAACAAACCCAAAACAATTAGGAAAATGGTCATAGGAAGAAACATATCGATAATTACCTTAAATGTGAATGAATTAAGTGCTCCATCCAAAAGATACAGGCTTGCTGAATGGATACAAAAACAAGACCCATATATATGCTGTCTACAAGAGACCCACTTCAGACCTAGGGACACATACAGACTGAAAGTGAGGGGATGGAAAAAGATATTCCATACAAATGGAAATCAAAAGAAATCTGGAGTAGCAATACTCATATCAGATAAAATAGACTTTAAAATAAAGAATGTTACAAGAGACAAGGAAGGACACTACATAATGATCAAGGGATCAATCCAAGAAGAAGATATAACAATTATAAATATACATGCACCGAACATAGGAGCAACTCAATACATAAGGCAACTGCTAGCAGCTATAAAAGAGGAAATTGACAGTATCACAATAATAGTGGGGGACTTTAACACCTCACTTACACCCATGGACAGATCATCCAAAATGAAAATAAATAAGGAAACAGAAGTTTTAAATGACACAATAGACCAGATAGATTTAATTGATATTTTTAGTACATTCCATCCAAAAACAGCAGATTACACTTTCTTCTCAGGTGTGCACAGAACATTCTCTAGGATAGATCATATCTTGGGTCACAAATCAAGCCTCAGTAAATTTAAGAAAATTGAAATCATATCAAGCATCTTTTCTGACCACAACGCTATGAGATTAGAAATGAATTACAAGGAAAAAAACGTAAAAAACACAAATACATGGAGGCTAAACAGTACATTACTAAATAACCAAGAGATAACTGAAGAAATCAAAGAGGAAAACAAAAAATACATACAGTCAAATGACAATGAAAACACGATGATCCAAAACCTATGGGATGCAACAAAAGCAGTTCTAAGAGGTAAGTTTATAGCTATACAAGCCTACCTCAAGAAACAGGAAAAATCTCAAATAAACAATCTAACGTTACACCTAAAGGAACTAGAGGAAGAAGAAAAAACAAAACCCAAAGTTAGCAGAAGGAAAGAAATCGTAAAGATCAGAGCAGAAATAAATGAAATAGAAGCAAAGAAAACAATAGCAAAGATCAATAAAGCTAAAAGTTGGTTCTTTGAGAATATAAACAAAATTGATAGACCATTAGCCAGACACATCAAGAAAAAGATGGAGAGGACTCAAATCAATAAAATTAGAAATGAAAAAGGAGAAGTTTCAACAGACACTGAAGAAATACAAAGCATCCTAGGAGACTACCACAAGCAACTCTATGCCAATAAAATGGACAACCTGGAAGAAATGGACAAATTATTAGAAAGGTATACCTTCCAAGACTAAACCAGGAAGAAATAGAAAATATGAACAGACCAATCACAAGTAATGAAATTGAAACTGTAATTAAAAACCTTCCAACAAACAAAAGCCAGGACAACATGGCTTCAGAGGTGAGTTCTATCAAACATTCAGAGAAGAGCTAACACCCATCCTTCTCAAACTCTTCCAAAAAATTGCAGAGGAGGGAACACTCTGAAACTCTGAAACTCATTCTATGAGGCCACCATCACCCTGATACTGAAACCAGACAAAGATACTATAAAAAAAGAAAATTAAACACCAATATCACTGATTAATATGGATGCAAAAATCCTCAATAAAATAATAGCAAACAGAATCCAACAACACATTAAAAGTTCATACACCATATTCCAGTGCGATTAACCCCAGGGATGCAAGGATTCTTCAATATACGCAAATCAATCAATGTGATATACCATATTAACAAATTGAAGAATAAAAACCATATGGTCATCTCAATAGATGCAGAAATAGCTTTTGACAAAATTCAGCACCCATTTATGATAGAAACTCTCCAGAAAATGGGCATAGAGGGAACCAACCTCAACATAATAAAGGCCATATACCACAGACCCACAGCAAACATCATTCTGAATGGTGAAAAATTGAAAGCATTTCCTCTAAGATCAGAAAAAAGAAATACATGTCCACTTTCACCACTATTATTTAACGTAGTTTTGGAAGTCCTAGCCATAGCAATCAGAGAAGAAAAAGAAATAAAAGGAATACAAATTGGAAAAGAAGAAGTAAAAATGTCACTGTTTGCGGATGACATGAAACTATATGCAGAAAATCCTAAAGATGTCACCAGAAAACTACTAGACGTAATCAATGAATTTGGTAAAGTTGCAGGATACAACATTAATGCACAGATATCTCTTTCATTCCTATACACTAAAGAAGAAAAATCTGAAACAGAAATTAAGGAAACACTCCCACTTACCACTGCAACAAAAAGAATAAAATACCTAGGAATAAACCTACCTAGGGAGACAAAAGACCTGTATGCAGAAAACTATAAGGCACTGATGAAAGTAATTAAAGATGATATCAACAGATGGAGAGATATACCATGTTCTTGGATTGGAAGAATCAATATTGTGAAAATAACTCTACTACCCAAAGCGATCAAAGATTCAATGCAATCCCTATCAAATTACTAATGGTATTTTGTACAGAAGTAAACCAAACAATCTTAAAATTTGTATGGAGACACCAAAGACCCTAAATAGCCAAAGCACTCTTGAGGAAAAAAACAGAGCTGGAGGAATCAGATTCCCTGACTTCAGACTATGCTACAAAGCTACAGTAATCAAAACAATATGGTACTGGCACAAAAACAGAAACATAGATCAATGGAACAAGATAGAAAGCCCAGAGATAAACCCACATACCTATGGTCAACTAATCTATGACAAAGGAGGCAAGGATATACAATGGAGAAAGGACAGTCTCTTCAATAACTGGTGCTGGGAAAACTGGACAGCTACATGTAAAAGAATGAAATTAGAACACTCCCTAACACTGTACACAAAAATAAACTCAAAATTGATTAGAGACCTAAATGTAAGACTGGACACTATAAAACTCTTAGAGGAAAACATACGAAGAACACTCTTTGACATAAATCACAGCAAGATCTTTTTTGATCCACCTCCTAGAGTAATGGAAATAAAAACAAAAGTAAACAAATGGGACCTAATGAAAGTTCAAAGCTTTTGCATAGCAAAGGAAACCATAATCAAGACGATAAGACAACCCTCAGAATGGGAGAAAATATTTGCAAATGAATCAACAGACAAAGGATTAATCTCCAAAATATATAAACAGCACATGCAGCTCAATATTACAAAAACAAAGCAACCCAATCAAAAAATGGGCAGAAGACCTAAATGGGCATTTCTCCAAAGAAGTCAGACAGATGGCCAAGAAGCACATGAAAAGCTGTTCAACATCACTAATTATTAGAGAAATGCAAATCAAAACTACAGTGAGGTATCACCTCACACCAGTAAGAATGGGCATAATCAGAAAATCTACAAACAAGGAATGCTGGAGATGGTGTGGAGAAAAGGGAACCCTCTTGCACTGTTGGTGGGAATGTAAATTGATACAGCCACTATGGAGAACAGTATGGAGGTTCCTTAAAAAACTAAAAATAGAATTACCAGATGATCCAGCAATCCCACTACTGGGCATATACCCAGAGAAAACCACAATTCAAAAAGACACATGAGGGCTTTCCTGGTGGCGCAGTGGTTGAGAGTCTGCCTGCCAATGCAGGGGACATGGGTTCGTGCCCCGGTCCGGGAAGATCCCACATGCCGCAGAGCGGCTGGGCCCATGAGCCATCGCCACTGAGCCTGCGTGTCCAGAGCCTGTGCTCTGTGACGAGAGAGGCCACAACAGTGAGAGGCCTGCATACCGCAAAAAAAAAGACACATGCACCCCAATGCTCATTGCAGCACTATTTACAATAGCCATCTCATGGAAGCCACCTAAATGCCCATAAACAGACGAATGGATTAAGAATCTGTGGCACATATATACAATGGAATATTACTCAGCCGTTAAAAGGAATGAAATTGGGCCATTTGTTGAGACGTGAATGGATCTAGATGCTGTCATAGAGAGTGAAGTGAGTCAGAAAGAGAAAAACAAATATCGTATATTAACACATATATGTGGAACCTAGAAAATGGTACAGATGAACCAGTTTGCAGAGCAGAAATTGAGACACAGATGTAAAGAACAAACGTATGGACGCCAAGCGGGGGAAGTGGTAGTGGTGTGGGGGTGGGGGTGTGATGAATTGGGCGATTGGGATTGACATGTATACAGTGATGTGTATAAAATTGATGACTAATAAGAACCTGCTGTATAAAAAAATAAGTAAAATAAAATTCAACAATTCAAAAAAAAAAAAAAACTCTTCACTACCATCTCCAGGTCGGGACACACAGTTTTGAGGGCATTAGCCCTCTGTGGCCCCCTTTGTCCGGCAAAGCAATAAAGCTGTTCTTTTCTACTTCACCCCCCACCCCGCCAAAGAATAAGACAGTATGGTACTGGCACAAAAACAGAAATATAGATCAATAGTACAGGATAGAATGCCCAGAGATAAACCCATGCATATATGAGTATCTAATTGACGACAAAGGAGGCAAGAATATACAATGGAGAAAAGACAGCCTTTCAATAAGTGGTGCTGAGAAAACTGGACAGCTACATGTAAAAGAATGAAATTAGAACATTCCCTAACACCATACACAAAAGTAAACTACAAATGGATTAAAGACCTAAATGTAAGACCAGACACTATAAAACCTTTAGAGGAAAACATAGAAAAAACACTCTGACATAAACCACAGCAAGATCTTTTTTGACCCACCTCCTAGAGTAAAAGAAATAAAAACAAAAATAAACAAATGGGACTTAATTAAATATAAAAGCTTCTGCACAGCAAAGGAAACCATAAACAAGACAAAAAGACAACCCTCAGAATGGGAGAAAATATTTGTAAATGAAACAACAAAGGATTAATCTCCAAAATATAGAAACAGTTCATGGAGCTCAATATCAAAAAAACAAACCATCAAGTTAAAAAATGGGTGGAAGACCTAAATAGACATTTCAGCAAGGAAGACATACAGATGGCCAAGAGGCACATGAAAAGATGCTCAACATCACTAATTATTAGAGAAATGCAAATCAAAACTACAATGAGGTATCACCTCACGCCAGTCAGAATGGCCATCATCAAAAAAGCTAGAAACAATAAATACTGGAAAGGGTGTGGTGAAAAGGGAACCCTTCTACACTGTTGGTGGGAATGTAAGTTGATACAACCACTATGGAAAACAGTATGGAGGTTCCTTAAAAAACTAAAAATAGAACTACCATATGACCCAGCTATCCCACTGCTGGGCATATACCCTGAGAAAACCATAATTCAAAAAGAGACATGCACCACAATGTTCATTGCAGCACTATTTACAATAGCCAGGACATGAAACCAACCTAGATGTCCATTGACTGAGGATGGATGAAGAAGATGTGGCACATATATACAATGGAATATTACTCAGCCATAAAAAGTAATGAAATTGAGTTATTTGTAGTGAGGTGGATGGACCTAGAGTCTGTTATACAGAGTGAAATAAGTCAGAAAGAGAAAAACAAATAACATATGCTAACACATATATATGGTATCTAAAAAAAAAAATGGTACTGATGAACTTAGTTGCAGGGCAGGAATAAAGAGGTAGACATAGAGAATGGACTTGATGACATGGGGTGGGAGGGCGAAGCTGGGCGAAGTGAGCATAGCATTGATGTATATACACTACCGAATGTAAAGTAGCTGGCTGATGGGAAGCAGCAGCATAGCACTGGGAGATTGGCTCGGTGCTTTGTGATGACCTAGAGGGGTGGGATAGGGAGGGTGGGAGGGAGGCTCAAGAGGGAGGGGATATGGGGACATGTGTATGCATATGGCTGATTCGCTTTGTTGTGCAACAGAAACTAACACGGTATTGTGAAGCAATTATACTCCAATAAAGATGTATTAAAAAAAAAGAGAGAGAGACAGCGTACTCTTGGCCTAAGTAAGGAGAAAACAGAAAATATGAAACATAATTGATCTATTGTTTGCATATTAGTAAGTATCTGTTGTATACATAATTGTTTGCTAGCAGTTTTAAAAACCACAAGAAAGGTAAACTCAATGCATGTTCTTAAAATGCAGACTCCAGTTAAAGAAAGACAATAGTAATACAAATAGCAGTGAGTAAATGTCACATAATACTAGAAATATTATAAAATATCAGAATTTTTAAAATAGAATAAATTATACAAAAACTATGAGTTCAATGAGTCCACAAAGGAGAGTATTTGACAAAGGGAGAGTAGTGACGATGGGGATGTGAAGAGATGCAAAGATTATCAGGCCTGAAGGCCAACAAAAACCAAGAGGAGGTAATATGCAGAGTGAATGGGAAGATTCCCACCCTCACTTCCCACTGCTACTAGGGCATTTCATTGCTTATCTTTTTGTACATATTGGACTCCCATGAAAATTTTCCATTGAATAAAGATATAAAGCTTTTTCAAATAATCTGACAACCACTGCACCAATCAACAGGAAACCAGTGAACAGATTTAAGCTTGGAAATTCCATGAATACTTTAATGGAATGCAAAAGATAGAACAGAAACCTCAATTGTAAGAGCTCAATTTCAAGGTCAATGGGGAAAGAAATGAAACAGATAATTCTGACAGATTAAAAAGGAAAAGAACTGTTACAGTGTGATCATGGTCAGATAAGGGAGGAAGATAGAATGACCCTAAAATTCCTAGCTTGAAAGACAAGGTGGATACAGCTGCCGTTATTCACTGAGTAGTAATACTGGTTTGAACACACCAACTAATTTAATCTTCATAACAATGCTGGGGGTGGCTTGTATCATTATTCCAGGTTTACTGATAAGGAATCTGAATCTGCAGGAGGCTAAGTAATTCGCCCAAGGTCACCAGTTTAGATATTGGCAAGGCCAGGATTCAAATTCAGACAGTGTGGCTCTAGAGCTATGTTCTCAGCCGCTGTGCTGTATTTATTTAGAGAAAGAGAACAACTTTCATTTTGGACACGTGAGATTATAGGCAAATGAAACAGAATAACTCTGTTGGTACATTGTGCTATCATTACAGGAAGATCTCAGAACATTGCTGCTGTGTAGAGCAAGGTTGACCCTGACAGATAATAAATCTGGATCCCACTACATTGTTGTCTGAGTCAATAGGACATATTGACTTTTGCTGAGTGTACTGAGAACTGTAATATTATTTCATTATCACGAAACTATAGCAATTCATAAAGGAATTAGAAAGAGAATTACCTCCCTAGGGACAGTCATGCCATATGGCTGTTATAAAAATATAGTTTTAAACAACATCTAACCTAAGCAGTGTTGTTCAGATCTCTTCATGTCATACTAAATATAATTCCTAAGGGGTCAACAGAACACTAAATAAAACCCTGTAACAAGCAAATTATCGATTCTATGCTACCTGGTTTTTATAAACTAAAAAAAAAAAAAAACTTTAACAATTGTATTTCACTTTTTTAAATATAAGTAAATTCCTCCTTAAGGTTTAGTTACCGAGCTATCACTGATAAAAAGTAAAATAACAGATTTTAGTTCCAATTTAGGTATGAAATTTCTGGCATGTAATTAGAGATCTGAAAACTCATATGTAGTTAAGAGAAGCCTCATTACCCACAGGTAGTTGATAAAATGCTCTACCACCTGCATATTGCCTGTTAAATTTAGATCAAGATTGACAAAGTAGTTTTTCCTGTGGTACTTATATCTCAAAAGCCAAAACTCCTCTAAGACTTCCTTACCCTAGTTTCACTTTTTATTTTTCATTTTTATTTTGTGAGAAATCTTTCTTCATAGAAGCCTTTAGAACTCTTTTGAAACTTTCTCTTTTTTCACTATTCCTTTGCTGTTTGGAATTCCACTTCTGAGTTACAACTACGCAAAAGCTTTGAGATAACCACCACAACAAAAACAAGAGTACGGCATCAAACTGAATCTGACCTTCTGGCAGCAGAATGGAACAAAAATCTCTCCTTTAAATCCCTCCAGTATTTGGTGAATCTTCTAATTCTAAAGAGCTCTTATTGATTCTTTTTGTGTTATAAAATAAATATCATATCTGAAGGGCTTTTTTTTTTTATAAAAGTCTGGAGATTCTGCTACTTTGTTGAGAAGAATGTTGGTACTGAATAAAGGGTCAATAAGTAAGAAAAGGACTCTGAGCATTTGGAGAAAAACATGAAAATGAATCTTTCATTTCCTCTGAATTTCATATTGCATCAACTTATAGCTTTCTGACACATGCTATATACGGTTGTAGAATCTGAGTACATGTCATAAAAAACAGATTGAGAGAACTCTTAAATATTGAGAATATACTGAGATTAACTCAAAAGTAAATTGATAAGAATGCCTTAGGATATATATATATATATATATACACACACATATATGCATATATACATACATATATATGCTTGCTTGCTTTTCTTACTATAATGTGTTTTAAATTTAAAATTTCAAACATATGTTTAAGTACATTCAGTACACATATATTCGTTATGTTATCTGCCAATGTTTCAGCATTTTCTGCACATGTAAACTATGATTTTCTGAGTTTGAAGTCCTAGCTGCCATTCACTCTGGAAATTAGAGAATTGTTTTGGGAGCTCTTAGGTCACTCTGCTGCATCTGGATCACTGAGCTCAGATCCAAGCAGAACAGAATGCTGCTCTTCTCCCAACAGGCTTCTTTTTTAGTGCACGCTGCTTTTAATATTTATTCTCTCCCTAGGGTCTAACTGGGTTACACTCCAAGTCCAGTTCAGCACAGTGGCCAGATTTCTGACACTTTTGAGGATACACTAATGTTTAAAACATGGGTAAAGAGCCACATACAGATCAAGAGAATAAATCCTGGAACTTCATACACACACAGAGAGCCTTTCTGTAGATAAGTCCTCTAAGTAAACCATTAAAATAATCTGTGATAATTCAGATGACTTAATTGTTAGAATGTAGTTATTGTTTTCCAGTTTACCTTCAAGGTGGGCCCATGGCAAAGATCTCAAGGGCAGTGCAATAAGGAATCTTGGAGGTATTCACTTGGTTTATAGTGAAATATTGTTTAATAGAACTCAATTAGAAGATATAATGTCTTTATAAATTTTCTCCTAAACACTGGCATTTACACGCAGCCTAGGGATATTTCCAAAGTAATTAGTTACACCAAGAACACTAAGATCCATAACAAAAATAGAAAGGTCCCAGTTGTGACTACACCTTGTCAACAATAATTTTTAAATTCCCTATTCAAAACTGAAATAATAAAAAAGTATGGGTGGGGAGAGTAATGTTAAAAGTATTTGTTTTAGAAGCAATAGAATGCAAAATGTCATGAACAACAATAAGAATATGAGTTCTTTGGGTTGCACTTGACAACCCAGAGTGTAACATGTTATGACAATTTTTGGAAAGATGTTGAGAAGTCAGAAAGTTCAATTTTTAAATTGACTTAGGAGAAATTCTGTTCTCTTAGGAGAGAATTATGTGACCACTTTTAAGAACTATATGAGATAAGAAAAAGATACCCATTTAGTTCTTTCATACTGAGAAAATTTAACATAGAGAATTGATTAAGCAAGTGATAAAAAGGTTGAATAACCAAACTGAGTACCATGAAGCAACAGCATGAAGACGTCAACTATCCCTAGAGCAACAGGGACAATAAGAGGAAGTAGCATAACTAGAGCAAGAAGGATTGTCTAATGGGCATTAGAATCCACTGCTTTGTTGGCAGGAGCTGGAACCATGGAACAGTGGCTTTCTATCAGAATCTGGAACCAATATGGACACATAATCACTGCTAGAAATGTTACTGTAGGTAAGGCAAGAGAGGGAGAAATACCCTGATTTATCCCCTTCTCACACCCACCAATGCCTACAACTTGCTGAATGTAACCAGAAGTCTATAAACAGGATGGTCTGTGATACAAAGCAAAGCAAGGCAATTGGAAAAATAGACTAGTGACCAAATAGGCAAATGACCAGCACAGGAATTATGAGAAATAAAAATGTTAAGAACTCCCGTCCAACCCCTTATCTGTTCCAACGCATTCACAGGCAGAAATGGTTCTGAAAAATGTCTGTGCTTATGATGAAACAAAATCCTTTATTTATAGTCTGATCACATTTTCTAGTGTTCACTGATCTGGTCACCATCCTTTTTACAGTATTACTTCAGTTGTAAAGTTCATTTGGTGATCTTAATTATTATTTTATTTGACTGGCTATAGAAGCAAAATATTCCTCAAGTTCATTCTTGAGTGGTTATCTTCAAGAATGAACAAAAAGAATGATACTGAGATGCCACGGCAGAAACCTAGACAACTTGTTTCATCCTCCTTTAAGTATTTCTCAAGTGCTCTGTCTATAGACTTTTATGTTTCTCTTAGTGTGGTGGATTAAGAAATATTTAGTTAATCAAAGCTGTTCTCTTACAGTAGTATCAAGTTGTAAAATCCAGTCCGTATCCATTCTGCTTAGAACACCACCTCCATCTTGCATAAATATTTCTAGAATTCCAACCATCTATCTCTGAAATCATGTTGAAAAGATTTATCACCTTCTTTTCTGGGAGGTAATATCAAATCTTACTCATAAAAATACTACTGACTTTCAATCTCTTTACTGTTCTAAATGTTCTCCCAATTCTTTATGTCTAATCCATTAAGAGTCTATTTTGATTTTTTTTTATGCTTTAAGTCATGGTCTTAAGCCAGTTTTTAGCGCTAATAATGTGGTTATTTTCATTCTAGCCAAATCCAAGTAATTCTTCAAGTAAAATTTCAAGGCACAGTATATCAAAGCTTTTACTCCAGTTAAAAAAATACAGGAGGAGACCAACCATGTGCCTTTCCCCACTATTTCTTTAATTCTGTCTGAAGTTTTGTTGTTTGTTCTTATACTAGAATGGTTTCTATAGAATTTAGTGTTTGTTATTTTGGGGGGTGGGGTATGGGTATAAATCCTGTATCAGTCAGGGTTCTCCAAACAGAACCAATAGGATGTATGCATGCATGTATATAAATATGTGTGGGTGTGTATGTGATTAAGGAATTGGCTCATGTGACTGTGAGTCTGGTAAGTTTGAAATTTGCAGGGCAGGCCTATGACCTAGAAATTCTGGTAAGAGTTGATGTTTCAGTCTTGAGTTTGAAGGCAGAATTTGAGTTTGTCTCCAGAATTCCTTCCTTTCTGCGGGACCTCAGTCTTTTCTCTTAAGTCCTTTGACTGGATGAGGCCTACCCACATTATGGAGGGTAACCTACTTTATTCAAAGTCTACTGATTTAAATATTAATCATGTCTAAATAATGACTTCACAGCAACATCTAGACTGGTCTTTGACCAAACAACTGGGCACCACAGCCTAGCCAAGATGACACATAAACTTAACATTCCCATTTTGCTTTGTCACAACTTCCTTCTTTGCCATTTCAAATAACCAGAAACCTATTTAATTGGAATAGTATTGTACTGTTATCTATCATACAAAAATAAAGTAATATGAAATATGTGGGGAAATGTGCATTCTGAATATATGACTATAATTTCTAAAAGATTATTTTAGAATATTAAATATCATTATTAACTTTTTTTAAGTAAATGCATCAAAGTGAAAAATGACCAGCATTATTTCCCAAAAAGAAAATCTGACAAAACTCCTGTAGGAGAGGTAAATTAACTTTGATTTATTGATATTATAAAATGCCCTCAAATGGTAACTTAAATTTGTAAAAAAAATATTTTTTTTAACATTGACATTTAATCTGTAATCTTCTTTGCATTATCTTAATTTTCCATACATCTTACAAAAGTAAATTGTAGTGGCTGTATATGATGTATCAATTTTAAATATGTACCTAAATCAATTTTTATATTTTAGTAAGCTTAAAAGCCAATGCTTGTCTAATTACTATTATTTTAAACTTTGTTAACCATTACTTCAGTAAATGCTTCCCTAGTCCTTTATGCAGTGTCTAGTTTAGAAAATATTTTTCTTTTTTATATAAATACTGCTTTTATCACTTTTTTACAAATCTACTTATAAAAAAGCATAGTCATGATGAAATTAATGTTCCTAAGGAGACTAATTTCTTAGTCACTTTATAGTTTTTATTAACTAAATGTCATTTCTATATATTAATAATCGTTTTTAACCTTAGAATTTCTCCAGTTGAGATTAGAAATAAAATAGCTCTCTTTTAATTTTGTTCCATGTTGTTTTAATTTTTCTTCCTTATACCATTCTCATTCTTTTTTTCAAAAGTTCAGCTGCCACGCAGAGTTTAAAAATTTAGAGGTTCTTAATTGTTTTCGTCTCTTAATAGTAGGGTGGATGGTCTACAAATTTGAACTCCATTGGAAAATATGTTTATCTTTCCTTTTCTATTAAAAAACTTAAGCAATATTTAGAAATCAAATCACACACTACTTTTTAAATAATGGTAAGTTTCAAAGTTAGAATTAAACAGTCATGGATTTCCTTTCACAAAACCATATGCTAAGCTTGTGTATAAGAAAAATATGGATTATTAATAGTTCCTTTTCTGAAGATAATGCTTTTCCCTTTATAATTTAAAGATTTTTCATAAACATAGCCTCATTAATCTTCTCAATGTCACCTAAGGTAATTGTGTATTCGTGACTCCCATTTTATAGATTATAAACTAACCTGAGGATATTTGAGTGTCATGGGATTCATTTTGTTTCTCATGCCACAGCTATGACCCACAAAGATTTCAATTTTATTACAGGCATAGACTTTATTTACTCTTCTATTGTATTCCCCAAAGTCCAAAGATAATTCAGTCTTGTGTGACCAAAGGAAAAAAAGAGTTTCAAAGTCAGAAAGCCAGGCTTTGAGACATGGCTTTCCCACTTGGGCAAATTATTTAACCTCTCCAATTTTATATCTGTGAAACACCTGCTCTCTCCACAACACAGTGTTGTTTGGGAGGCTCAAATGTAAGAAGTATGTAAATTGTAGATATTTTGTAAATTGCAGCTCCTATATAAATGTTAGTTGTTATGTTTATATCCCTACTTGACACTTTCTTTGAAGCAAAGATTGAATCTTTTCAATGCTGGCATCCTTCAAGCCATAGTACAGGTATATCAGATATGTTCAACAATCATTTACTGAATACATTAATGAATGAATGCTACTGTGTGTCAGGCCCTGTTCTAGATCCTGCTGTTGATAGTTGCATTTTTAAATGCTGTTATCAGGTGGGCCTGAAATCACTAAGTGTCTGAAGGAAGTAAGGTGCAAGCTGTGGCTAACTGGGGAAAAACCATCTAGGCAAGGGGTAAAGCACTTTGCAACAGCAAAGATCTTGATATGGAGCGTGCCAAGAATGTTCAAGATACAGAGGAAGAACCATTTGGGCTGCTGCAGTGAGATAGGGAGAGGGTCGTAGGACATGAGATCTGAGGTAGTAGGGATAGGGGTAGATCAGGAAAGTCATTGAGGGTCCTTATAAGTACTGGTGTTTACTCTGAACAATTTGGCAAACATTGGAGTGTTTTGTACAGGGAGAGACATGTCACTGTAGATCCTGTGATGAGACGATACTGTAGAGGAACAAGAGCAGAAGCAACAAGACCAGCTGAGGGGTCAATGCAACAGTCCAAGCAAAATATGATGGTGGACTCAACTAAGATGTACTAGTAAAGCAGGTAGTGATAAGAAGGCAAATTCTAGATGCATTTAAAATGTAGGGTTGATAAATGTATGTGAGTGGAATTATAGTGAAAGTATATACAAATTTCAGAAAAATTAACATCTCTATAAAATTGAGTTGTCCAATGTATGAACATAGAATGTCTCTTCCACTATTTAAATCTTTGAAAGTTTCCCTTAATTAGCTTTGAGGCTTCCAGTGTCAAACTCTGGAACTTATTTTCCTGTATTTTTCCCTAGACATTTAATGATTTTGGTTACTATTATAAATTCATCCTTAATTTATGATTCTTAATCTACCTTATATAGTCTTTATGTATATAATCTTTACAGCAGGATGATTTCTTTCTTCTGGCTGAATATTATTCCACTACATATATATATATATGTATATATATATATACACACATGTATATATATATGTATATATACATGTATATATATATACATGTATATATACATATATATATACATGTGTATATATATATATATACATGTATAATATATGTAATATATATTACATCTTCTTGATCCATTCCTCCATTGGTGGACATTTAGGTTGTTTCCATATCTTGGCTATTGTGAATAATGCTGCAATGAACATGGGACTGCAGATATCTCTTTGAGGTCCTGTTTTAATTTCCTTTGGATATATACCAGAAGTGGGATTTCTTGATAATATTGTAACTATATTTTACCTTTTCAGGAACCTGCATGCTGTTTTCCATAGTGGCTGCACCAATTTACATTCCCACCAACAGTGCAAAAGAGTTCCCTATAATCCACATCTTTGCCAGCACTTATCTCCTCTCTTTTTGATGATAGCTATTCTAACAAGTGTGAGATAATATCTCATTGTGGTTTTGATTTGAGTTTGGCTGATGATTAGTGATGTTGAGCACCCTTTCATGTACCTGTTGGCCATTTGTATGGTCTATTCAGTTCTTTTGCTCATGAAAAATTTTTTTTTGCTATTGAGTTATATGAGTTTTTCATATATTTTGGATATTAATCCTTTGCCAGATATATGACTAGCAAATATCTACTCCCATTCTGTAGGATGTCCTTTCATACTGCTGATGGTTTCCTTTGCAGAAACTTTTTTTTCTTTTTTTGGGGGGGGCGGGTGGGGTGAGGCCGTGCTGCATGGCATGTGGGATATTAGTTTCCCAATCAGGGATGGAACCCACACTCCCTGCACTGGAGGCACAGGGTCTTAACTGCTGGACCACCAGAGAAGTCCTCTGAAGAAGCTTTTTATTTGATGTAGTGCCACTTGCTTATTTTTGCTTTTGTTGCCATTGTTTTTGTTTTCAAATACAAAAAAATTATTTCCAAGACTGATGCCAAGAAGTTTATACCTATGTTTTCTTCTAGGATTTTTAAGTTTTCAGGTTTTAAGTTCAAGTTTTTAATCTAAATTGAGCTGATATTTGTGCCTGGTATAAGATGGGGGTCCTGTTTCATTCTCTTGCATGTGGCTGTCCAGTTTCCTCAACACCATTTAGTGAAGAGACTGTCCTTCCCCCATTGTATATTCTTGTTTCCTTTGTCTTAAATTAACTCACTATATATGCATGGGTTTATTTCTTGGCTCCCTATTCTGTTTCACTGATCTATGTGTCTGTTTCTATTCCAATACTATACTGTTTGGTTATTACAGTTTTGTAATATAGTTTGAAATCAGGAAGTGTGATGCTTCCAGCTTTGTTCTTCTTTCTCAAGATGGCTTTGGTTATTCAAGGTCTTTTGTGCTTCCATACAAGCTTTAGCATTATTTTTTTTTTCTTTTCTATTTCTGTGAAAAAATTGTCATAGAAATTTTGATAGAGGTAGCACTGAATCTGTAGTTTCAGATTCAGTAGATTTTAATATTACTAATACATTCAATCCATGAACATAAGATATCTTTCCATTTATTTGGGCCTTCTTTAATTTATTTCATTGATTATAGTCTTTAGTGAACAGATCTTAACCTTCTTGGTTACATTTATTCCTAGGTATTGTATTCTTTTTGATGTAATGTAAATGGGTCCATTTTCTTAATTTGTCTTTCTGATAGATCATTGTTGGTGTATTGAAACAGAACTTATTTTTGTCTATTGACAAAATTTGTATCCTGCAACTTATTGAATTTGTTTATCAGTTTTAACAGTTTTTTTTTTTTCCTGGAACTTTTGGGATTTTCTACACATAATATCATGTCAGATGCAAATAGAGAGAATTATACTTCTTATGTGATTTGGGTGCATTTTATTTCCTTTTTTTGCCTAATTGCTCTGGCTAGGTCTTCTACTACTATGCTGAATATAAATGGTAAGAGTGGGCATTCTTTTCGTGCTCCAGATCTTAGAGAAAAAGCTTTCAGCTTTTCACTTTTGAGTATGATGGTAGCTGTGGGCTTGTTATACATGGCCTTTATTAAGTTGAGATATGTTCTCTCTATACCCAATTTGTTGAGAGGTTTTCTCAAAACTGGATGTTGAATTTTGTCAAATGCCTTTTCTGCATCTATTGAGATGATCATAAGATTTTTATCCTTCATTTTGTTAACGTGTTGTATTACACTGCTTGATTTGCAGATACAGAACTATTCTTGCATCCCTGGAATAAATTCCTCTCCAAAATGGTGTATAATCCTTTTAAAGTATTGTTGAATTTGATTTCCTAATATTTTGTTGAGGATATTTGCATCTATCGTTATTAGCAATACTGGCCTTTTCTGGTTTTGGTATCAGGGTAATTCTGGCCTCATAAAATGAGTTTGGAAGTGTTCCTTCCTCTTCTTTGGAACAGTTTGAAAAGGATTTGTATTAGTTCTTTAAATGTTTGGCAGAATTTGCCTGTGAAGCCATCTGGTCCTAGAGTTTTCTTTGTTGAAACATTTTGATTACTGATTCAATCTCCTTACTAGGAACTGTTCTGTTCAGATTTTCTATTTCTTCATGACTCAGTATTGATAGGTTGTACGTTTCTAGGATTTTTTCTATTTCTTCTAGGTTGTCCATTTTGTTGGCATATAAGTGTTCATAGTAGTCCCTTACAATCCTTTGTATATCTGTGGTATCAGCTGTAATGTCTCCTCTTACATTTCTAATTTTATTTATTGAAGTACTTTTGTTTTCCCTTGGTAAGTCTCTAGATAAATGTTTGTCTATTTTGTTTATCTGTTCGAAAAACTTACAGAGTTTCATCAATTATCTTTTAGTCTATTATTATTTTCTAATATTTTTTAGTTTCTATTTCATTTATTTCTGCTCTGATCATTGTGATTGAATTTCCACAATTGGCCAACAGGTACGTGAAAAGATGCTCAACATCACTAATCATCAGGGAAATGCAAACCCAAACTACAATGAAATACCACCGTACACCTATTGGAATGGCTATATATATCATCAAAAAGACAAGACATTCTTGTTGGCAAGAATACTGAGAAAAGGGAATCTTGTATACTGTTGGTAGAAATGTAAACTTGGAGCTTCCTCAAAAAATTGAAACTAGAAACACCATATGATCTAGCAATTCCACTTCTGAGTATATACCCAAAGGAAATGAAAACATAATATTGAAGAGATATATGCACACTAATGTTTACTGCAGCATTATTCACAATAGCCAAGATATGGAAAACAATCTGTCTGCAGATGAATATATATATATATGTGGTGGAATATTATTCATGAGAAAGAAGGACAACCTGCTATTTGCAACAACATGGACTGACCTTGAGGACATTATGCTGAGTGAGGTAAGTCAGAGAAAGACAAATACTGTATGACAGCACTGATATATGGATGCTAAAAGAAGTCAAACTTGTAAAAACATAGTAAAATGGTGGTTACCAGGGTCTGTGAGGGGTGGGGAGATAGAAGAGAGTTGTTGAAGGGTACAGACTTGCAGTGCATAGTAAATAAGTCCTATATATATAATGCACAGTATAGTGAATATAGGCGATAATATCATATTATAATCATCAAACTTGCTGAGACAGCAGATCTTAATTATCACAACCACTAAAAAGAAATGATAATTATGTGCTGTGATAGAGGTGCTAATTATCACTACACTAGCATTCATATTATAAATCTATAAATGTATTAAATCACTATGCTGTACACCTTAATTTTACACAATATTATATGTTAAATATGTCAATTAATGTTTTAAGTGAATTGAATATTAGCAAACTGAATCCCAGAAAATTAACAAGAATTTAAGCCACAAAAACAGTCCAGTGTGTTTCAAGTATGTAAAACTGATTGCTGATCATTTACATTAATAAAGTAGAGAACAAGAATACAATCGATGTAACAGACAGAAAATGATAAAAGTGATAAAATTAAAAATGGTCCATGATTAAAACTCAGCAAACTAGGAATAGTGAGGAACTTTTTCTTCATCTGGTAAGTGGTATCTACAAATACCCCACAGCAAATGTTTTAGTTAATAGTGAAATGTTCTGCTTGGGATTCCCTGGTGGCGCAGTGGTTGAGAGTCCGCCTGCCGATGCAGGGTATACGGGTTCATGCCCCGGTTCGGGAAGATCCCACAGGCCGCGGAGCGGCTGGGCCCGTGAGCCATTGCCGCTGAGCCTGCGCGTCCGGAGCCTGTGCTCCGCAACGGGAGAGGCCACAGCAGTGAGAGGCCCACGTACCACCAAAAAAAAAAAAAAAAAAAAAAAATCTCTGCTTATGAGATCAATAATGAGCCAACAATGTCTGCTGTTATCCCTTTCATCGAACATTGTACTGAATGTTCTAGTCACTGCAGAAGTACAAGAATAAAAGATACAAGTTTTCTAATGTAAGACTTAAAACTGTCATTATATCAGAAAACATCATGTATACTTTACAAATCAAAAGGATCTACATTCAAATTATTAGAATTAATAAGTGGATTGAGCAAAATTTTTGAACACGGAGATGGGCCATAAAATCCAAAAACACACATAAATACATGTAACAAATTATATATTGCTATTACATTGTGAGGCACAATACATTCAGTGACATTATATGATACATTCGATGTGTTGTCCCTCCTTAGCAATACATAATTCCATAATGTGTAAAACTGCAATGAAAGCTTTAATGCAGTATTTCCATCAGTCCCTATACGTAAATATGTGATATGCTGCTTTTTATGACTTCTTTATAATTTTTACTAAAGAAATCTCTGCTTTGAGCATATCCTACTGTATGTCCAGTGCTTTGTTTCAGTGGTTGCACCTAAGAGACACTCAAACTACCTACTGATTGAATGAATAAATAACTATTATCATTTTCCAATCTCTAAAATCTCTTAAATCTATGCTACTATTTAAATCACCTTTAATTATATGTTGGATGATACTTCTTTTCTGAGAGATAAAACTATTAAATATCTCTTCTCTTTTAACAATATTTGTCTATCCAATTTCTTTTTCCAATTGAGTAATCGAGCAACATGTATTTTCCACATCCCCTTTTTGGTGATGTGTAAAACAACTGCCCAGAACAGAGAGAGGCAATATAGTATTGCTTAACAAGATGCACAGATTTATTATAAGACAGACTGGCTTCCAATTCCAACCACTAGTTATAACACAATAATTCTATGACCTAAGGCAAGTTATACTTTACCGTTCTAAGTCTCAGTTTACACAGTTAAAAGTAATACCTAAAGGTCACTGTAAAATTTAAAATGTGATTATATGTGCCAGCTGCTTTGCATAATGCTTAGCACAAGTATTTATTATTATTATTATTTCAAATCAATGACTGCACAATCCTTGTACATAGTTCCCGCTGGAAACTCTAGCATTTCTAAATAAGAACTTAGGCAGAGAAATCTACATGTAAGAGAAGTTCTAGAAAGTGTGTTTGAAACTATAGTTGTATGGTAAGTGTACTCTTTTTATTTAGAGTACATTTTTTTATTTGACATGTCTTGGGTATAGTGGGTAAGAGAGAATATGGGGAGTGTTGATACTCCTCCATTGACACTGTGCAATTATCTTCCTGGGTGTGATGAATTTCCTACTCAAATAAGAATTTAAAGCAGAGAAAAATATATGTATTGCCTTTAAAAACCAAAGTCATTAATTCTGAAGAGGAACAAGTTAAAAGGCAGCTTACTAAGTTCTATGCAGTTCTATAAAGAATATTGAAAGCATTTGTTAATTGCTGTGGTTTCATTGCCGAATAATACTTGGAATATGTTGGCCTTCATTAGACAATATGTTGGCCTTTATTGGCATCAGTTTATAGCACAGGTGTTGAAAAAGAAAGTAAAATTGGTGGAAGATTACATGCTGCAATGCAGGTAACTCAAAAAAAAAAAAAAACCTTTAACTTTTAATATGAAACGTAAAATCAGGTTTGCGTAAGATTTGAAGTAATCTCAAAATTACATTATTTTAAAAACTATTAGTTGTTCAAAGGCAACATCCAAGATTGGCAGAGAACAGAAGTAACAAATGTAGTTGAAATCATCTTAAGGCAGGAGGGAATACGTGGTCATTGTCTCCCAAGATTTACTGACTTTGTCTTTGCCTAACAAAATCACAAAGTGAGAATATAATTGGAATCTCAAAGAAATATAAGTAAACATTTATGAAACAAATGTTTGTGTTATTTCTGGGACTGAGTAAGCCCTGGAGATAGGTCAGTATAAAACCTGAGAGCCCTGCCCTTCTGAAGTTTACATTCAGTTATGAAAACATGAATTGTCAAAAATGTCTAATCTAGTGTTTATAAAATTGGATGGGACAGCCTTTATTGAGTACTTTAGCTCTCTTCAGATACCAACTAATTGCAATAAAAAAATGGAATGAAAGAAATTATTTTACATGAACTCTCTTGGCACCAGGATTTTTAACTAGTAATATGGGTCTTTAGAACCTTTCGATTACGAGATACAAAAGAATTTGGAGGTTAACAGTATTATCATATTGAAAAGAATATAATTCTCAAAGATTACCGATGCTAATATAATGATGGAAATTTTAAGATCAGTCTATCGGATTGTTTAGAAAGTTTGGGCTGCTAACATTTTACAGTCAAAATTTGGGTATGAAAGTCTGAAAAGACAGTGGTACTTTTTGTTTGTTTTTTTGTTTGCTTGTTAAAAACAGAGCTACAAATTGAGGTTAATAGTATCTATCCTCCAAATCCTAACTGCAACTTGGTCTTAAGGAGTCCTAGAATCTGAATTCTGCCTAGGAGTTTCTGAAACACCAAGTGACGGTAGTGCCCTCTGTCTCACAATATTTAACTGCAAAAATCAACTGTGGGACTCAGGAAAGCAGTTGATTGTGTGACTCGATCAACAAGCGTTCATAAGAACCTATTATAATGTGCTTAACATTATGCTAATTGCTGTGAATATACAAGAGACATTTAAGACATCGTCTTAACTCTCAAAGAGTTTCAGAGTTTATTTGGAGATTCATATGAAAGAAACACCTTAAGGGAACAACGTAACACCTTGCATAATTAACGGCTTACTGGCAAAATTTCAGGGGAGGAGAAAGTTAACAGATACTTTGCAAATTAGAAAAGAACTCTAGGAGGAGATGAACTAGAGACAGGCCCTTTGGACTGGGTGGGATTTGTGTAGACAAAAAGAAAATGGTGAGAAAGTTGTAGGTAAGAATAACATGAGTGAAGACACATAGTGAGAAGGAACATAACTGTGCAGTTGCTGAGTGTACAGACATTCCTGAAGTTTGAGCTGAGGATCCTTGCCCATGTCATCTCAGAATTTCTGGAACATAATTCTAGTCAGCATATAGCTGTCTTCAAGACTGAGATTTTTGTAGTATTTTTCATTTAAGGATACAAATATGAATAAATAAGATGTATTGTCTAAACACATTCTTCAATATTGATTGAGCCTTTAAGTGGGCTCTATTTTGTCAAGTCTAATAATACAAGCATGGAAATGAATATATAGGAAGCAGGAGTGTATATGGGTTGAGAAATAGTTTTACGACAGAGGTCAATCTCAGCTTCTATAGCCTCCAAAGTGTATTCTCTTTTCAGGTAGAGTTTGAGATTTTGTGTAAGTGGTGGTGGACAACAATTTTTTCTCTATTTCTCAGGACAGAAAGCAAAAAGAGAACAGGACTAAAATTGAAGGCAAAGATTTTTAGAAAAAGTATCCTGCCTATCAGAATTTTAACACAGAGGAAAGATTACTAACATAAATCATGAACTCTTGAATTTTTAAGGAAATGTTATTAAGCCCTGTTTCCAAAGCACTGACTACAAACAAGGGGTGATTGCAGTGGCTACTTGAAGTGAATTCCCTATGAACTCAACCCTTTCCATATGAAATCTATAAGGGTGTTAAAAATGGTTTCCCTGTCCAGTTTGTACAACAGAGCTTTCTTGAATGCTAAAATCAGCTGAAATACCGTGCATAGTGTTATAATAAATTGAAACAGATTAAATTCAGTAGAATAGGGACTAACATACCAATTATTTGTAGTATTAATAAAGACAAGAATAAAATGCCACTCATGAAGGTCCTCTAAATTATTCAGTTTATCACTTTACAGAGTTGCCAGACACTGGACAAGAATATTTTTGCTTTGCTTATTGCTAACTAAAATTAAGAAAGCTCTGGGGGGAATCCACCTGGAAATTTCACCTGTGGTCATATGTTTAAAAGGGCCATTACTAGTAGCCAGACAGGCACATATTTGATAAACTCAGTCTTAGAATGCATTGTTCTGCTATCAGAGTTTTCTCTTGCCTTGATCTAGGATTGCAATAAAAAAAAGAGATGTGTTGAACTCAGTATTTCTGCTGGAGGCTTCCCCTACCACCACCCTGCAAATATAGTCTAATGTTTGAAGTTAGTATCATTTTTTATTTACCACCCAAAATCCATGTTGCTCACCTTCTTTGGAAAGTACTGTAATTTTTCAATAAATATGCTGTATCGATTCAAATATTGAGACACCTTTTTGGCCTTCTAAGCTAATTTTGAACTGATTGGCAGCAAGTATATAGATATTATAAAAAAAATTCCAAACAAGAAATCACTAAAAGAAAATCTGTACTTCCCACTTCACCTTGCTCCGGAGTCACTGAAGAGCTCAGAACACTTAGACCTTTAAGCACATCTGAACCTGCATGCAGACAGCATGTTTTGTCAAGCTTTACTGAAACCTGTGGAGCACGGTGGGATCCAAGCCATACCAGAGGTTCCACAGTCCCTTTCCTAATGTCACTTTAGTATACCACCAGGATGCCATATTGTGAACATCAGACCTGTCACAGAAAGTGGTCCCTGCTCCAGCACATGGCCCTGGTCAGTGCACTAACACTCTGCCCAGTCACACACTAAGTCCTCTATTATCTTGAGCTTCAGTTGCTTTGAATTAGTTCTTCTTAAAGCTATTGCTGATACCTTGTTAAATAAAACTAACAACAAAAATAGGGATACTCCTTCTGAATTATAGAAATAGAAGTGTGAATAATTGTGTATTCAATTTTCTATTACTTCCAAAGTCTTGCATCTAAATCTAAATTTATCTCATGGCAGATTCCATTTTAAAAGAAAGGTAGTCCTTTCCTGAAGCTATATACAGAGTTACCTTGAGAAGTGAGGAGACATAAATTCATACATGAATGCTGAATTTCATGATTCACATTGTGAAAGCTCCGTTAGATTCCAAGTTAAGTTCACAGCATCCGCTCAATACTGGTACTTCATAATTCTTGAACACCTAAACGCCATAACCTTATAACATCTTAACATAAGACAAAGGCATTAAAATTATCCAGAGTGATCATCTCAGTAATCTACTGCTTCCCTCCTACAGACTCAAGTCATCTCTAAAACAGGGCTTTGTTCAAATCATTGTGGGATCTCATCACTTCTCATATATATTTAGTTCCTAGAATCACATCATCTGCACTTTAAATGGTATAATTTCAGCTACTTCTCTTCAGCTCCTGTTCTCGTGGAAATGCGTAAGATTTAATGAGCTGCTGATCTCTATTTCATGTTTAAATTTGATATTAGCCTTTCCTCTGTCTTCTCTTCTATCTTTAAATATTGTAAATGTCCAGATTGAGAGCACGGGCCAGGAGATCTTTTTCATATTTGTTCTTTGCCTTTTACAGCATGTCCTTGCTGGCTGTCCTCTTTTCAAATTTTGTTTTTCTCTGAATGGGCTACTGCACTGATGCCTTTTGGCAGCTGCCGAGTGTTAAACCTGCATATAAAATCAATCCGTGGGTCCAGAGCCACAAAACAGGGCCTACTTGAAATGATATTTTTCCCTCAGCTTTCTGGTTACTGTCATATTAGAGTTTTAGTGCAATGGGCAAGTATAATAATTCATTTTACTTTATGAGAAATCTTTATTTTCAAGGGCCACTGCTTGGCTGAATTCTTTTCAGATCATCTTCTTGAA
Organism: Grampus griseus; assembly: GCF_964374135.1. Classification (NCBI taxonomy): domain Eukaryota; kingdom Metazoa; phylum Chordata; class Mammalia; order Artiodactyla; family Delphinidae; genus Grampus; species Grampus griseus. The sequence continues at coordinate 70,954,000 of NC_139018.1, forward strand.
TTTATGCAGCACATATAGTAATTCAAGATGCTCCTTTTACTCTAAATATTGTGGAGAAATCAAGCCAGAGTTTTTTGCACCATATTTCACATCAGTGTATAAAAAGTTACTAAGATATTATGACACAATCATTATTTTCCATACCGGGGCAGTACTAGCAAAAGCCATTTCACACTATCTTCCTCTTGTATATTTTTCTACTTTATTTCAAGGATAAAAGCCCTATTTCATTGCAGTTAAGACTTTGGATTTTGTTTGGATTTTGTCAACCCAACCTAGATTCACTTCCCAGGTCTCTCTGAATGGGAAGAATGAGAGTCCTCAGGCTAATTACTTATGTGGTATTTAAACCTCATTGTATTCATGTATAAAATATAATAATAGTTCCTACCTTGGAGGGATAAGATAGGGATCAAAATTAAATTAATAATTTACATAATGTACCTACATAATACCTGACACAAAGGAAACTCTCAAAATATATCATTACATTTATGATGAATTATAATAATTGTCACCTTTGTTGTCTACTAATATGAGGAAGTTTTGCTGAGCAAGTCAACCCACTGCAATCACCTACTCCTCTGAACAATAGAAATTTAAAAACGTATGGCGTATCCAAAAGTGGTAGAGCAGCTTCAACAGTGTTTGAGAACACAATGAGAATAGACAACTTTTTAAAAAATACAATTCCTCAGAAAGCCTTTTGTTACCTTTATCTTTACTGTTTAACAAGTCACCCCAAAGTTAATGGCATAAAACAACAGCCATCTACTTAACCTTACAAAATCAGTAGGTTACAAATCCGGAAAAGTACAACAGAATGAACTATTGCTTTTCAACCTCTGGGGACTCAGCTGGAAAGAGTCAAAAGATGGGAGGCTGTGACAGCTGTCTGGACGTACAACTTCCAAGATGTCTCCTTCATTCATAAGTGTGCCTCAGTTGGGACTGTTGACTCGAGCACTGAAACATGGTCTCTCCATGTGGTTTGGACTCTTTGACAGCATGAGAGCTGAGTTTTGACAGTTTCCTGAAACAGAACCTCTGTAGAGCTAGTGTTTCAAGAGAACCAGGTAGAAGTTGTAAAAACTTTTCTGACCTAGCCTCAGAAGTCACATAATGGTTGCTTTAGCTATACTTTCTTGGGTCAAAGTAGTCACAGACCTGTCCAGGTTCAAGGGGAGGAGACACAGACTCCATCTTTCTTTGCAAGAAGGGTTAAAGAACTTTGAGGCTCTATTTTCAAATGCCATATCTTTTCTCCCAAAACTATCTTCATTTTTATTATTGTTTCTTTCTATACTTCCTTCTCCCTTAATTATTCAGCATTACTTAGTACTCATTGTACATGGCTTTGCGGTTATTCCTGAGTCAATTAAACTTTATAAGAGTTACCAAGAATATCGTAAACTCAAGAGTACAGGAATCATTCCTTGCCTCATTTGTGTCTTCAAATAATTTCCAGCATGGGATCCTTCTTGCACTTTGCTGATTCATTCGATTAGCTTTAATATGTAGCAGTATCTTAGAACAACAGTGAATATCCATTGGCAGCAATGGTTAACAACTTCAGAAATGAGTACCAGTTTCAGAGATTAGGAAGAGCCTGATAGATACCAGTGTAGATTTCAAAGTAGCCTGACTAAACCAAGACTTCCCCTAAAAAGATGAAAAATGGTGAAAGAATTATCTTTTTAATTTAACAGACCAGGAAGCAGTTAATTCTTTGATTCTTTCGTTCAGAAATGATATCTTGAACAACTATTTCCTGTAATCCCGGATGCTGTGAATACAGAGATATAAAGAACACAATTCTTGTCCACACAAAGATTACCTTCCAGTTGCAAAGATGAATAACTAAGCCTGTAATAAATATTGAATGTGATAAGTGTGCTGATAAAAGAATATTCAAAATTCTGTTGGGACAAACCTTAGACATTAAGAGAGAAACGAGTCAATTGTAGTAAATTCTGTGATGTGCCGTCCAGGTTTCCCAACAGGATTTATTCCTTCAGCTAATTATTCCTTCAGCTATGGCAAGTACTGTTCAGACAGCACTCAGCTCTCAAGCTTTTTCAGGAATTACCTACACTGCCCAGTCACCTTGCCTGAGGCCATGGCCCCTTCCCAGGGCAGCCCATATTCTATGCCTGGCCTAACTGTAAAGAGCCATGACAGCTTTAGAGCTCCCCTTGGTGTTTTGGGAAACTTCTCTCTTGATTCAACTGTACTCCCTTCCCTTTCCTTCCGCAGGTGCTGATCCCAAGAGCACTCCCTAATAAACCTCTCTGTGTTTTCCAGGAGACCCAACATGCAACAACCATTAAATAGAAAAGAGGATCATGTTAATCTAACAAGAGCTATTACAACAGTCAACTTTCAAACCATCCTACACATCACTACCACATTAATCTTCATGTGCCACAGAACTGATCTTCTCAAAAAAGAAAATTTGTTTCCTTTAATGAATAAATTTTGAATTACTCAATGTAGCATTTAAAATTATTCATTATCTAATTCTGACTTACATCCTCATATCCCATTCTTCCCATTTATTTAATATTCAGCTAAACATACTGAATTACTACAACTACTGAATCTTTTCCCACCTCTGTGCCTTTGTTCATACAGCTCCTTTGCCTTGACATGACCACATGGCCAAATTCTACCCATGCTTTAAGACTCAACTCAGAGAACCTCTATCCATCAAATTTTACTGATCTTTCCTTTCCCCATTACCAAGCTAAAGGGAATTGCTCTCTTCTCTGAACACATTGCATTCTATGTGCTTTCCTTTTGTGACTCTCTATTTTCCAGTTCATATTGTAATTATTTAAAAACATGGCATTTCCTTTACTCGATCCTAAATGATGCATAGTGGATATCACAAAGATATAAAGAAGAAAAGAAAGGTCTAAGGGAGAGAAACTGGAGTGGGGAAGGGTGAAGAGACTGAGGGAGAAAAATAAGGAGGGAGAAGGGGGATAGAGAAAAAGGACCAGAGAATGAACAGCAGAAAAGAAGGGTAGCACTTTGTCTTTCAAAGGAGTGGATTGAAAAAAACTGCAGGATAATCTACTTCTTTTCTTAAGAAGAACATCAGAAACACTTTATGGCAGCTCCGTTGGAGTTAAATAATAAAGACCATCATCACTTTGTACTTTGGCCAAGGCAGTAATGAAATGGCAAGCTTTGGAAGTGAACTTTGAAATACGTTCCTATTAATTAATATACTTTTGTCCTTGAAGTTGAGGTTGCACTCCTATAAACCATTTTACTTCCTCCGGAGCTATTTCAAGCACTATTACCGAGTTCTGTGTTGCTCATTAAAGAATTTAGAAAGAGGAGCAAAGGACTTAAAGAAAGATTACTTTACGGATGCTCTAGAGAATTAGAACCATAGCCAGCTGAGGATGTCCAGCAGACCCAGACAAAATACATCTTCCCTGAGAATGCTCCACACCCTGGTCACCCAGGACTTCAATCTTTGTCATGTTTGAAATTTTCCAGGAGTAGCACTCAGAAAGGCAAAGGAGAATTTAATTTCAAATATTGTCACATTTTTAATTTAGAGAGATTAGGAATCAGTACAATGTCAGCTTGGGTGCCAATGGATCTTTGAATTCTCTAGTCCTATTCTCAAGGCAAAGGAGAGCTCCAGTAGTCCCACACAAGTAAAGAACCCCTGGCCTGAGGCTGCCCTCACCGTGCCTCCATCAGCTGTTTCAAACCCAGAGACAGAAACCATCCATGTCAGCAATTTTGAACTCTGCTCATGAATAACTCTGTTGTTTAAGCACCTCAGGCAGAGCCACAATTAGGCGACGCTGCTCACAAAGTTAAAGAAAAATAATAATACATTCAGCAAGCAGTCACCAAGATCATGACAGCACCATGGACTGATCTTCTCATCTGAACTGTTGTTCTGTCTGCTCTTATTTTCACTTGGTTTCAGCCTCATTTCTCCCAGAGTTGAAGTCTGATTATCCCCAATAATTGATGATGCTGAAAGAAGTCATCTCATCAAAATCCTGAGCAGCTGTGATTTTTACATTTGCTGACTCTCGTGCCTCCCATTATCCAGGCTACTGGTCAAACATTCCAAAATGGCTAGGCTATTTCCATCAAGTAGCCTCAGCAAATCTCTATTTGGAGGCAGCCTGCTTAGCCATTATCCCTTCACCTTTCCTACCTTCCCAGAGGGAAGTGGAAAAGTGATGCACGGCCCACACTTGTGGAGCAGTTGATGCTTCTTACTCCAACTCTGCACTCCAGATTACCCAAGGTCTCATCTTTATGATGTCCAGTGAGGCTCATGTCATGTTTGCTTGTCTAGAGACTGGAGTGGAGTGGACATAATATGGGATTGGTAGCCCGAAAATTTGCATTTGAGACTTAGCTCTATCGTTAGCTCGCCATATCACCTTTTAAAAAGCTGCAACATTTCTGCCTCTATTTCCTAACCTATAAAATGGGAGGACAGAATGTTAAAGTCATTATTCTTCATCTCTGTTGGGAAAATAAAGTAAGATTATAGACATAAAATGGCTTTTCAAATAATTTTTAAAAACCTGTGCAAACATTTGCACGAATAATTAAATTAGCACTGTGAATTTACCAGCTGTGTTTCTGAACCAGAAACCTAACCTCAGTAAATTACAAGGGTCAATTATGAAGGAAAAATCATACTCTCTTTTGTATTTCAGGATATCATTAGTTTTTGTTTGTTTGTTTTTTTTCCTCTTTTTCCTGTGGGAGACTTGCCAAGCCCAAACAGATGGTGTTTGTTAAAAAAGAAAAGGTAATTTAATAAAACCAACCCCATTTCGTTTACAACCCATTTTCAAAGCACAAAGCATAACCGTTTTACTCTCAGCCAGTGGCATCAGATCACTGCTTCACCAAAAAGGTCAACTCAGAAGGACTTGTAGTTTCACAGTCTCTTCTCAAAAATAGTCTCTGACTGTAGTCAATAAGGCTCTTTTTAATACAGAAAATGTTAAACAATGGAAGATTTCCAATTGTATTCTAATGCTTAAAATGGAGTGGTTGACTTGACATCAAGGATTACATATATTTCATATAGAAAGCCAAAACTTTAAAGAAATTCTGTTACAAAACTTCCCAAACCTCAAGTCCTCTCAATACTTTCTAATCAAGCAACAGTGTTCCTTTCACTTCTCTTTGGCATATTCTGCATCATCAAATGGGAAGAGGGGCACTCTTTTCTTGTTGAATGTCTGGGGTCCTCAGTCAGTGGTTGCATTGTCCCTCAGCCTAATATTTTGTTCCCAATAGAAATGATGACTTCCAGAATCTAACTAGGAAAACAATGTCCCAAAGAAGCAGTGAGTGCCGGACAAACTGTGTAGATGAGCATGTAAGGAGGAAATCATTGAAGCCAAGTGATTTAACAGGCACCATGCTGTCTGCAAACAAGCCTTCTAACTTTTCTTCCTCAAAGCAGTGTAACAAAGTGCAAGATGTCCTGGATAGAGTCAACCACAATAGAGCACAACACTTAGGATACAGCATTTTTGTTGTTGCTATTGTTGCTTTTAATATAGGGGCTATTTCTTCTTTAGATCTTTTTAAAAACAGTATATTTTAGAGATGATCTGGTTGATTACAACATGTGGAAACTGTAATTGTTACCTTTCCTAAGACTCGTTTCTCAAGAAAAAAGTGACTAAAACAGATTTGTGCAAAGACATTTGACTTGTGGCAGGCATGAGATTAGGTTCTGAAATCTTGCATGCCTGTGTATGTACATGCTTGTTTATGTGTGTGTGTGTCAATCTGTGTGTATATTTGTGCATACACATATCACATGTATATGAATTATATGTTTAATCCACACATATTACACGTGTGTATATTAAGTATACACATTAATATACGTAATTTTAATCACAGAAAGTCTTTCTTAAAACAGTAGTGTTTCACCATTACAGACTCAGTGTTGTCAATGCATAACTAGGATATATAATAGTCATAGCCAGTGTTCCCATGAACAGAGATAGATTTAAGGTAGAGGAGAAAAATAAAAGAAAAGCTATACCCTAAAATATATATTAATCCCAGAACCTCACTTAATGATTTGTAATTTGTATACTCCTTTGATGTCCTAGGGCCTCAATCTTTGAAGAAAAAAAAAAAGTAAATTTGAATAAACCTTTTATAATTTGTTAAAGTGCAGGATGAGTAATGTTAGCATGACTTGAGGAAAACAAAACACTAGAAAGATATGTGGAGCTGTCAATAATTCATCAGGGCCAGCCTATTTTAGCACCTAATAATTTTTTTCTGTGCTCCTTCTTTAGAAGAGAACAAATCAGAACACCAATGCAGTAAATTCTCACAGGGGAAACCATAATTCTATTGATGTGCTTCAAGATGGCTTTTTGTTTTCAATTCTGCAAAAGCAGATCGATAAAACTAATGCAGGTTCTCTCCTAAGATTTTTCTTCTACATTCATAGTTAGGAGACTTGCTAACACTAGTTTAACTGATTCAGCACTGGCAGGCATAATGGAGCAGGCTTTTGCAGACAAGTGGAATATAAGAGGTAAAAAAAAAAAAAAGGAAACCAAAAAACAAAATACAATGCTAGCATGGGGCAGTTTCATTTATCTGTTAGGTATGTGAATTACTGAGTTAAGCTACCTAGGTTTGAATCCTAGTTTGACTTACTGGCTGTGTGACTTCAGCAAGAGAACAGACCATTCTGTACCTTATTTACTTCAAATAGTAAATGAAGGATAATGAAAGGTAAGAGAATTAAATAAAATTATTCATGTAAAAACCTCAGAAGTTCTAGTAAATTCAAAAAATGTTAACTTATTCTACTAAGGTGTGACTCTAACACTCTTATTCTTTGAGCACGGATGCGCTTCCTAGATCATTCAAAAAAGGTCAGAAGAAATGATGTCATCTAAGAAACAAGCATCAATGCATTTGAATGTAGATCTGAACAGAGTTCAGGACAGAGGTAAAGAAGGAATCTATGAGGGAAGAGAAGAAGTTTAGAAAGGCTTTTAAGAAATCCTGTCTATCTCTCTTTTCATTTGCTACACTCCCAAGAGCTGAAGAAGAAAGAAGAAAATATAACACACGTGCTAACCAGGCTGAAGAGGCCTAAGGGGAATGTTGAAGGGGTCAGAGCTTTCAGTTGCTAACACTGTCTTCTAATCCTCATTTAAGTTAGACTTGCTTCCTTCAAAACAATTCTTATCTCTACTCTTAAACAGGAGCGCGCTCAGTCCTTTGCATCTACTTTATTGAAACTGTAAGCTCATTCCTATAAGTTCTTCCCATGCACTCTGGGTGAATGGCTCATCCCTCCTCTGAAAACACAGCAGTTAGGATGCTCCAGGGTACCAGCTCTGGGGTCCTCACTTAGTAACTATAGGGTCTTGAGCAAATAATCTCTTGTCTGTGCCTGAAACTTCACATCTTGCCCATGTCCTCACCTGTAGAACAAGGTGACTATTACCTGCTTCCTACCATTGTGGGACAATTCAGAAAGATAATGCATGTAAAGTGTTTAGCTGAAACGCTGGAAAGTGAACAATGAATGGTAACTACTACTTTAATACTACTATTTTGTTTTTAACTTTATTTTGCATCATTATTGTTCATATGTCAGGATCTTGCTGGACAGCTGCTTTTTCTATGAAGTCTATACTGAAAAACCTTAAGCTTCAACAAATAGTCATTATTCTAAATTCCTAAAAACCTCATGCTCTATACTACACTTTCAAGCTTTTGAAAATTTTCAAGATAGTAAATTGTCATGTCATAGATATATTTGTGTATATTGCATTTGTTAGCTGGGTGTTTTCATTCTTATGTATTCTTATAAATATAAAATCTGCTTATATTGAAATAATCTATAACATATAAAGCAGTTTCATACTAATGTATGAAATTTCTAATTAGGTATAGAGGGAATTAGGCTTATTTGTAGAGTCAAGATTGTAATTAGATAGAAGTACAAATGGTTTCATCAACATGGTTACACATAAAAATACCAACAGTGCATACTGTATGATTTCTAGGTATATAGCAAAGATCTCTTCACCTTCACATAAGATAGGCATGATTTAAAAGCCAGTATGCTAAAAAAACTACATTTACATTGTTACGTTTTTCCCTGAAATTGATAATTTTGAGAGATGTGTAAAAGGGAGAAATAAAATTCCTTTAACTTTTGTTAATTAAAAAAATATTTCTTCATAACTTAGAATATTTTTTGCAGCATTCATATCCTAAGGTTATATTTAATACATCCAGCCAAAGCTTCCACTTAAGACTTGATAATAGCTCTCAGATGAGTGGTTCAGTGTACAACTGTGAATTCAATGACACTTGAAGAGGAAACTGATAGTGGGAAAAATTATTAATAATAAACATCACTTTTTTTAAGTTAATAGACTGTTTTTTAGAGAAAGTTTAGGGTTATAGAAAAATTGGACAGTTCAGGGTTCCCCAATACCCCCTGCCCTTACACACATACAGTTTCAGTTTCCCCTCTTACTGACACTTACTTGCATTAGAGTGATATATTTGTTACATTTGATGAGATAATATTGATACATTATTATTAAAGTCCATAGTTTACATTGGGACTATTTATGTATAATCTATGGGTTTTGACTTATATATAATGACATGTATCCACCATTATAGTATCATACAGAGTAATTTCACTGCTTTAAAAATCCCCTGTGCTTTTCATTTCTCCCTCCCTCTCCATAAACTCCTGGCAACTGCTGATCTTTTTACTGTCTCCATAGCTTTGCTTTTTCCAGAATACTGGAATACTATGTAGAATACTACATAGTTAGAATCATACAGTATGTAGTGTTTAAAAAAAAAACTCGCTTAGCAGTATGCATTTAAGGTCCCTGCATATCTTTCTGTGGCTTAATAGCTCATTTCTTTTATTGCTGAAGAATATTTCACTCTATGAAGGTGTCACAGTTTGTCCATTCACCTATTGAATGTTTCCAAATGTTGGCAATTATGAATAAAGCTGCTATAAACATTTGTCTGCAGATTTTTGTGTAGACCTAAGTTGTCAACTCCTGCGGGTAAATACCAAGAGGCTGTACTATCTTGAATTCTACTAGTAAAAAATAAGAGTGTCTGTTGTTCTGCATCTTGTCAGCATTTGTATTGTCAGTGTTTGGGATTTTACTCATTTTAATAAGTGTGTAGTGGCATCTCATTGTTGTTTTACTTTTCAATCCCCTGATGTGAAATTATGATGATCATCTTTTCATATTCTTATTTGTCACCTGTGTATCTTCTTTGATGAGGTATCTATTCAGATCTTTTGCTATTAAAAATACATTTGATCATCACTTTTTTATGGTAGACTTTATTTTATAGAAAAGTTTTAGATTCAAAAAAGAATGGAAAAGATAGTACAGAGAGTTCCTATATTCCCTAAACACAGTTTTTTCTATTTTTAACATCTTGCATTAGTAACAAACATAACTTTTAATAATTAATCATCAGAAAATATGAGTTGAGGGGCTTCCCTGGTGGCGCAGTGGTTGAGAGTCCGCCTGCCGATGCAGGGGACACGGGTTCGTGCCCCGGTCCGGGAAGATCCCACATGCCGCGGAGCGGCTGGGCCCGTGAGCCATGGCCGCTGAGCCTGCGCTCCGCAACGGGAGAGGCCACAACAGTGAGAGGCCCACGTACCGAAAAAAAAAAAAAAAAAAAAGAAAGAGTTGAAACAAGATCCAAACACTATTAGTTTCTTGAGGACAATAAGGAACCCAAGCATCTGCCATCTAGTGATCCTAAACGCTGTTGTTTAAAGACACTCAGACATTTTGCATTCATTGCCCATCTAACATCAATAGCAATAATCACGTCTTAGTTTTAGCTCTTACCAGTTTTCAAATGCCTTTACATGTTTCTACGAAGGAATTTATGATTGGGTAAGAGAGTCAACAAAAGAAGCAGATCAAGCCCTGTCAATTCTTTTCTGCCTTTTCTTTTCAGCCTCGCGTTTTAGATAGGACAATCTTATGATGTGTTACCTTTATTTATCAAATGAAAAAAGAAAGGTCCCAAGAGCTCTAATCAAGTCTTCACAGTTCCTTGCCAACACTCTTCATCTACACAGTTCACAAAAAGATTCACTTTCCATAATCTGATCAAGAAGACTGAATAAAAACATAAGGTCTATCTCTCCATATTGTTTATAATCTTTCTTTGTTCATTGCTTGTGTTTAGATCACAGATTTTTCTCTGATAGTCCTAAACAAGGTCAGAATTACGCACAGGACCATCACCGTTTTTTGTAAATGTACAAGATTTTGCTTTATATTTACAATTGCTTCTTATATAAAATAAAAAACTATGTTTCGGGGCTTCCCTGGTGGCGCAGTGGCTGAGAGTCCGCCTGCCGATGCAGGGGACGCGGGTTCGTGCCCCGGTCCGGGAGGATCCCACATGCCGCGGAGCGGCTGGGCCCGTGAGCCATGGCCGCTGAGCCTGCGCGTCCAGAGCCTGTGCTCCGCGATGGGACAGGCCACAACAGTGAGAGGCCCGCGTACCGCAAAAAAAAAAAAAAACTATGTTTCATCATGTTAAACTTTCAACCTGAGTACCATATCTATGTCAAAACCAATATACAAGAAAGGTAATTTTTGTTGTCAATAATATTAAAATTATAATGTTGACTCTCAGCTCAGTACTACAATTAACAAAAGTTTTGCCCAACTTACTTATTTTTTTCTGAATAACATCAGACTTCAAACCCTAAGACAGTTTCTTTTCCTATCTTTTTAATTTATTTCAATAGTTGGTATCAAACTATCTCATTACTGAGCAAAATCTTCCTGACACCTTGAATTTTCACATCGGTTTCACATTTGTCATAAAAGGTGTTTTTTGGTAAGTAAGGTATTTGGCTTAAATTTCTTATATATGATAGATAATATCTCAGCAAGATGTGAATGCATTTTAAATCATCCCTGGAGGTGTAGAACCACTGTGTCCATTACAACATTCAAGGCATTTATTTAGAATGTTTTATCTTATGTCTCAGGTTAGGAATTTAAAATTGTCCCTTGAATTTGTATTTGTAGCTCAACTTAGGAATTTTCTATCTAACATCAATTTCTTTGGCATTTAGTTGTTGATTGTCCATGATGTATAGGTATGCGCTCTCCCAAGAACAATTCTAAATATTTTTTATATTGTGTATAATAATTTTATTATTTTTATATCTGAGGGTGACTTGTAAATGATGTAGGCATTTTAAATATATTCAAGTAGTAAACAACCAAACAACCAAGTTCTGCTGCTTTACAAAATCACTTATTTCCTACATAAGATGTGTTTTCAGTAATAAGTCACACATTTTTCAAAATAAATCAGACACTGGGGGCTTCCCTGGTGGCGCAGTGGTTAAAAGTCCGCCTGCCGATGCAGGGGATGCAGGTTCGTGCCCCAGTCCGGGAGGATCCCACATGCCGCGGAGCGGCTGGGCCCGTGAGCCATGGTCGCTGAGCCTGCGCGTCCGGAGACTGTGCTCCGCAACGGGAGAGGCCACAGCAGTGAGAGGCCCGCGTACCGCAAAAAAAAAAAAAAAAAAAAAAAAAAAAATCAGACACTGGAAGATTAAAATATTATTACTTAAATTTGCTGCAGAGTCACTGTCTGCTCACTACCTGAAGATCTCTTTCTTAATAAATTTAAATGGGACACATCTATTGCTGAAGCTCTTATTCTAGACTTATTTTAGCATCAGTGTTCCTTGCATATAAAATAAATAAATTCACTTCATTGCCTATAGGATTTTATTCTATTACATTCAGTACCTAGGCTTTCATGGATAAAAAATGTGCTGAAATTATTATTCATATTATTTGCTAAACACAGAGAATGAAAAAAAATGTGCTTTTTGGGAGAATAAATAAAATAATTATGCTATTTTCTATGTTTAAGATGAAAATACAAATATCCTACTAAAAGATAAACATAACAGAAATGATAAAAATTAAAAATAATATTGGCTGGTTTAATTTAAGGTTCTAAAAATGCAAACACATATCATCAATCATCAAGAGCTTACTAATGCTCAGAGAAGCTCTGATTATTATGCAGGATCTATATAAAGAAGATACTGTTCCTGGTGATTTAAATTAGTTATTCCACTATAAACTCAGCCTTGAAGGTTCTGGGTCTGAGTCCTGGATTTCTTTTTGCCCCTAGACCCACAGGTCCTTCTACATCTCTGTTTCCCTTTCCTACTCCAAATATATAAATTCCTGCCCTCATTACTGGTTTTTACTCAAGCCCTTCTTTGGAGGTTAAAACCTTGCTAGTGTTTAGAGACCTAGACATTTGCCTGCCCCTTGCCAGCTTCCAGTTCTTAAAGTCTCAACCAACTTCTCCAAACTTTGTAGGTACCTTTGTCCCCATCTTCTCTCTTTCTGATTTCAGAGCATTTGCATCAACTAGAAATTTCCATTCTTAGGTCCCGTGCATCAAGTCTGATTCTCTCGGATGTTAACACTATCTTCAATCAAACATGATTTGGAGACCCAGATTTTCTCTAAAATGTGGTATACGATGTGTGCAAAGTGTGAAGAAAACTGGATTATCCCTATAGACATAGGGATTCCTATGTCTTAGTCCATATTCCAGAAAGAATAAAGAATACGGCATTGAAGGCAGAAGATAATGTAAACAGTGCCGAAGCAGACGCTTCTAAGTCATGTCATGATCTTCACAATTTGGGGGTCAGTTGGAAAACCCTTGAAAAGCAACATTATTCAAAACTGGAGGCACCAGCAAGCCTCAAGCACTATGTAAACTCTAGCAGTTCTAAAGGGTTTTGATTATGCAGGCAAATTTATTTTAAAAGGATAGAAAAAAATTAAGAGGTTTTCTCAGTTCATTATACATGGCCATCAAGAGAATAGTCCAGGAGTCAAAAGAGCTATACATGAAATAATGGCAAGTAACACAAAGCAATATACGATTTAGTACTTAATTTATTAAAACTTTAAATACAGTAGAGTTGGAAGAAGTCAGGCAAGAAGGGACTGATACTTGATCCTGAAAAAGAATTAGGAAGAGAACGGAGATGGTATTCATAAAACAATGGATTCATCTGACCAGATGTATTGTAGCAGGAATCAGTGCCTACGTCTTAAGGCAGAGGAAACAGATATAAATATTTCAGCATAGGGCTGGGGATTAGTAGTAAATTCAGTTAACCCAGGGAAAGTAAGGCCAAATTCTGGCCTACCTTGAAGGCTAGAAAAAGAAGATGAGAATAGATTTGGTCAAAGTGAAAACATTGGTAGATTTGGAGCAAAGGATTTGCATATTATTACATCTACTTTATTTACTCTTTTTTTTCTCTGTTAAACTAATATTGATGAGTGTAGTCTAGGTCAATCAAATTCATATTAGATTGTAGTTGACTATACCATAGAGTTCTTTGAGACTAGTATAGGAGGAAGTTTGGAAGGGATTATCAGACAGATGGAGAATAAGTCCTACGCCTGACTCACTGCTTTGATCTGGTTTATATATTGTGATTCTGTGTCACATTTCTTTCGAAACACAGCTTTAGTAGGTTAGAATATTATAAACCACAGTTATAGGTAGTAAAATAATAAAAATCTAGATACGGAAAGGAACTTTTAAAGCTAAGAATATTTCAAGTTAATGGCTACCTGCCTCAAAACTGCCTGGAATAAATTTGGAGGTCAATAAATCTTTTTGCATTATTACTGAAGACAGATCCAAAACCCCCTGGACCAAAGATGGTTTGCCTCAAAGCTCACAGTACTTTATAATAGAGGGGAAACTAGCCTCTGGGTCTCCTGTCTTTGGAGATTCCCATTATTTTTCTTAACTCTGACTCTGCATTTTTAATCTCGTATCATGTTGCAGTTTCATTGCTTGGGATAAAAAATATAAAAAATTTTTAATATGTTTATAAAAATATAAAATTTTATTAAATTCATTAGCTAATCTCAGAACAAGAGATAAAAAAACAAACCTGAAATCAAATATTTGACTATATTAGTCATAATCTCAGAACTAATCTTTTTCAGTAACAGATATATTTATGCTGTACTAAATTTTTATGGTTATTTTTCCTTGTTCAAAACTTATTTATTGCCAACTCTATTACTTTTATCCAATCACACTTTAGAAGAACATCATCAACATTTGTATGTCTCATTAGCAGAACTGTCTTAATCCACCATAAAAGTGAATTATTTCTCCCAATTTATTCTAAATTCAATAGCATCACGTTTTTTAAAATGCATTGTCTATTACAGGCTTTGGCTATTGTCAAACTGATTCCCTCACATCTATATCTCTACTTAGCGTGTTGGGTAAGACTTTTTAGTACTTTACAAAGAAAATTACTTAAATCATCCAACTACCATAATTTATGGGGTATAGTCTATGTACAAAGCACTGGGCCAAATGCTGCAGGGGAAATAGCAAAAAAGGTACTTTTGCTGTGCCTTTGGAAAGAGTATCTTAGAATGTGAGGTAAAGATATTCCAAAGAGGAAAAGTTTTGGAACACTTACAATGCAACCTATAAATGAGGGCAAATCAAATGCAAAATTAAAATAGTGCGGGATATAGAAGGGACACAGTATATAGGCGAGTTCACATACTATTGCACTCTTATCTGGCCTAATTCCACCAGCCTCAAACTCTTCTATTAGCGTAAGAGTTGTCTGTTTTATTAGATACTGTTGCGTGTTACATGTTGTACCGTGCCGTAAGCCCTCTGGACTACTGCTTCTACATTACTTGACAATCTTGACTTTAGCCTGGAAAATTCATCCCCTGATTTGTCCTCCTCAATCTAGCAAGCGTTCTTTCCATTGTCATTGTTTTGTTGCAAGTCCCAAATTGTTGATGGTATCAGAAGCAGATCCAGCATACTCACTAACCACTATCTTAGTCAAAGAGGAAAATCTTACAACTCAAATGAGTATCAAATTGGGCTGAAATTCTCTGACACCACAGACTGAAAGAGCAGAACATGACCTCTTGCAAAACATTTGTTTTGAAATTCACTGGCATTTAATGTCAATGATAGGTTGGATCAGAAGAGTAAAAATACTGCCTCCAGAAAGTCATCATTAAAATATTCTTGTTTTGCTTATGTAAGATATGCCTTTTACACTAATATATGATCATATTACCATGACTCTCAAATACTTATTCCATCTAGGATTAACTTATTATTAGAGGGAGTGAGGCCGTAAAGATATGTAATACAGGCAAACGTTATTTCTAACGTGATATGAGGCAGTTCCTACAGGAATCTGTGGGAGTAGGAACCGAACATGTAGGGCAACTTCAACATACAGGTAAGGCAGATGACAGTCCCAGGTCAGACAGAATCCAGCCATGGAAATTGGAACACCAAGGAAGAAAGGAAGGGAGAAAAGAAAGTTATCACCATGAAGCAGAAGTGTGACATTAGAAGGGTATGACCCAAAGAAAAAATTTATCTTTCTTATCAATTCTGCCTTGGGTGATGGATGATAATTTTGGTTAATGCTGAACTGGAAACAAGGGGAAAAAAAAGAAGGAAAGCAAAAAAGAAAAACCAATATTCTTAGTCTTTTCTAGTCTAGGTAATACTGATTACTTAGATGAATCTGCCCAATGACTATTTATAACTTCACAAAACTTTATGGTCCTCCACTCTTGGAACGTCAGCTTCCTCCTGTAACTTGTTGTGACCCTGAGCTAAACTTCTAGGCCTGTCTTTGATGCTGAACTTCTTTTTAAGTGCCCAAACACTGGCCTTTCAAAAGCATCACACGAAACGTTGACTTCATTATCTTCTCAATATTGGTTTCTCTTACCATCCTAAGCTAATTCCATGAATGACACCAACAATCAATCCTAAGACTCTACTTGGCAGATAATTGTGTCTGATTAGCCTTTAATGATGATATTTTAAGAAGTTTTGAGACCTTACTTCCCATTTATAATTTACAGCAAGAGGTACTAATTTTCTATTTATGGGACTAATACAAGATTTTTGAAATAAGTTTATACAATTGAAAAGCTGGGTTGCCTTAAAGAAAGTATCAAAGCAAACAGTCCATGGACTATGTATATAAGTTCAAGTTGTAAAATTGATTCACAAATGATTTATTTCAAAACTCTGTCACAAGTCTTAGAATACCCTTTATATGCTGGTAGTTGCCATCTTTTCATTTTCAATAATTAGTGTCCCTACTTCCACGTGAATCTTATGTAACAGCCATTGTTATAATACATTGCACACGGGTGTACTGCACCCCCTCCCCCTGGCTTTTCCCAATGTCAGTTACTTTGCTTGGAATTAACCCCTCCAGTCATGGGTGGAGGGATCATCTCCATCCCCATTTATGTGCCTGACAAATGTCTCCTGGTGTTTTTTAAAACTCATCAAAACACATCTCACTACAATGATGTTTTAGATTTCTACATTTATCCTTCAAAGTTCTTAACCTTCAAACACGTTTCAGTCCTTTTCGTATCTCTAGGCACTTGCCACAAAGCCTGAATCAAGATAGGAACCTAAAAAAATGTTTTGAATGAATAATTATTTCTTAGATATTAAAAATTAATGTTTAATACATTAGAGCGATAAATAAACCTTGTCTTTTGGCTCTGGGTAGCAGTCCCACCAAAGATTTCTGCTGGCCACGTTTGCCTCTCAAACTCTAAACAAGCATATACAAATCCTGAGTACTGACAGTCTCTAGATGTTGCTTCCAGAAGCCAACAGCTCATCTTTATGGCCTATTCTCAACTCTAACTGCTTTCCATTACATATTCTCTCCTTTTTTTTTTTTTTTTTTACATTTAACCAGAAGTATATTTATTTAGTCCTCCGAAATGTGTTGTTTTTTTTTTAACATCTTTATCAGAGTCTAATTGCTTTACAATGGTGTGTTAGTCTCTGCTTTATAACAAAGTGAATCAGCTATACATATACATATACCCCCATATCTCCTCCCTCTTGCATCTCTCTCCCACCCTCCCTCTCCTTTTAAAGAGTCTCTTTAATTTAAAAGTCAAGCATATCAAGTCTTCTGTCCTGCTTCACAGGATGCAGGGGACATTATTCCAAGGCCTGAGGCTTAATAAAGGTAGATAAGCAAATGTCCCTTCTCCCTCAATGTACTGTATCAATGATTTCTAAGGATAATTTAGTCTAACACTCCACGAGAGCTTAGAGTATTTGCCAATAATTCTGTTTCCTAAAAGAAAATTGTAAGTTTAGAGCACAGCATTGCATCAATTACTATAATTAGTCTTTGATATTAAAAAAATAGACAATTTTAGCCTGAATATGACTTTGAGTAGCCTCCTGGTATCTGTAATCTTTCCCCCAAAATCCTTTACATTATATGTCAAAAAGAGAAGAAAGACCCTTAACAAAAGATGGATCAGATTACATTTGGGTTTTTGGTTTTTTGTGGGTTTTTTTGTTTTTTTTTTGTTTGCTGTTTCAGAAGAAGTCATTCAACCCATTCTGTTCAACCCATTCTGGATATAGGTGTGAGGGATGATGACTTCCCCAGGACAGAATCAGAATGCCAATGTCCTATCCCTATTTATTCCTTTGTAAGTTGTGGACAGCCAAATCACTGGGTTTCAAATGACAGAGCTCTCACAGGTTTCAAGAAAGAGGAAGACAGTTTTTCTAATCATTTAAGTACCATTTAGTCTGATTTGTAATCTATGGAGACTGCCAGAGAAGGCAAAGGGTTCTTGTGGAGTAATATAGAGGGGCTGCAAGTTCTGAAAGTAGTGGAGAAGACGACTAGGATCTCAAGTCAGGAGAGTTGATTGAGAAGGGGTTTGCTACTCAGAAGTGCTAGATAACTGATCTTAAAGACCCTGCCACTGTTGCCATTTAAATGCCTGGAAATATTGGATCTGAGTTTGTGACAGCTGACCAGCCTGCCTTCTCAGCACTTGCGTCAAGAGACCTCATGAAAGAAAAAGGTGTGCTGAGGGATAGACTCGGTGTCAGCCATCTTTCAACTGTGTTCGCTGCCGCCGCGGTGCCGCTGTCGCTCTCTGTCACCAGCGCCGCCTCTAGCTCGCTGAGCTCCACCTGAAGGAGACGGGGGGTAAGTAAGGAGGTCTCTATACCAGGGCTCGTACAAAGCAGACTGCCCGCAAATCGACCGGTGGTAAAGCACCGAGGAAGCAACTGGCTACAAAAGCCGCTCGCAAGAGTGCGCCCTCTACTGGAGGGGTGAAGAAACCTCATCGTTACAGGCCTGGTACTGTGGCACTCCTTGAAATTAGACGTTATCAGAAGTCCACGGAACTTCTGATTGGCAAACTTCCCTTCCAGCGTCTGGTGCGGGAAATTGCTCAGGACTTCAAAACAGATCTGCGCTTCCAGACTGCAGCTATTGGTGCTTTGCAGGAGGCAAGTGAGGCCTATCTGGTTGACCTTTTTGAAGACACCAACCTGTGTGCTATCCATACCAAACGTGTAACAATTATGCCAAAAGACATACAGCTAGCACGCCGCATACGTGGAGAACGTGCTTAAGAATCCACTACGACGGGAAACTTCATTCTTTAAAAAAATTTATCTTCCTATTATTGGTAGTTCTGAACGTTAGATTTCCCCCGCCCCCCGTGGGGTCAAAAGGTACCTAAGTATATGATTGCAGGTGGAAAAATAGGGGACAGAAATCAGGTATTGGCAGTTTTTCCATTTTCATTTGTGTGCGAATTTTTAATATAAATGCGGGGACATAAAGCATTAATGCAAGTCAAAATGTTTCAGTGAACAAGTTTCAGCAGTTCAACTTTATAACAATTATAAACAAACCTGTTAAATTTTTCTGGACAATGCCAGCATTTAGATTTTTTTTAAAAAAACAAGTAAATTTCTTATTGACTGCAAAAAAAAGAAAAAAAATATTGCACAGTTTGAACCCAAAGTCTCAGACAATCTACCATTACGTTACTGTGATAAGTAGAATAACCACCCCTTCAAAAAAAAAAGAATAAAAAGCTGTTCAAACATTAATCCCCAGAACCTGTGAATAAGTTATGATCCATGAGAATAGGGGAATTAAGGTTCAGAAACAATTAAAGTTCCTCATCAACTGACTTTAAAATAGGGAGACTATCCTGAGTTAGTCAGGTGGGCCCAAAGCAATCACAAGAGTCCTTAAAAGTAGATAAGACGATTAAAAGAAAGAGCCAGAGAGATGGCAGTGTTAGAAGGATCCTGGCCAATATTGCTGGTTTTTGAAGACAGAGAAAGGGAATCATCAGGCAAGTAGAGCAGGCAGCCTCTAGAAGCTGGAAAAGGCAAGGAAATAAATTCTTCCCTAGAGCCTCCAGAAAGGAAAGCAACCCACCAACATTCTGATCTTAGCCTAGTGAGATCTGTGTTAGGCTTCTAATCTACAGAACAGTAAAATAATACATTTGTCTTATTTAAGCCACTGCATTTGTAGTCAATTATTATAGCAGCAATAGAAAATGAATACAATTACAAATGCCAGGAATTTTTCCTTTGCCACCATGACTACTTCATGGGGAGTCTCCTTCCCAGTTCCACACTGGATGACTAGAAGACCAAGGGAAGCCCCTGGTCACTTGGCAGAATGGTATACAGAAGATCGCATTCTTGTACTTGGATCTGAAACTGAACTCACTACATGATCACAGGAGAGTGATAATGAGAAAAGGACACCTCTGATTTTATGATGCAAATCTGTTCTCTGTCTCTGCACAACCCACCACAAATCACCTATATCTGCAACCATCCCACCCTTCTCTGCATCATAACTGGGGATTTATTACCTCTCCACCTGTCTACAGATGGTGATTTGAAACTTATTCCCTTCTTCCCTCATAAGCATTTGACTGAATTGATTACTTTTCCTCTCCATTGTGTATTTAATCCCTCCCTCTGGTATGAAAACTTCCTGCTGTGATTTTTAAACATTACCAAGTCTCCTTCCTCAGCAAACAATCAACAAAAGAAAAACTTTCCTTCTGTTTCCTATCCTATCTCTGTCTAGAACCCTGGGGCGGGGGGGGGGGAACAACTACAACAACAAAATAAACTGCTCTCTGTAATAGAAGTACTGCTGTTTCATAGGTCCATTTGTCATCTCCCTTTCTTTCTTCACTTAAGTCAAACATAGAGTCATAGCTCTCCCTAAGGTGACCAATGAAATGGACATTCTTAGAGCAACTCACATTGTTGACCTCTCCCAATGTCTTCAAGCACTCCTTGATTCAACCATTTGCAAAGGACCATTCTCTATCTAGGAATGCTACTTTTCTCTCCATTATTAGTGTACATATCTCAGATTGGCACTTACGCAGGAAGTATTGCCTAATTACGTATAATCCCTCCATTATATACTTATCACACTGTGTATTTAAATGTGAGTTTGCGATTATTGGATTAATGTCTATCTTTTCCATGGGAATGTAAGCTGTTTATCTCAAGGCCCACGCCTCTTTTTGCTTACCATTATAGCATAATTTCAAAAACACTGCTAAGAGCAATCCCAAGAACATTGACAGGTACTCAAAAAAGATTTGTTCAGTGAATGATAAGCTTCAAAAGGAAAAAATACACACCTAGAAAAAAGTGAGAAATCAGTACATTTACTGAGTAGTAACGTGATACGGACATGCTAAACACTTGGATGGCTCATCTTACTTAATTTTTTAAATGACCCAATGAAAGTAGTAGCTACATTATATAGATGAGAAAACACATTTGGAGAAGGTAAATAAATCCTCCAAGGTCTTACAGTAAAAAGTGGCAAAATTAAGACATGGAATTTAGACGTACTTAGTCCAAAGATTATGCTATGTGGTCTCGCACTCATACTGTCTTTACCTAAAATTTTGCTATTTTGTTCAATTTTTGCATTAATTTCAGTTTTTTGAAGTACTGCATTAAACAGTAACTTTTTTTGATAAATGTGTTTTTGATGCCTCCTTACATTTTGCAGCTGAGATAAGGGCCTCACTTGCCTTACTTATCCCATCCTAGTCTGGCCCTGCACAAATTATAGGGTTTGGTTAAAATGTTTATTCAAAAAGTAAGCTATACCTGGAATGAAGCAATAGAAATCGGCCTCTCAGAGAGAAAATAGGAGAAACCAATATTTTTAACCTGGATCAGAAGGATGAGAATGGGTTTAATAACAGGCTCCATCACTCAGTAAGGTAATGACGAGCAATCTGAAGGAGCAGTGACAGGTGATTCTCTACCACGCCAAGGGCAGAAAGAGAGAGAAAGCCTTCCAGGATTTTCTATGCAGACATCAAAATAAGTTTACGTTTGGCACAAACATCACTTCTACCATATTCTATTGGTCAAAGCAAGTCACAAGCCCAGCCCAGATTCAAGAGGAGGGCCAATATACTTCACCTCTTGATGAGAGGAGTTGCAAAGTCACGTTGCCAGGGGTATATATGCAGGTAGGAGAATGGCTCCTACTATCTTTTGCCAATATTCCACTACAGGTAGCAATGTTAGTACCATCATAACATTACTAGCACTGAGTAAATTAGTTATTCATTTGTAAATCTTTGGCAGTTTAGTTGGCAAATGACAGTTGTTTTATTTTGCTTGTTGATACTTAATTTTGAACCTCATTTTGATAACTATGGATGGAAATCACATTCTGCAACATTCTGATTGCCTTAGAGGGAGAAGAAGTGATTCTCAAATAAGAGACACTTTAGTTTCTGTTTGTTTGTTTTTGTTTTTCTTGATAGAAGAAAAATTTGCAGCCACCTCGATTCCCCTGCCTGTTCATTTAAGAGACTTAGGTCAATTTACTCTTGGAGACATGTGATCACTGGGTTTGGGCACATCGTGTTAGGAAAGGCCAGCCGCAGGTCAGAAATGATGAGATACCAAGTAAAGAGAATCTGCTGAAGCCCTCTCTATTAAAAATGCAGTCTCGGGCTTCCCTGGTGGCGCAGTGGTTGAGGGTCCACCTGCCGATGCAGGGGACACGGGTTCGTGCCCCGGTCCGGGAAGATCCCACATGCAGCGGAGCGGCTAGGCCCGTGAGCCATGGCCGCTGAGCCTGCGCGTCCGGAGCCTGTGCTCCGCAACGGGAGAGGCCACGACAGTGAGAGGCCCGCGTACCGCAAAAAAAAAAAAAAAAAATGCAGTCCCTGAGTAACACTTAATGTCTCCAAGAGTAAGTAAAAATATTTTAGAATCACCTGGGAATGGACTAAACGGGTGATCTTCTGGTTTGAGCCTCCTGGATGCAGTTCTCCTGTCCACATCCAAAGTAAAGGAATTAAGCAGGGAAACAAGTTCTCTAGTTTTACTTTACTTCCTGCCTCAAACAAGGTTTCATTATTAATGGAAATTGTTACAGAAAAACTTGGGATTTTTTTCCCATGTATTGTTTATATGCCTGTTTAAATTCAAATTTGAGCCAGCAGCTAGGGAAATAAGAATATTTGAAGTATATGGCAAATATCCCATATGCTGAAACCTGATTTATCCAGAAGCGTAAATGCTGAATTATACACCTCCCATTTACTCTAAATTGTACTGCCCACATCTTTGTGGCGCTGCCCATAAGGTGTCTAATGAGTTATATGCCAGCACTTATTTAACAAGAAACCAAATAGAGCGTAACTGAAACCTGGGTACATTTTGTTTTTGTTTTGTTTCAGAGAGCTGTCAGATATTTCAGTCCAATCTTAAAGTTGCTGCTTTCCTTTATTGCAAGTCGACTTCAGAATTTTAGTTACCTCTTGCTACAAAAGGTTTCAGTTTACAGGGTGGCAGGAAGAATGAAGATCGATGGTTGCTGGGTCTGGTTGGTCATACCAATTTGTACTGCAATCTAGGTGCTGCAGTCTCTGAGATTTGAGTTTAAATGTGTGCCTTGCAGCTTTAGAAGAAAGATGCAGTCTGCATACAGCTGTAGATCAACGCTGCTTATTCACAGGATGAGGCATTCATCATGCCTGTGCTCATGGGCAATTCGTGGGATAGAGAAAGGAAAGGAAAAGAAAAGGATAGAGATGAGATGAGAGAAGAAAAGAAAACAGAAAAGGAGGGAAGGAGTAAGAAAGAAAGGGAAGGAGGGAGAGAGGAAAGGAGGAGGGGGGGGACACAGGGAAGTGATCTTATTTATTTTCCTAAAATAGCACAGTTACAGCTGTATCTTTCGGATAACAAATCATGGTTTGTTCATAGAAAATAGCATAGGTTGAAAAAATATATATTATTGCTTAATAAATACATGCTTAATAAAAATCTAATAATAACTAACCTCCAACGCGTACTGAATAATAAACAATATTTTTACTGGTATATATCTCTAATTAATACAAATTAATTGCTTTTTTCAAAATCTTGGCTTTGAGACATTATCTTTCTAATTTGCCTCATAAAGTGCCCGACAATATTGCTATTTTGAAATATCTGCATTTGAAGGATTTCATGTGATTCATAATTCAAATTTTTTATTTCCAAATAATCACACTAAATTTGTAATGAAAGCCAAGTATCCTTCTTATTTTATGAATTTGAAAACTGAGCAACGCAATGGGTTCGGAAGTTCTAATTTTTTTTTTTTTTTTTTTTTTGCGGTACGCGGGCCTCTCCCGTTGCGGAGCACAGGCTCCGGACGCGCAGGCTCAGCGGCCATGGCTCAAGGGCCCAGCTGCTCTGCGGCACGTGGGATCTTCCCAGACCGGGGCACAAACCCGTGTCCCCTGCATCGGCAGGCGGACTCTCAACCACTGCGCCACCAGGGAAGCCCCGGAAGTTCTAATTTTATAATGCAAGCACATTCCAACTTTCAATGATTTAGTTTCTTGCTTTACCTTTGAGACAAGTCATATAACATGCTACTTTACACATGTGATTGCTTTTAATTGCTTGTTTTCTTGTCCCATAAAGCCCTGAGGAAAGGCAGTAAGAAATAACATCTTTTCTTTGTAGTGGAGGAAAATAGCTATAGCTCATTTTATAAATACAAATCCTTGGGAAGTCACACAAGAAGCATCAATCCTGATTCAGTGCAGAGTTTGGATTGTGAATCATAGAACAGGTCTAGCTTGATTCTTTGGTATCATGCTCATATTTGAACCGGGGGTGCCTACTGAGTGGAGAATGGAGTTTGCAGGCCGGAATTTTTCCTGCTTAGTGTCTTTTTGTTTGTTTGCTTGTTTCTTCAAGACACATACTTTGCAAAGAAAATATTTTCTTTTAGGTTAGGGATGGATTTAGTTTCTGTTAGTGAAACTGAATGTTAAAGTAATAGGTTAGTATGATCTTATAGAAAGAAATAGATACCTCATGTTTATTTTGTTTAAACAATTGCAGCAGATTTTATATACTATGCACAGACTAACCATATTTCAGATGGGAAAAATTTATTTTTTGCATACATAAGGTTAGACTTAACACATTTATTTAATAAAGAGGAATGCTCTGTGTTTAAAGTATATAACTAGGAAAGTTACTCTTTTCTCTAAAACAACCTAAGACAATCCCTTTGGCTCTATTGTCTGGGTTAGATTATGCTCTGATGGTAAAGAAGAGAAGTCATAGGAGACTTTAAAATGGTAAGTGAATAGTCAAGTTTAATCCAGATGAAAAATGTCTCCCCTCTTCACTCAGTTCTGCAGGAAACCTTTACATTTACATATATGTATAAAATCATACTTTCAGATACTATCACAGTTATCTTTCCCATTCCAGAGCTGATGATAGGCTTATAGAGAAAGGGCACATATCTTTGGTAAAGAGTTGTATGCAGTGATCAATAACTGGTAATTCATGTTTAAGTACATCACAGCCGTTAGCTTAGAAATATTTGCAGTAGCCCATATTTTGCTCATTCAATCATTATTCCATTTTCTCTGTCTCCAGAGAATCAGTTTAATCATATGGTATGATGATGCTAAGAGCTGGTTTAAGACCTTTAGAGACCCTAAATTTTATAAAGAGAATGCATCCAACACACAGTCAAACCATAACCAGTACTAAATCATATAATAAGTATTAGGAATTGCAAAGGTTTTGATTTTTCCCACAGAGATACTGATTTTTTTAAAATCATGTTTAATATTATTTTCAAAGAAAATTTGTTGTTCTTGTTTGCTGGTCTCAAACACAGCCTTGACCTGCCTCTTGGGTGTTTCAGAGTGACAATGTCTCACTTGCCAACACTGCAGTAGCACCAGATTTTAACATTCAATCTTTGTTTCCTTTTCCCCATCGTCTTGAATATTTTAATTAGGAATCATTTTAATAGTAACATTTGAATTACCTAATATAGTCTTTTTTTTGCGGTACGCGGGCCTCTCACTGTTGTGGCCTCTCCCGTTGTGGAGCACAGGCTCCGGACGCGCAGGCTCAGCGGCCACGGCTCACGGGCCCAGCCGCTCCGCGGCATGTGGGATCTTCCCAGACCGGGGCACGAACCCGTGTCCCCTGCATCGGCAGGCGGACTCTCAACCACTGCGCCACCAGGGAAGCCCTACCTAATATAGTCTTTAAACAACAGTCCAAATAAAGAAAAAAAAAATGTTCCCCTTATATGGAATTGTCAGCTTTGCTGAGCATTCAGAGTATCTGAGTATAAGGCACTACTCTGAATCAGCTCTTTAGTTTTCATTAAGTCATTATATTGAATAAGTTAAATATCTCTGCTCCTAATTTAAAATGGTAATGATAATGAGAAGCTGAAAATAAAAGTGCAATGAGGAATATCAGGGACATGCACATCAAATTTAATAAAAGGATTCTTTATCCTTGTTTTAGCTTTGGCTTTATTCTTTTGACCCAAAAAGAACATTGGAATCTTGATATAAAAGAGAAGGCTATAAAATAAAGTGTAATGACTTCAGAGATGAATGTATTGGTTCATGTATTACTTGGTATTGAAATTAAGAATCTCTTAGAAAACCAAATTTCCAAAACTTATTACAAAGACATAATTAATAATTCTACCTGAAACAATTCCTTTTTGCTATAATTGTTATAAGTGTTATATAAAGATATGGTTTAATCAAATCTCTTTGGTCAGGAATTTACCTGAAGGTCTTCTTAAAGTATTTTTACAACTTTATATATTTTGCTATACAGTAAGTGATTTTTATTTCTACATTTGGACATTATCTGCTAATATAAAATGGCTTATCCAAGACACAACATGAGAAGCTGAAAAGCATTACTTGCGAATTTCCTCAGAAGACAATTCACTTCATGATGTATTTACTGTACGTTGTCTTTAAAATGATCACTGACGTATAAGTTTTACGTGTTTTAGAGCCAAATTGCATTAGAAGACAATGATGCAATACGGGGCAGAAAAAAAGTAAGTTAGTTATAGTTTGAGATGTCAGTTTCTTCTGCCTGACAAAACCGTTTCCTTCAACTGACAAAAACCATTAAGTGCTTAGAGCTGGGGCATAGGTAGGTGGATTACATGGCCACAAGAGGGCAGCAGATGGTCTAAAACTAATGAACTGAGGCGATGCATGTGGAATGATTGCAGTAGTGAAAGTTTTTCGGTCTAGACAAGAGTAGTTTCCAACCTGATTATGAAAATGCAAGAAAGGAAGGAAAGAAAGGGAAGGAAGGGAAGGGAAGGGAACGGAAGGGAAGGGAAGGGAGGAAGGAAGGAAGGGAGGGAGGAAGGAAGGGAGAGAGGGAAGGAGGAAGGGTAGGAGGGAAGATGTGCTAAGAAAGATAAAAGGTACAAAAACGCAGGTTCTTTTTAACAGGTTTGTTTTTTGTTCATTTGTTTCTTTTTGACATAGGGATGCAGAGTGTGTGTGTGTGTGTATTACCAACAGTTAAACTTCTGCTCAGCTGCCCAAGGCCAAAATACATAGAAACTCCTAGTTCTGCCCAAATCTACCTCCAAAGGGCACACCTGTTGGTAAAACTTCCCCCTACAAAAAGTAGCTTCTATCTGTATAGCTTGCTCTTCTCATAAACCATCATTTTTTTTTCTCTCCTGAATAGTTAAACCCATCCAAACATGTTTTTTTTTTTTTTGCGCTACGCGGGCCTCTCACTGTTGTGGCCTCTCCCGTTGCGGAGCACAGGCTCCGGATGCGCAGGCTCAGCGGCCACGGCTCACGGGCCCAGCCGCTCCGCAGCATGTGGGATCTTCCCGGACCGGGGCACGAACCCATGTCCCCTGCATTGGCAGGCGGACTCTCAACCACTGCGCCACCAGGGAAGCCCAAAACATGGGTTTTTGAAAATCAAACAGCATAATCTGCCTGGTTCTGCCCCTATGCCTCCATAGTCCTAATCCAGGAGCCAGAAATTTCACTTTTATGTTTGATTTTTTTTCATCATTTTCAATTATTTCTTGCCACAGGTTATGTTTCACGGCTATGGTCAAGATACCACTAGGGAATTTAAGTCCGCATGTTCATTATTCTCTCACAGTTCTTCACAAAGAACTCAAGGACACAAAAAAGACATAACTTCCTAGTTTGCTTCCCCTATACAATTAATCCACCACTAAGCCCCCTTATCTGGTTTACTAGGCTTTGCTTCAGTAATACGGAATTAGACGTAAAACACATGCAGGCTTAGATGGTACATACAGTGGTATATACAGTATACCACTGCATATAGTGAATGGAGACTATTGCAGCTTTCTTCAATGGAGGTACCATTCATTCATCATTACATCTGGCACATCCCCATTAAGTAGCTATCATATAAATAAATTCTCGGGAAGTCGCGCAAGAAGCATCAGTCCTGATTCACTGCATAGTTTGCATTATGAATCACAGGATAGGTCTAGCTCTCCAGTTCTTTTTACAATTACATCAGGCATCCAATTTTTATTATAATTTGGAACAGTGAATATTTACCCAGGTCTCAATGATCTGGGCTGAAAAGTCCATGGAAAAAGAAAAGAAAAGTAAGAATATGTGTCTTAATTATCTTGAGTGATACACACCAATATGCAACAACATGCCTCTGGAATATTTTCAATTTACCTGCTTCCTCACTCAGTCATTTACAAAACCTTAAAAAGGGACATAAGTAAGTATGGCAAATATGGTTTCACTCCCTCTTTTTTTGCATCTGTTTTCTATCAGATAGTCTTGGCTATGAGCAGAAAAATGATGACAGTGTGTGCATAAAAGTAGTAAAAGTGTTTCAGGAAGAAACTACATAATGCATAAAGCTATAAATAAATAGCCTATAGTTCATTATGAGGAGAGAACTATGCCTTGTTCTAGTCAGAACGCTTGCTAACTTCGAGGAAAAAAATGAACACATTATATGCCAGGTATTCCTCTAAGTACTTTAAATGCATTACTCATTTTAGTCTTAAAGCAACCCCATAATTTGGTCTTATTATTACCGTATCAGTTTTATAACTGAAGAAAATAGGGCAGCGAGTGTCAAGTAACTTGCCTAAGGTTATACAACTAGGAAGTGAAAAGCCTTCTGCAAAACCAGCCTTTGTAAGTTTTGGCCTCGCAGGTAGGAAGGGTGAGGAGAACACACAGCTGCTTTGACTATAGAGACGGCTTATTTTCTCCCTTTAAAGTAGGAGAATAGGAAGTTTAGCAAAAATAACTAGAGGCTACTAGAATGAGTAAATGAGAATAGTCGCTTGAACCATAGAAATGGGTGTTACATGTTTCACAATGTAGCTTGAGAAATTAGTGCCCAAGTAGCTAACATAACTTCTCAATCCTATCCTAGACTTTTCATGTGTTTTTTTTTTTTTTTTTTTTTTTTTTTTTTGTGGTATGCGGGCCTCCCACTGCTGTGGCCTCTCCTGCTGCAGAGCACAGGCTCAGCAGCCATGGCTCACGGGCCCAGCTGCTCCACGGCATGTGGGATCTTTCCGGACCGGGGCACGAACCCGTGTCCCCTGCATTGGCAGGCGGACTCTCAACCACTGCACCACCAGGGAAGCCCTGCCATGTGTTTTTAACATTTCATAAAATTTTTCTTTACAATTTTGCCTTTGGTGTGTTTCTAGCCAAAATCCCTAAAACAATAAAAAGATAATTGGGCAGAGAATCAGGATACACAGGTTGTAGAACAAGTTTTTTCACCCTATAGACCAACTTACCAAATTCAGTCATTTTACATAAAATATGTATGTTTGTTTTGCTTTCCATTATATAAAATATGAGGTTTGGCTATGGGTATTTTTAGCTCTAATTTTTTAAAAATAATTATAATCCAGCAGATTGGAATACATCCTAGGTTCTTTTTTACTCATTCCTTTTGTTATGTGCTACACCCTGGAAGAGAGAGGCAAGCTTTCAACCTCTGAGTGCCTGACCTACTGTCTGATATATCTCTACAACATAGCTAGTCCTCATGGGTGATGGCTCCGAGGAAATGTTTCCATGTCACAATTTCTAGCTTGTCTACTTGATCCAGCTTTTTGAGAGATGCTTTCTCCATAATAGAAATAAAGCTTTTTGGAGTGATTTTGTGTTTGCCTCTGTGTGTGTGTGTGTGTGTGTGTGTGTGTGTGTGTGTGTATGCATAATTCTTATTAGGTCAGTGAATTGGCCTATTTATGTTAATAGTGCTGCCTTAGTTAAAATCAAAATGACTCCAAATTTCTGATTCATCGTCCACTGGTCCTTCACTCTGGTATCCCATACTCAGTGAGACAATAAATCCAGCACCTGTACCCTAAGTGTCTCAGTCAGCTTGGGCTGCTACAATTAATTACTATAGACTGGGTGGCTTAAACAACAAACATTTATTTCTAACACTTCTGGAAACTGGGAAGTCCAAGATCACGGTGCCTGCAAATTTGGTGTCTAGTGAGGGCCCTCTTCCTGATTTGCAGAGATCAGTCTTCTTGCTGTAACCTCACATAGTAGAGAAAGAAAATCTCTCTCATGTCTATTCATATAAGGTAACTGACCTCATTCATGAGGACTCCACCTTTGTGACCTAATTATCTTCCAAAGGCCCCACCTCCAAATACCATCACATTAGGGATTCGGGTTCCAATACACTCATTTTAGTGGGATACAAACATTCAGTTGGTAACACTAAGCAAAGAATGTATCTGTATAAATATATATTCCCATCTTTTGTATTACTGTTATCATTATAGTGTAGACTCTTTTCACTCTTCTGGGCTGTTAAATCAACTCATAACTTATTTCCCACCCTCAGGCTCTCTCCACCCTAATCCATCTTCCGGAGAGCTGTCAGAGGAATTTTCCTCAGCACGACTCTGATCATGTTACTTTCCTCCTCAAAAATCTTTAGTGATTACCACTTTTTACCCAATCAAATGTGAACACATGGCAAGGTGATTAGGGCTCTCTGGAGAATGACCCCTAGATAGCACTCTCTGAAGAGGCAAAATGGAATTCAAGAAAATGTGAGCTACACGCTGGACACCAAACAATTGTGTCCCTCATTTTCCTCATTTATAAAATTAGGTTAGACTACATAATCTTGCAATCACCTTCTGAAACCAATACCTTGTGAGTACAGCTTTTCAGCTTTAACCCCTGCTTCTCTACTTCAGACACCTAATATCACCAAAATGAACTAAACTGCGAGCCATTGCTAGAATATGAGCTGTATTTCTACCAGCATGCTTGTATTCATAATGCCATAACTCACAAACTGTTCTTCCAGCCAAAGTGTCAATCAAAACCCTGCTGTCATTAGGATTCTGCTCAATCTACCATCCCAAGCTTCTTTCTGCTGTTTCCATATCTCTACAAAAAACACTGCATTCTCCATATTTATGTCTTAGCTCCTGTCTTAGTCATTTTGGGCTACTATAATAAATACCATAGATTGGGTGGTTTAAACAACAAACATTTATTTCTCACAGTTCTGGAGGCTGGGCAATCTAAGATAAAGGCACTAGCAGACTTGGTGTCTGGTGAGAGCCCACTTCCTGGCTTGTAGATGGCCACTTTCTCATTGTATCCTCACATGGTCAAAAGAGAAAGAGAGAAAGAGCTCTCACATGTCTCTTCTTATAAGGGCACTAATCCCATTATGAGGAATCTACCATCATGACTTAATTGCATCCCAAAGGTCCCATCTCCAAATACCATCATAATGGGGATTAAGATTTCAACATATGAATTTGGGGGGACACACATTCAGTCTATAGTAGCTCCCCTATTCAAATTAAGCCTGAAGTGGGCAGAAGCCATGTTTCTTTCATCCTTTTATCACCCTGGGACCTTGTTCATTATAGATTTTCAATAAATTGAATGATTTACTAAATTATAAGATATGAAAATCAAAGAATATAGTAGATTCAAATGTCTGATAAAAACTTCAAATGAAATTAATATGCCTTAATGAAGTTCCAGAAGAAAGTTTACCTATCTCTCAAGTGATGATTCGCTGAGACCAAGAGTTCTGAAGGGTCACTGGCAGCTTACAGTCAGAGAAGGAAGAAAATTTCTATGTGACTTGGTCTATTTTCTCAAAAGAACTCCTCTGGAGTGAATAAATACTCTGAAGAGCTGGTATTGAAAACAACCATCAATGAGGCCCTGAAAATAAATACTTCTAGGAGTTAAATTTATTTCTTAAAATGTTAGAAAGAAATTCTCTTTATGATAATTCCATTTTAAAAGAAACAAAAATAATGGCATTTATTAAAGCACATGTATTGAATTAAAAATAAATTGATAAGGACATATAATCTTTAAAGAAAGATGAAAACATAGTTTTACTTCTGTAACAGAGAACTGAATATAAAAATAATTATTTAGATATGTAATAAATATATGTCACCTTTCTTCTTCTAACAGAAGAAATAACTGATGATCACAACTCTTGGACATAATATCTTAATTCACAATTTGTGAAAGTTAACAAATACAAGTCTTGGAAATGTGTTTTTTTCCCACTTGCTTTCTCAAAAAAGTAAAAAGTTTAACATTAAATTTAACGAAAACGAATCAAAAATAGAACAAGGCAGGTTTCACAAAGCTGTATTAAAAATAGCATCTAATTTTAGAAAAAAAAGTAACATCTTGGATAAGAAAATAAATAGACATACAGTAAAAGAAATTTTCTTTACGATATTCTAATTCATCTTCTTGCCTTTGAGATTTCTCCTACTTCCAAAAATTTTCCTAATACTCCATCCCTACTCATTAGTCATGGCTTTCCAAGGGCCTCAGGAAAAAGCAAAAAAAAAGACAGAGACAACTCCAACTTTTTACGCCTTCCAAAAATCACTCAGGCTCATGGTGCCTTCTGGCATCATAGAAGAATAAATAATCTAAATTCAAAGGAGTATATATGATAGCCTTGTATGAAAAGATTTTAAAACCCTTTACCCAAGAAGTTTAACCTCCCTCCTCACAAAAATATTTTCAGATACACGAAATTATAATAAGTCTGATGACCCTGCCCAAAAAGATGTAGCGAAGTCACTCTGGACAATGTAATGGTGTTATGCTAACCATCCTTTAAGTCAGATATTCATCTTACAACCAAATATATTTTCAGAACTATAAATGAACCTGATGTGACCCTGTGCTGTGCTCTGTAGAAGCATGGATATAAAAAACGCACCCCCCATGTTCTTAACCTTATCATCTAATTGTCTTATGTTCCTTGAAATGTCTGTCATTACATCCTTTCTTTCTTATCCCAGTACCCTTGAGACCAAAAGCATATATCTTCAGGATGGCAGTAATGTGCTTTCTATGAAAAACATGCAAGCAAGCAGCAATAGGTTGAGATATGGATTTCAAATCCAATATTCTAGACCTGTCACACAAAACCTGAATGTCACCTTCTATTAAACCTTTCTTATGAGAATGTCAATTCACTTGCTTAAATTGTAAAAGAAAACTGTTCTTATATGTAAAGTGGTATAATATTGTTTGAAAGTAGACTGTTGTAAGTTAAAATACATATATTGTAAAATGTAGAGCAACTCCTAAAAAAATTTTGAAAAGAGATATAGTAAATAAACCAATCAATGAGTCCAAATGGGAAAACCAAAAATTACTCAATTAATGCAAAATAAGAATTCCTCAATTCATGCAAAATAGGACAGGAAACAAAGTAAAAGAACAGAAGGGAAAATTTTTTAAACACATAGCTCATCATAGATATGAATCTAAAAAATTTGACATTTACATTAAATGTAAATGATCTGTATGCCCCAATTAAAGGGAGAGATTGACACACTGGATAAAAAAGCAAGACCTATTTGCTCTCTATGAGAAAGCCATTTTTAATACAAAGAAATAGTTTAAAAGTAAAATCTGGAAAAGAGATAGATCTTGAAAACATTAATCATAAGAAAGTTGGAAGCATTCTGTAAATATCAGGCAAAGTAGACTTCAAATCAAGGGAAATTACGAGGGATAAAAAGGGATAACTCATAAGGATTAAAGGGTCAACTCATTAAGACAATGTAAAAGTTCTAAGAGTACATGTACCCAGTAACAAATCTTCAAAATACTTGAAGCAAAATATAACAGAACTAAAAGGAGAAATAAACATCTGCATTGCAGTTGGAGACCATAACACTCTTGACAGAAGATAAGGAGCCATATAGAGGGCCTGAACAACACAGTCTACAACTTAGTCTAATTGACATTATAGAATATTCCACTTTACATCACCAGAATACACATTAGTTCCAAGGACATATGAAACATTCATAAAGATAGACCATAAACAAGTCTCAATAAATTTAAAAAGACTGAAAATAAAAGAACATATTTTCTGACCAAACTGAAATTAAAACGAACTCAATAACAGAAAAATATATAGAAAATCCCCTACTATCCAGATATTTTAAAACACAAGTCTAAATAACTCATGGTTCAAAGAAGAAATTGCAAAAAAAATTAGAAAATATTTTGTACTGAATGAAGATGAAAACACAGTATCTCAAAATGTGTGAGATGATGCTAAAGCAGTGTATATAGGAAAAATGTCATCTTAATTTTAAATGCTTAGGTTAGAAAAAAAGGGTCTCAGATCAGTGATCTAAGTTTTCACATGAATAAACTAAAAAGAAAGAGCAAATCAAACACATAGTAACCAAAAGGTAGAAAATATTGAAGATATAAGAGGAAACAAATATAAGAGAAAATAGACAAAGAATGGAAAAAAACAATGAAACCTTGAAAAGGCCAATAGCATTGGCAAATCTCTTGCTAGAGTTATCCAAAAAAAAAGGAAGAGAGAAGACAAAGAAAGAGAAAGAGAGAAGACAGCAATATTGGAAAAGAAAGATAGGATTTTACACATCTTACAGGTATTAAAAAGATACTACAAATTATGCAAAATCTATGTCAGTAAATTTAAAACCTCAAATGGAATTGAATAATTCCTTAAAAGGCTTATTACCAAAGTGATTCAGAAAGAAATTGAAAATCTGAGTATTCCTTTATCTAGTAAAGAGACTGAATTTTGGTTAAAAACTTTCCCACAAAGAAAAGACAAGGCCAAGTTGTCTGTACTATCAATTTCATCAAATATTTAAGAAAGAATTACTCTTCCACAAACTCTATGAGATAACTGAGGAGAAAGAAAAAAACTCAGTGAATTCTATAAGGAAATTATGACCCTGCTACCAAAATCAAGACATTATAAGAGAATAAAACTTCAACACCTTCACAGATATAGATGCAAAAAAAACCTTCACAAAACACAAGCAAATGAAAACCAGCAATGTGTAAAAAGGGTATTATTACATCATGAGGTTTATTTCAAGAATGTAAGTTTGATTTACGAGTAAAAACATCATTTAAGAACTACTAAATGATGTTGCAAATGGCAGAATTTTCCTCTTTTTCAACAGTGATTAATATTCCATTTTATGTATATACCACATTTTCTTTATCCACTTACCTGTTGACAGACACTTGGGTTATTTCCATATCTTGGCTATTGTGAATAGTGAGACAATGAACATGAGAGCACAGGTATCTCTTCGAGATCCTGATTTCAATTATTTTGGATATATACCCAGAGAGGAATTGCTGGAACATATGGTAGTTCTATTTTTAATTTTTTGAAGAACCTCCATACTGTTTTCCATAGTTGCTGCACCATTTTACATTCCCACCAACAGTACACGAAAGTTCCAATTTCTATACAACCTCACTAACATTTCCTATGCTAAGTGAAATAAACCAGTCACAGAAGGATAAATACTGCACGATTCTACCTCTGTGAGGTACCTAAAACAGTGAAAGTCATAGAAGCAGAGAAAACAATAGTGGTGCCAGGGTCTGGGTATGAGAGAAACAGGGAGGTGTTATTCAATGGGTATGAAGTTTCAGTTATGCCAGATAAATCCGTTCTAGAGACCAGAAGTACCATGTAGTAATGTCTAGAGTTAACAATACAATATTGTGCACTTCAAAATTTGTTTAAAAATATGACATACCAGGAAACTCTGAGAAGTATTAGGTATGTTTATTACCTCGATTGTGCAGATGGTATCACAAGTATTTGCATATGTCCAAACTCATCAAATTGTACACATTAAATATGTGCATTTCTTTGTATATCAATTATACCTCAATAAAGCTGTTAAAAACAATAACAGAACCTATCTCAAGAATTGTTCTAAGTATTGAATGAAGTAATGTTTGTTTCTTGCTTATTAGCACAGCATCTGGCATAGGATAACCATTCGAAAATCATACAATAGAATAAAATACTCAAAACACTTTCAATAAAAGAAGAACCAATAAATGAGTTTAGTCAGTTTGCAGAATAGTAGACCAATATACAAAAATGATTATATTTCTATATCCTAGAAAAAAATAGAAATCAAAATTTAAAAACTAACATCTACAACAGCATCCAAAAACCTTAAAATATTATGGGTAAATTAGCAAAGATTTTGTAAGACTTGCACACTGAAAACTATAAAGGATTGATGAGAAAAATTTAAGATCTAAATGAGTGGAGAGATACACCATGTTGATATATCAGAAAGAATATTCAATATGGTCAAAATATTAATTATCCCAAAAGTAAACTCTAGATTCTATACAATTATAATCAAAATTTGAGCAGGTTTTTTTGGGTAGAAGTTAATAAGCTGACTCGAAAATTTATAAGAAAATTTAAAGAATCAAGAGTAATTTTTAAATTTTGATAAAGAAGAACAAAAGTGAAAGAAGTAAATTGCTTGATTTCAAGACTTACTCTAAAGGTACAATAATCAAGACAATGTGATACGGACTTAAAGACAGAGATACAGATCAATGGAACAGAAGAAAGCGTACAGAAATATGTCAACAAATATGTATTTCCTTGATTTTTGATGTTGCTAAGGCAATTCAATGGTGAAAAGATAGCGTTTTTCAAAAAAAAAGTAGTGATAGAATTAATATCAGTATAGGAAAAATAAACTCAAATCTTACTTTACACACAAAAATGAAATGGATCTAGACCTAAACATAAAAATTAAAACTTTAAAATTTCTAGAAGAAAATCTTTGTGATGTTGGGGAAAACAAATATTTACTAGAGAGTTCACAAAAAGCAATAACATGAAAGAAACAATAAATTGAGCTCTGTGAAATTAAAAAAAATTCTCTTTGAAAGACATGATTAGGAAAATTAAAAGGCACAAAACTAACTAGGAAAAATATTTATGATATGTATATCTGAAAATTAGCTTGTAACCAGAATATTTAAAGAACTCATATGTATCAATAAGAAGAATACAAAAATATTTAAAGTAGGAAAAACTATTAAAAATAGAAACAAACTTCACAAAAGAAGGTATACTAATGGCCAATGTACACAGGAAAAGATACTCAACACCATTAATCCTCAGGGAAATGCAAATTTAAATTACATTGAAATATCACTTCACCACCATTAGAAGAGCTAAAATTAAAAGGATTGTTAAAATCAAATATTGGCTAGGATGTGGAAGAATGGAATTCTTAAACATTGTTAGTGAGAATGCAAAATGGTACAGTTACATTAACAAACAGTTCGGAAGTTTCTAATAAAGTTTAGCATAATCTTACCATATGAACCAGCAGTTACACCTTCAGGTATTTATTCAAAAGAAATAAAAGTCCAAACAAAGCTTTGTACATAAATGTTTATAGCAGCTGTATTCATTATAACCAGAAACTCGAAACAGCCCCAAAGAACCTCAACAGGTAGATGAATAAACAAATTGTAGTTTATCCATGTGAATATAACTCAGCAAGAAAAAGCAACATCCTACAAACACAGTAATGTGGATGAATATTTAAAACATTATGCTGAGAAAAAAAGTCAGAGGTAAAATATATGTGATGCCATTTATTTAAAACTACAGGAAAGACAAACCTAATATATTGATCAAAAGCAGATCAATGGTCATCAAGGTGGGGGATGAGGGAAGGTTGAGTAGGAAGGGGCACAAGGAAATCTTTTGGGGTTATAGGATGTTCTGTACCTTGATTATTGTGTACAGATTTGGCAAAATTCTTCACTGCGCTTAAAATACATTCATTTTATAGTCTGTAAATTAAACCTCAATAAAGTTATTAAAATTGGTCCGCTAAAATTTTTTGAATAGAAGTAACATGGCAACTATTTCTATGACATGATATCAGCCCTTATTACTTCAGAGCTCACAAAGTTAGCACTGCCCAAAACCAGGCACCTATGACCTCCATCTAAAATAAATGGATTATAGCTGAAAGCAAATTAGTTCAATTAATAAATTAACTATTGATAAAAATTCCCTAGAAATATTCCAAACTAATGATGCTTCACGATTTCATTAATCAAATATTGAGAACATCTTGCATCCTTTTCTCTCACAAAGGATACTTCTAGTTAGCGGTAAGTCCTGAATCATAAAGTAAAAACACAGGGAGTTTTAGAGGTCTGGTTCAACCTAGGTAGAATGAGCAGATAGGCAAGTTCTTTGTATATTCAGTGATAACCTGTCCAACATAAGGGCCATTCTCCTGTCAGCACTGAATAAATGGCAAACTACAAAAATATTAACCTTGATAACTGCCAGGTAAATTTGAGGAAGTTTAATTTTACTTGGAAATATAAAAGGATATGTTTCCAATCTGCAGTCTGTAAGAATAAGACAAAGAGGACAGATATGTTAATAGTCAGCTGCCCTCACCCCTTTGTGTTCTCAAACTATCTCTTTTTCAAACAGCTTGGCAGAAAGGAGAACTATACCACTTATTTTCTGAACAGGAAACAGACGCAGCAAGAAAGCAGCCCGTGAAGCGGAGACTCTTTGAGTGCCTTGTACAGTTCATCAGTCCACACAGATCTGGCCTCTAATGAAGCCATTTACATGCAGATGCAGGCCTGGGTGTGTGGACACCAGTCCCAACTCTGGGAATTGTTGTTTCATCTAATCAAAAGAAATTTGCACATGAAAGCCACATCCGTGTTCATTAACCCCACAGCTCTCTCAATATTGCTTCTCTATTATTCCTAACAAAATTGCAAACCTTCATATGATTAGGTACCCCACTTCAGAGCTTTATTTTCCTCCCATCCTCAACCCAGGCCTGCATCTGAATGCAAAACTGAATGTGGGTCTGTAAGACTGAATAATTTGTAAGTACGCTTACTGGAAACCAACCCCAAGCACCTTTTTTTCACATTGATTGACCTACATAGGCACACTCTTTCTCTCTTCCCCAACAGAGGAGAATCTTCCTTGCTTACAATTTTATCATCACGGAAAATACAAAAATACTCTTCAGAATGGGAATTCCAAGACAGTAAGTTTAATTGTCAACTTTATTTGCATGTGCAAACAAGATAAAAATCACAGTTGGATCTGGTGGCGAATATTACTCACACATTACATTGAAATATAAAGGCCATAAGACAAGTATTTGCATCAAGTCCTAAAAACAAAATTCATGGTTATCAGTTGATATAGGTCCATCACACACTTAATAAGAATGACCTCTCCTGTCAATTGTGTGGATGTTACCTGTGCAGAACTTGTGCCAGTGATCAGCTACATTGTCTTCTCATAGGGGACAAACAGGATGCATAATATTTGTAGCCGTTTTTATTATCAAAGATAATCCTGAGCCCAAAACTTCCAATATATGTAATAAATGTACTGGAATTGCTTATATTGCTAGTAATAGCAAACTGAGTTTCTGTTTCTATAGAATTAGAAGAGCAAGAATAACTTAGCTTTGTTAATGCAATTCAGCAGTGACCTGCTGGGAAGTCTGGGGCTGAGAGGCCAGGCGGATCTTCCTGTCCACTCAGTGTCTGGCCTTTTTGTTGAAGCTGCCAACAGTGGTCTTAATTAGTGCCAATTATGATTTTTTTTTTAATGTGGACACCTGCATAATGTGAAGTCGATGGAGTCCTACCACATTTTCTATCAACTATTAAACAGCTGTCAGAGGTTGACAATTTTTAGTTGTTATTGTTCTGGGAAAGTTTCAGATTACTATACTAGAGGTTTACTTATTTATGTCTCATTTGTATTAATGCTCTAAATCATCTAGACCTCTATTACTTCCTTTTCTAAAGATATATATTTTCAGAAAAAAATACAGCTTATAGATCCTTCAGAAAACAAGCAAACAAGCTGAAGTGTGATTCTGTGTTTTCAGTTTACTGAATGACTTTAAAAACTATATCACCTGATTATTACTATTGAAGAACTAGTCATAACTATGGGACCCAGCAAGCCCTTCTATAGAAGAGGAGACTTTAAATTAAAATGTCACCTATCGAGTCCTCCATTCTTTCAGTCCTGCAAACTTTCAGCCCAGTAGTTTTGCAATATTCTTCCATGGATACCTCGCAGAGGCCACTGTGGAGGCTTAAAACAAGAAGGTAGGGGAGTTCACCCTCTACTACACTTCTCCAGTTGCCATCCAGAGTAGTTCTACTTTTCTTTAACTAGAAACACACATAAGATACTTTTAAAGAAAGTTTCTGCAGCTAAAGGAGTTTGACATCATCGGCATATGTAGAATAAGACAAGGAAGAGGAGAGAGAAAAACAAGAAATCATCTGTTATCATTTATGAAAGTAAAAGGAAATGGAAAACAACACTATCACAATTTCTAGTGGCAGAAATGCTCCCGTGGAATCATTTTATTGCTCCAGTTGATGAGAGAGCAGTAAAACAACTGTCAGATTTCATTTCCAATTGCTGTTTAGCCTGTAAGAATGTTCAATGAGTAGATCTGCAAAAACTTTGGAGCAGCCTGTCTGTTCATTTGAAGGGATGAAGGAAAAGAAAGTAATTAGGAAAAAGAAGGATGAAGGGAGATGAAGAACTGGGAGAAATTTCTTGTTTCATATTTGTAAATTAAACCTTTAAATAAGGTGGTTTGTGACCACCTAGAGGGGTGGGATAGGGAGGGTGGGAGGGAGGGAGACGCAAGAGGGAAGAGATATGGGAACATATGTATATGTATAAGTGATTTACTTTGTTATAAAGCAGAAACTAACACACCATTGTAAAGCAATTATACTCCAATAAAGATGTTAAAAAAAAAAAACCTTTAAATAAAAACCCTTGAATTCTGGAACACTTACTAGTTAGAGAAAATTCCAGAGGAAACGGTTCAAGAAGTAAAAAATGCATATTGTATTTCTGAATCATTTCATCTTTCTATAACCTCTTTTAGCCACTTTATATGAAACTTTAAAATTCAAAATGCATAAAAGACCGATTCATTAATTCACTCATTTATTCAACAATTATTAAGCAATGACTAGATCCTAGGCACTATGCATTTAATGGTTCAAAGCACATTCAGTTAAAAGAAAGACCAGAGAGCAGGCAACTACAATGAAGACTGATAAATAATCTCATAGCAGTAGGCACAGAGTACTATGGGAATTTTCAGCCTAGAAGTTCTAGAAGTCTTTTTGATGAAATTATGCTTATGGAACAAGAGTTAGTAAGTGGAGAGAAAGGAGAAAGTTCATCCAATTCAGGTATATTACTGAAAAACAGCCCGTATTTGTGGGATAATTAGAAAGGGAATATTGAATACAAGGTTAATAATTTAGTCTTAAAATTAATTTTCCTCAAATTATTGCTAAAATATTTACTGTAGTCAAATGATAGCTCTTCTTAAAGGAAAGCATTGAAATGCTAAATATAGACAAAGAGCAAAAGTCATGTTTTATTTTTTTGTTTTAAAGCAGCATCTATTTGGTCTTATATCAGCTGCAGTTACCTTCTGAATATTTTGCTAGGTAGTTCCAAATAAAAACTGTGAAGAGGGATGAGAAGGATATCCCATAAATGTACAGTAAATTAGGATCTCTGTTGGCCTGAGCTTAAAGGGATGAAAAGTGAAGTTGTAGAGCAGGGTATCCTTATGGGGCGGGCAGGGCCAACACCTTGCTATCTGTCATCATTTCCCACTCTGAAGTCCACGGAAAACTAGTCTAGGAGGTGCTCCATGAAAATGAGTTCTATGCTCAATTAATTTTTGAAATAATTTTGTTCTAAAGGCCCCCTTTGGAAATCCACAGTGCATATAAAAATAGTAAAAGTTACATGAAGTCTTTCTTTAAAGAAACCTCTTTAACTTTGTATATCTCAGTATTTCCCCAAATAATTTTATTTTGTGAAATTCTTGATTATATCTAAGTTATTTGCTTGAAATAAAACTAACAGAGAAAGCATTATGCAGTTCATCCACGGATGTCACTGTGCACATGGACTATAGGTAGGTAGCAAGAGACAATTTTCAAATATTCACAGCTTCTCCATGCTGAATCAAATTTCTAAATAACAGTTTCTAATCCAACTTGAAGTCTGCAGTTAATAAGGATGCACATGAATTTCTGCTCTGTCTATTATTAATGTTCTATTTTCTATTTTATGCCCTTTATTAATGTTCTACTTTGATGGTTTTATTTTGCCATGCATTTTTTCAGAACACTACACTATCTGACAACACTAACAACTGTCACATTGAAACACTCCCTTATTTTTTGTTTTTCAGTGACATGGTGGATTACTTCTTTCTCCAACCTCCTATCATTGACCATTTTTCTCTGGGTTATTTGCTATCTTATCCTCCTCCATTTCTGGATTTTAATTATCCTCCAAGGCTCAGGTTTGGGCCTCTGTTCTTTCTGCTCTCTTTTCATTTTCTAACTAATCATCTCTAACAGCTTAAAATACTACTTGATCCTTAAATACATATTTTCAGCTGCTTCTTTTTCACATTTCCATATTTTGGGTACCTATCATAGTCGTAAAATCTAATGAATCAATACCAAATCATCATTGATTTCATCACTGAAAGTACAGATTTTCATTTCAATTTTTAGGCTTGAAATTTTGACAATATTTCTCCTTCATACTTTATATCCAACCAAATATAAAATCCTGATCATGTTTCTTTCACCTATCCTTTGCGTTCCAATCATGCTGTCAAATATATACAGCTGTATATACCTCCTCCCTCCCTATATCTCATTTCTACTTTCTCACATATTGGTCTTCTAAAAATATAGAAGTCTTTATATCAATATCTTGTCACAAATTTTATATGGTTATTTATTTTTTGAAAAGTATTATGTACTATAGAATGATAGATATTCCACGTACAAAGTCTGTCCTGAAAAGGACAAAAGAAAATAATCACCCAGAGTATTCCTCATCCATTGATAAACAGCGCTAATATTTTTGTGTATTTTTCTATACCACCAGTATCTGTTTTTAAACTGTTTAATTTATTAAATAGCATTACATTTTTGTGTCATAATTCTTTTAAAACATGGGGTTTAATGAGCATTTCATGTTCCAAGAGATATCCTAATTCATTTAACTGTATCCCTTTTATTTGAACATTTAGGCAAAATTCAGTTTCTAAATATAATTAATAGTATTGCAAAATACTCATTTTAAGATTACCTCTAATTTTTCCCCCTCAGGATAAATTCCTAGAAGTAGCAATTTTGGGTCAAAGGATAGGAAAATTTTCAGAAATACTGAACCAGTTTTCACTAGTACCAGCAGGGTAGGGTTCCTTTAAAACGTCTCGTAATTTCTTAGCGCTCATTGTATAAATTCTA
This sequence comes from Grampus griseus, assembly GCF_964374135.1. Classification (NCBI taxonomy): domain Eukaryota; kingdom Metazoa; phylum Chordata; class Mammalia; order Artiodactyla; family Delphinidae; genus Grampus; species Grampus griseus. The sequence goes on from NC_139018.1 coordinate 70,997,076, forward strand.
TAACCTCAGCTTGGCTTTCAAAACTCACATTTCATACTACTATAAATAAACCATTGAGACCATTATAGTTTCCTAACTCTCAAAAACAACACACTCTTTCTTGATCTCAGACTACTATTTATGTTAACCTTTATTTCAGAATGCTTATCTTCTCCCTCTATCTGTACAAATCATGCCTATCCTCCTCAACTCTCGCTTATATGGCACATCTTTAATTGGCTTTCCTTTATAAATTGCTTTCCCCTCTCGCTGAACTCCTGTGTCGTTATCAAATATTTTGACTTTGATTTGAATTATTGATAGTTTATATACATTTCTACCTAAGTTTTGAGGTTATCCCTGCTCTATTAAACTATGTTATTTCAAATGGTTCAATATTTAACAAAGATACTGTGCATCTTATAATGCTCAGTGAATGTTTGTTGAATGAATAATAAATAACTTACTAAGATAGTAACCTACACATTAGTGAAACATCTAGCTAATGTCATATTCATTTCATTGGCTAGTTATTCCTTGACAGTTAAAAGTTTGGAAGACATTATAAGAGGTCAATAAGTAAGACTTTATTTTCAGATTGTTTTCCCAATTATCACTTTCTTTGTCTTTGTATGTTATGAGAAGTTGAAGCAATTAAATTTCAATCAGCTTCCTCCCTAAACCAACCCCAAAGTAGGTCTTAGAGTATACACTCTAAAGTTATCCCTCCAGAACATGTACTCAGGAACTAAGAATATTATTAAAGAGGAAATAAAAATAATGGGGCATTCTTGGAAATTATTAAAATGCTTTGTTTCATTGCAATGCTTGGTAAAGTACCGGAATACTGTCTCCAAGATTTATAGTTTTATGACCATAGTCAACCTTGGCAGTAACTTAAAAACTAATTGTAACAAAAGCTTTTAAGATTTACTACAAAATTAGAATTTGATTCATAAGTACATTTGGGTAATCATTAGGATACGAATACTAGATTTGTTTCTACAATCTCTTACTATATAAGTTTGTGATACTTTGATTATTTATATTTATTAGCTCCTTCAATTTGGATATGTTAAACCAGATTCTGAAATGATGATGACCAAAATTATGTTGTTACAGTCTTTATTACAATAAGATATTTACAGATGACATTTCATTTAGTGGCACAAGATCCCTAGCAACCTTTAAGAGAAAATAAAATTATTCTGGGTTTTCTGATATTGTAGAATTTTAGCAAGCATTAAGCTTATATAATAATAGCAGTCAGGCTTCCCTGGTGGCGCAGTGGTTGAGAGTCCACCTGCCAGTGCAGGGTACACGGGTTCGTGCCCCGGTCCGGGAAGATCCCACATGCCGCAGAGCGGCTGGGCCCGTGAGCCATGGCCGCTGAGCCTGCGCGTCCGGAGCCTGTGCTCCGCAACGGGAGAGGCCACAGCAGTGATAGGTCCGCGTACCGAAAAAAAAAAAAAATAATAATAATAATAGTAATAATAGCAGTCAAGGGATTATCCTTCCCTTAAAAATCACATTTCTAGCTATATTTCGTCAAGATAATTTTTGCGATAAAGACTTTTGACCACACTCTGCCTCATGTTACACAGGTCTGATTGTCTTAAAAATGTCTAATTATGCAAAAAACTCCTTTAAGATATTAAATACACTCCAACTTTTATATAATCAGAATATTTATTTTATGGTTTTTTCCTACTGATTTCTAAAACAAGCTGAGTTTACACATGGAAAAGCACTTGGTTCCACCTTTAAATGATTACCCATCACCATGAAGCAATTTGTAAGTACTGCTTCAACTTCCAATTATTGTTTCCCTTTAATAACTCAAAGGGAATCAGGACAATCTAGTTTAACCCCACAGGGATAGCGAGAGACTCCAATAGGTAAGTTCCCTAATGATAAAGAATTGGAGATTTCATTTTGTCTCTAACTTCTCCAATTTCTGTTGTATTATTGTGGACATGTACATCCCTTACCAATCTAAGGCAGGCCCATAAATCTAGAACTAGGGAACTGCCAGAGCAGACCATAAAATCCTCAAACTCCTTAATGGAGTTCTAGTTTTTCATAGAGACATATTAGTTCAGTTCAGATGTTACATTTTTATCTTTAATAGTTCATCTACCAGAAACAGTTGAAGAATGAGAACAAAATGCTCAGGAGAGCTAAATCTCTGATTTATGCATTTGGAAGAGGACTGACTTCTTATGTCCCAAAGATTTTGCAATAGTTTTCCATGTGTTATCTCTTTAATCCCCGAAACATCACTGTGAATCAGATGATCTTATCCCCATTTTTGAAGGTGAAGTGAGTAAAGCTTAAAAAAAGATGGTTTAGTAATATCACAAAGAGAAATGAAAAGTTAATAACTCAGGATCTAAGGCAATTTGGTCTAAGTTTCATTTGACTATAAATGTTAGGAAAACAAACAGAGAATTTTTACTTTGAAAGGATCATGGAAATCTGAAAAAGAGAAGGAGAATGTTTGCTTTGTTTTTGATCCTGGACTGGAATTCTTTAACATCTCACTGATGATTTGAATAGGCTATAATCCCAGGTCCGAGGACTGAATCCAACCAGCACCTGTGCGTGACGCTGAGTCATCTGTGTGATACTTCTTGCTGCCTTGAAAAGACCCTATGCCTAGAACAGAAAGTACTTTCAGGGACAGAATGACATTGACTTGACCTATTCCCCAGCTGCCTGGAGAGTAGTGCACACACAGGTCTAAGACTGTTTGCCTATCCAGAGGAAGCTCTGGATGAATTGCTCATTCATCATCCCCATGTCTATAATCAGGGTTGCTCTCTGTGAGGGTGCTCTATTACTCCCTAGTAATATCAAAAAGGCCAAAGTTATACAAACAAGACAACTTTGTCCTCCGCCCTATTGTGCAAGAAAGCTTACAATGTCTGTCTGTCTATTCCTAGGGTGCTACGAATCCCTGCTAATGAAAGGATGAATAAGGGCATATGTTAATGAGGAGTCAAGTGCAAACTGAATGTAAACAAAAGGGGGGCCTTCTAGTCATGAAAAATATTTGAAAGTGATTTTTCTTTCCTGATCTTTCACTCAGAATTCATTTGCTCATGTCCACCTTCCTTTCTCCCCTCAACAGACCTGTTGAGAGATTAAATCATTGCTATTGAAGATGTGTTATATCTATGCATATGTGAAAAGAAAAAGAAACAAAACTGTGTATGCTCAAATTGCTGTGAATATAAAAGATGTTAATATCCTCACTTACTATTTCATATGCTTGAGTAGAACTTCCAGATTTTAAATAATGAATTACTAGTTTTCATGAATATATAAAAATGCCATATTTTAACTTGAAGCTCTCCTATAGAAAAGATTTTATATTTTCTATTAATGTAAGAAAACTTTAAAATAATATTGTTTTCCTAGTTGTGAATCTCATAATATACTAATTCAAAGTGAAAAATTCCTTTTTCACAATTTTTTTGTTTAAACTTGACAAAAGATATGGAAAAAAATTAGAAGGCTGTGTAATTAGCAGTGTAGCTCCTAATTCTTTAATTGTTTTTCCATAAGATCCCTAGTAACATATCACTTACAAATATTAATCCTATATTGATCATCTCCATATTAATCCATCAAACAGAGCAAATGCATTAATATGGCATGTGGATATGCTAATGGGCTTCTAGGTATTTTAAATCTGCTATAGTGTATTACTTATAAACTAATATATACATGAACATGAACAGATAAAAATCTGGTATTTATTTCTTACCTGAAGTGTTCCAAGAATAACATTGAAAAGAAAATACATGATAATGCCTAGCAATCTAAAAAACCACCTACAGTCAATTCAGGATAATAGTCAAAACCATGAGGAAACATTTGTCAGTAGCCAACCTCCTCCCCCCACAATGCCAAAGTCGTACTTATCAGACAGATAGACAGATAACAATCTGAATAATGGCAGGATATGGTAGAGGAAATGAGCTGTGTAGAGATGTTGACTACTAACCTACATAACAGTACTGTAAACAGTATACAATAACTTCCTACTCCTACCCTGTCTCTGCCACCAGATCCCTGGAAATTGCACAAGACCATCACCTCAATCAAATTCTGTACATCATAGAATGTCCATTTTCTGGCTGAGACTGGAGTTATGGTTGTCATGGTGATGTATCTTGCTTTAGACTCTGTTGATGCACATAGGCTGTACATTTTTCTAAAGCAAAAGACAGCAGCTTTTCACCTATGTGATTAATATAGAGAGGTTAGGGACAGGAATTTATTGGTAAAGCTCCTATTTTGTGTGCCCTACTATTCAGTTCTTCTGGTAGGGTCAGTTCCTCATCACCACTTACCCAGAGCCTGTTGAACCATTCTTTTATTTTGTTTTTTATTTTTTTTAACAGTGAATCTAAAACATGTTTTTTTGTTTTGTTTTGTTTTTTGTCTGGAAAACTGAGTGCACTGGGGGGTAATCACGGCTTAAGCCTGGTTCTACCTCCTTAAATTTTCATCACACCCAATCTCCTTTTCCCATTCATGAGAACCAGACCTACTCTAATAGTCACAAACTCCCATAATCAGATCCCAGATTTCACAGTTCCTAATCCCTTAAAAATAAGTTGTTGGCAATCCATATAAATAAAGGATAAAATAATTAACAAAAAATTTAAAGATTTTAAGGCTGAAAATTAGAAATTTCTTGATACTTGCCTAAAATATTTTCAGAATACTAAAAATATAACTGTTGATTTAGAAGAAAAACTGGTGCTTTGTGACCACCTAGAGGGGTGGGATAGGGAGGGTGGGAGGGAGACACAAGAGGGAGGAGATATGGGGATATATGTATATCTATAGCTGATTCACTTTGTGATACAGCAGAAACTAACACACCATTGTAAAGCAATTATACTCCAATAAAGACGTTAAAAAAAAAAAGAAAAATTGGCAACTTCGTGAATGTCATGTATTTCCTTTGATTGCTATCCAATTCTCAATTTATATCTCCTGGCTTCTCCTCTGTCACACCCCACTCACCTTGTTCTTGCCTCATGTAACATGAACCTTCATGACTAGAACATTACATTATCATCCCCTCTACCTCAAAGGCTCACCTATTGTCTCTTCCTTCCCTTCAGTTCTTTGACTGCCAATTTTTCCTTCTGCTTCTGGACTCAGCTTAAATGACATTTCCTCAATGATTTTTGCCTTGGTCCATCCCAACACCCCAGCCCCCCCGCCCGTCCAATGCTTGACAAAATTAGGGTTCCCTTACACTTCCTGTAGTAGCAACCAGAAATTTTTTCAGTTGTATTTTTATCATTATTTGTGTTTTTATCTCTTTAACATTTGTCTTCATACCACACTGCGAATCACATGAAAACTAGCACTGTGTACACACAATAGGTAACCTATAAATAATAAATAATTATTGAATGAATAAGAAAATAAATTAATGGATGTACGAATGAATAAGTGAATGCCTCGAAGACAATAAAAAGACAATGCTTTTGTTAGCATATGTATCTGCTTTGCTTTAGTTATGGATTATCTAGAGCAAAAGCTCTTTCAATAATGTTTATTTTTCTAACATCAGTGAATTTACTTATAAAGAGTACCTTTATTATGACACTTACAATTGACAAGCCTGAGTTATTTTCAGTTGAGACCATGACCTGCTTTAAAGACGAATGACTCGTTACAATACTCACTGCCTGCTCACTACAGAGAATGCTCTGAGGGGGCTCTGAGAAGACACAAATAAGGCAAAGTCCCTGTCCTGCAGATGCTAGCAACTTCTCCCAATCCCTCCTCCCCGCACTCAACCCCGGAAAACACCACCAGCCTCCAAACAAACAAAACAAGAGCTTGAAAGCAGTGAGAAGAAAGTACAGCAGTAATTTCTTTGTGTTGTGTACATTTATGTAAAAACTTCCTTAGCACTTTGCCTATATCTCCCTGCAGTGTTTTATCATATATCAGATATGGTTTGAGGCTCTGTGGCTAAGAAGACATAATCCCTTCTCTCACAAAACACATATTCCAGTCAGGAACACAGAATAAGACAGAGATGTCCCTACACAACAGAGTCAGGGCTCTATAGGAACTGGGGACAAAGGTCTATGGGAGCACAAGAGAGGAAGAGGGCTAATGGGCATAGAGAGAAAATTGTTGTATGCAGTAGCCCACTAGGAGCTGGGTCTTCTTGAAGAATGAGTAGGTTTTGTCAAGTGCACCAACAGAGGAAGAGCATTATTGGAAAAAGAAACCACATAGGAAAAGGCAGGCTCTCTTTACTGGATATATTTAAAAATAAGTGTGACAGTCATGAAATAAACAAAAATTGTTATAACAAAATCCAAAGGATAAATTGGAGAGAATCATTTCCAAATTTTCTTCCGCACTTTTTATGGCTGATAATTATCCCATTCACCACAATACTAAATGTTTTCAGCATAGAAGAGTATTAGTAGAGCAGTCATTGTAATAAGGAGGGTGATACCAACACCTACGCCAGTGGCTTTTTGACATAGTAGAACTCACTATCCTCCTCTGGTTTTAGTTGCTTTGGAGTGATCTACACGCAAAACCATAAGAGAATATTCCCTCTGATTATGTATCTTGGAAAACTGTAATAGCCTCGAATACCAAACAAGTTAAGATTTCCAGTATATTATGAGCTCCTTGGAACTTGGAAAGATTTAGGACTCAGAAAGTATAAGTCAATTAGACTGAGGGAAGGCAGTTGGTTTTTATCAAATGCCACCATCAAGGGAAATTTCTGTTTTGAATAAAACTTAATATTTTATGATTCAGAAGCTGAAGAAATTGGAGTTCTCACAAGAAATCCAACACAAAAGCACTGCTTTCTCTTTATATATGTAGATTTATATCTCTGAATATTGGCATCTTTTTAAAAAATACCTGGAGAGTATCTTGGTTGACTTGTTTCTGTGATTTTTATTTAATATAAGACTTGTGAACTTATACTTTTTCTTATAATATTTAAATAAAGTTGGTAATTTCATTTTAAAGCTATATATATTCTGAGTAATTTTAAAAGCATTTTAAAATGAATTTGGGCTCATTTTTAATGAAAAAATAAATAAAACGTTTAGAGATCAGAAATTTCAGCCTCTGTGAGTAATATTTATGAACATGTGACACTGCAACCAGATTGAGAAAGGGGGGAATTTGGACAGTGGAATATTTTCCTTATCTTGGTTTAGAAGCAATCAAAAATAAGCAGTAACTAATTTATCATCATAGAAATTTGAAACATAAGGATAATTTTTGATATTTCTTAAGTTTCCAAAAAGATTTCCAAGTATGAAAGTTTGCAATACCCATATTTTAATGTTTTATAAGTTTTCAGAAATGATTTTCTAACTTCATAATGTTTGCATTCCCAAAATAATAATTTAACTATAATTCTCTGAGAAATGTTTAGATAGTCTGGATACCTGTTTGTGGAGGTAGATAATTCAGAATAAAAACATCACGTAGGCACATCAAACATTCTGTACATACTAACTAGATTTCTTATCTTTTGTATCCACTCAAAAATAGTTGTGATTTGATGATCTTACTTAGAGAAGATAGTGTGTTTAGAGAATTTTTTTTCCAGAGTTCTAACTGGGTTTCTAGGAGTTAGTTGTATCTATATCTAAAACATGTATCTCACTTGGTGACTTTCAGAGATGAATCACTGGAAAACATAAGCATGAAAGAAAATAGACTTGCCAGCTTAGCACCTATGTGCAAAATGTGGGTATGTACGAAAATATACTAGTATTGTCATCCCTACAGTTATCCTTACATACAATGCATGGACTGTGCATACTATTGAACCAACTACCCATATGGACATAAGAGACTAGTTTATAAATACATAAATAGGTGTAGTATATATTAACATGGGCGCAGTCCATTCTTATTGCTGAGAACTCCACAGGGCATTACAGTTTTCATCTCCTTTTTTCCCCCTGCAACACTAAGATTTCATTGTATACTGCTAGAAATCATATTCCCAGTTGTGGCTGACAGTAAACAAACTGAAAACAAGATCTCCAGGTCTCTTTATTGATGTTGCCCTGGGAGGAGGCATGCATTAACAAGTGGGTAAAAAAGTACAGGCGGAAGGGCTTTAAATTCAATGCAGTGAGAAGAAGGAAAGAAACCCTCAAAGGAAAGCCATTTACTCTCCGACACTACCTGATAAACAAATGAATTTCGTCTTTCTTGCTTCAGACTCCAAAATGCCTGTGCTAGGGGTAGGGGCAATGGAATTGTGGAAAGGAGAAAAAAAGGACATTAGAGGCAAGGTGGAGCTCTCTAGCTAGACTGGATGTGGGTGATTATTTAAGGTGACTGCAAGTGAGGGAATTAAAGATGCCTTGTTACAGATATTTTTCTTTTCAGAATGAAAGACTCTGTTGTTTTACAACTTCTTGTTTAGATCTAACAGTGCAAAAAGACTCACAAACAACTGGTATTTATATGCACTCAACACACAAGTCTTCTATTAGTCACTTTTGTAAGGGTTAGAGAATGACAATAATATACGAATTTCTACTCAAAGCTATTTGCTGTGAATTATTACACAGAAAATACACTTGTAACCTAATAAATAAAGCAGCAGTCTACAAACTATAAATGGAATCATGGAATTTTGGATAGCTGTTGTTATAGTTCTTACAAAGAACTTTTTTTAGACATTCTTCGAAATCCTCATCTGCATTTTGTTGATGGCCTAAGAGAATGTATATATAAATGAATTAAAAACAGAAACAGGGGTTCTAAAACCTAGATTATGTGGTCATAACCACTAGATATCTTTCTTCTCCAGGTGCTCTACTTAACAGGTGTTAGTTTGGGAAACGGATCCAACAGGTCTGTTGACATCATTTCTCTTTGGGAGACTTAAATGTACTACCTTGCAGCACTGTTCCCACCAGAGATGACTTACCCATCCCTTCTGTTTACTTCACTCGAATTAGTTTCTTACACAGTGAAAGCAAATGGGGAGATTTCAACTGTTGGTAAATAAAGGGCCGTGTATGAGTGCCTCTTAATAGCTTATCATCGTGTGTAATCAAACTGAATAATTGCCGGAGAGGAGACTTCCTACACATTGGCAGATGCCTGTGGGCTGAGCTCTGCTCTGGAATGTCACCATGCAACAAAGCCCCGGATGGATAATGCGTCAGCAGCACTGGGGCTCTAGGCATGTCACGCAGGTGGGGAGAAATCAGCGAGGTGAGGCAAATGTATAAGTGTGCCAATGACAAGGGAATGGTATTAGATGGATAGGGGGCAAGTAAAAGACAAAGAAGGCAAGAAATTGAAGAAAACAGCTTTCACCACTCAATGGAAGTTACCTGGAATGCTGCATTGCACCAGTGACTTTGACAGCTGAAGCAGAGGCAAAGAGAACTTGACTAAGATATTGGCCGTGCTGTTTGCTTTGCAAGGGGGCTAAGTGTGGTTGGCTTTCTCCTGACAAGAGCAATCACCATTCATACAACACAATGAGCTAAATTCAAGAATATTTTCTTGGGGGCATTCACAAAAAGATTGAAAAGCAGCAGGCTGTTCCTATGCCCTGAATCCACAGGGACACAGAAACACATTTTCCAAATGGCCATTTAGCTAAGAATTTTTTTACGTATTGCATAAAATTATACTATATGTTTACTATTTTATGTCATATAATTAAACTCTGATGTCATTTATCAATCAGAAAATAGATTCAAAGATTCCAGATAATCTTAAATCCACACTTGTTTTGCCCCATTTTAAACTGGATTTCACAGACCGGAGCCTAATTTTCTTGCTCTCTCCATCTCCGGTATTCTACAGAACCCCATAGGTATATGGCAGATTGGCTGGCATTTATTATTGGGGTCTGCAGCGAGTTAGCTTTGTCATACTCACGTTCATGCTCACACACACGTACACACACGCACACCAAGTCAAGTGAGCCTCATTATAGGCTGGCATTCCCTGTGACAGACAAGTAACATCTGTGCTGCTTTGTCTGCAAACAGTGCGTCTGCTGGAGAAACTTATTCGGAAATCCTTTAAAACATTCCGGTTCCCCCTTTCTTCTCTCTCCTTTTTTTGCACAAGGCTGTGAATAAGAATTGAAATTCCAAATTAACTATTCCAGATAAAGCTTAAGGTTTTCATTAATATTTAAATTGAACTATCAGATGTGATGTTGTGATACTTCATACCAACAGCTTGCACAGAGAGGCTTTTGAATATTAAGGTTTCATCATTTTCAAAGGAAAGAATGAATTGTTCTTTTCTTTCAAACAGTGATACTGTGGAAACTAATGTGAGCCACGTAAGAAACAAAAAAAGCGTGAGATTAGCCATAGATGCTTAGGTACTATCTCTGCCTTTGCACACCACCTTGAATACCAGAGCTCTGTGCTCGTCAAATAGGCTCATTCTAGCACTTAAAAGAGAAGCAACTACAATTGTTCAGCCAGCAATTTGTTCGGCTTCTTCCAGTGTCTGGCTCATAACAGCCATTCAATAATCATTTAATATTGAACAAACAGAGATGTGAGACAGATGTTGTAGGGAACACAAACACATAATAAGCAGCCTCCATCCTTCATCATAGTAGAGGACTGATAAATTATTCTATGACTCACAGAGTAAAAATGGGAAGACTTTCTAGAAGAGACATGACAAGAATTGGTCTAACATTGATTGAATGAGGAAGGCATTCCAGAAAAATAAAATGCTATAAGCAAAGAAAAAAATATGAATTTTCCAGACTTTTGAAGGGACCCTTAAATGGTGAGATGGCTGGGAGCAGAAGGTTCATGTAGGGAGGCAGAGGGTTCATCTAGGTTCAGCTCCTAGATGAGGTTACAGCTGAAAAGTTGAGACCAAATCATGGAGCACAGGCCTTTGAAGTTTCTTCTCCATTTCATGAGAAAGAAGTCATTGAAGGATGTTTTAGCAAGAGAGTGAGAGAAAAATTCTGTATTGGGGACATTACCCTAGCTATCCTAGAGTCCTGTCCATCTTTTTAATGGGAAAATATAAATAATCAATACAGGCTATTTCAAAATTTTCTAAGTAAGAAGCAGAACATCCTTATAACACCGGTGCTATGATCAACTTTCTTTGAGCTATTGATCTTTTAATCATCTTATAATGTCTATAACAGTCCTTGATATGCTCTTATGCCTAATTAACTGTTTCTTCTGTCTCCTATAAAGGATCATTTTTCTCTACCTGGAAATTAAATATTGGGGTATTTCAGTGCTAGGATCTAGACTGGTTCTTTTCTCACTTCATACTCTCTTTCTAAGCTCCTTCTTTGTGTACTCATGATTACAGAGCTATCTACCAACAGGTGACCTTCAAAATACCTTATATTTTATATCTTATATATCTTATGCCCAGCTATTTCCTCTGAGCTCCTGGCCCTTAGCACCAACTGCTTAATTAACATTTCCTCTTGGGCATATCAAGAGAACTTACCACTACCTGCGATGCTAAATATGTATTTAATAATGTCAACCTCTTCCTTGCAAAAATGTAGGCTTTGTGGGTGGGATGTTTTATCTTTTTGTTCACTGATGCATTCCCATGTCTATAACAGCACCTGACACATAAATGGTACTCGATAATATTTCTGAATGAAGAAATGGCTGAATCTCTGGTCCAAGTTATTATTTATCCTCTCCAATGGTATATCAAGTGAATAGACTATTTTAATCAGTGACATTGTTTAGAATTACTGGCACATAATGATAATAAAAAATGGTATTTTAGTTGGTTACATTTTCCTTTAAAATTCTCTACAGATAATGCATCCCTTTATTACCCAGACCTAAGGAAAACACAGCTTCCACCAACTCCTCCCTTGGTAAATTATTGATAATCTCTCTCCTGGACTATTTCAATCACCACTTGTCCCTATTTCGAACTTCACACTATAATTACACACACCTTTTAAAAACGTATATCTGACATAACACCACCCTGCTTAAAATACCAAAAAGGCTTTCTATTGTTGTTAAGATAAAAAACAGCACATCATCAACACAGACAACAAAGGCTTGCACGATCAAGCTCCTATGTACCTCTCCATTTCTCTTTGTATCAACACTCCTCTGTCCATGCCCACTTCTGCTTTCTCTGCCCCAGCAACAAGGCCTGCTTGCTTCAGATTCTCATACCTTGGCATGCCCTTGCACTACACAGAAGACTTTCATTCCTCTCTTCACCTAGTTAATTTTCATTGCCCCCTTTAGATCTAGGCTCAGAGATACTCTTCCTCAGGGAAGACTTTCCAGATCTCCTTGACTCAGTCAAGGGTCCTTTATAGAACTACAGTTTGGTATTTGTGTGTATCTGGTTTTGTTCACATCGCAAAACATCATCTACGAGCCATGCGCTGTACTGGACACTTGAAATAAAGCAGTAAACGACTGCAATTATGCAGCTAACATTCAACTGAGGGAGGCAGACAATAACCAATATAATACATATTTTAACGTTAAGCTATACTAAGAGACAAAAAAAAAAATAAGGCAGGATAAGTGGCTAGGGAATATAGAAAATATTATATCAGGTAGGGTGGTCAGGGAAATTATTTCAAAAGAACAGATATTGAACAAATAAGAGAATAAAGTAAAGGAGAAAGTACTACAAATATTTGGCCCAAGATCACCTCAAGCAGAGGGACTAGCAAGGACAAAGGCCTTGAGGTATCAGTATGCTGGGCAGGTTCAGATTCCAGCCAGAGCACCACTGTGGGTAGAAAAGTAAGTAGGCAAGTAGGAAATGAGACCAGAACAGATCAAAGGGTTAAGATCCTATAGGATATTATAGGCCAAGAAAAATTGTTTGAAATTTGTATTTTATTCTGAGTGTGTTGGGAAAATGTTTGAGAACAGGAATGTAATGATCCAATTTTAGTTTTAATGTAGCTGACATGTGGAGAATAGGTTACGGTAGCAAAAGAGGAGAAGCAGAGACTAATTAGGATGCTATTACAGTCGTATGCACAATGAACTAGGAGGATAACAAGATGTTAGATTAGTAATAAACTTTGAAAGTAGAGCCAACAGAGATGATTTGGATGTAAAATATGAGAAAAAGAAAAGAATCAAGAATGACTCCAAGATTTTTGGCCCGAGCAACTGAATGAATGGTGGTATTATTTACTGTAGTAAGGGCCACTGGGAGATGGACGAGTGGATGAAGATTTGAGCTTCGGACAGGTTAATTTTGTGATGCCTATTAAGAAGCCAAGTAATGATGTCAAGCATACAGTTTGATATATAAGGCAAGGTTCAAGTTTGAGGACATTATTGAATGGTGCTGATTTTATTTAGATATAATTGACATATAGCATTATATTAGTTTCAGGTACACAATGTAATAATTCAATATTTGTATATATTGCAAAATGATTACCATAATAAATCTAGTTAACATCCATCACCATACATAGTTACAAAAATTGTTTTCATGTGATGAAAACTTTTAAGATCTACTCTCTTGGCAATTTTCAAATATGCAATACAGTATTATTAAGTATAGTCACCATGCTGTACATTACATCCCCATGATTTATTTTATAACTGGAAGTTTGTGCTTTTTAACCCTCTTCACCCATTTTGCCCACTAATGTTGCTGATTTTTAAAACATCAAAATGAATGGAACTGAAAATAAGACTGGAATTCTTTCATAATAATTTAAAAATAATTACTTGTTTTATAATATTCAAGATGAAACCAGACTATTTGACCTGTATTTGTGCTACCATTGAAGAAACCTGTGGGCATGAATATGACTTATATATCCACTCTAGCCTCAAGCACTGATGGGTCCAAAGTAGGTGCTAAGTAAACACTGACTGTTTTTTATTTTCTTTGGTAACCAAGGTAAGCAGAGAAAGAAAATGACAGCAACTCAGACTTTGGCATAGTGCAGCCCTAAGAGAATTTACAGAACAAAATTTGATAAACTGTCTAAAGGCAAAGTATTAGGAAAGATGACAGAAGACATAATAGAAAGAGCAGAGGACAGGGAATTAGCCTTTGAGTTCTGGCTCTTTCAAGAACATATTTTTTAAACTTGGGCAATATCCTCATCTCTCTGGCCTGAAATAAAATCTGCTCAAAAAATCTACACGATCTTAGTATTCTTACAAATTCAAAGGAAATCAGACTTTTTCTTGATCACTTACCTTTCAAAATGGTCTGGGTTTTGTTCACAATATTTATTGTGGACTGCAACATTAATATCCATTTCAGAAACTCTCGAATCTGGGCCATATGCCATTAGTGCAATATCGTCCTACCAACCAAAATTAACATATCCTCTTTAGCCACGTAGCTAATAGGAAACTTATATAATAGCTTATATAAGTCTTCGCACCTTGGGTAGTCATTTTGTGGGGACATAAATTAACTACAACCACAAAGAAAAGGTATAAACAATTGAGAATTCCAGGAAGGAGGAGGTACTGTTAGTGTTTAAAAGAACAATTTTATAATTACTCTCATCCACATGGACTTAAAAAACAAAATAAAAAACCTTTGAAAATATAGCATTTGCATCACCATTTAATTAATAATGATAGGATAATCTAATGAAAATTTAAAAAATATATCCAATATAATCTTCCTTTGACTTGGTAGTCTAGATTTGAGGACACTCATACAAATAAAAGAGGCTAAAATAAATATGAAGACTACAGGACTTCCTGAATATTGCTTTTAGGTGAAATGAATGCTCACATTTGATGGTAGAAACTAGATGCTGTACTACAGTCAAGAGAACTTTTTTTCTCATTCTTAAAAGTAACCCTAATATAAAGAAAGGATACTCTACAGGGACCAGTCTAATTTATTTATTTATTTATTTATTTATTTTTTTTTTTTTTTATTTTTTTTTTTTTTAGCGGTACGCGGGCCTCTCACTGTTGTGGCCTCTCCCACTGCGGAGCACAGGCTCCGGACGCGCAGGCTCAGTGGCCATGGCTCACTGGCCCAGCCGCTCCGCGGCACGTGGGATCTTCCCAGACCGGGGCACGAACCCGTGTCCCCTGCATTGGCAGGCAGACTCTCAACCACTGCGCCACCAGGGAAGCCCCCCAGTCTAATTTATGTTTAACAGATATAATATATGATATTGTTAAATAATATAAAACTTATCAAAAATTGAAATTATATACTACCATTAAAATGGATATATAACTTAATTTACCTATCTTTTACTTTCCATGAAATAACTCTTTTCCTACTCCAGAAAAAAGATGATTGACTCCTCTACTGTGTTTCCTAGTACATGGTTTCCTAAACTACATTCAGCAGAAATATTAGCAGTCAAGAAGATGTTAATAGGTGCTCTAAAATATAAATAAATAATAATAATAATGAAATATATAAAACAGGAGACCATGGTCAAAGAAACTGGAGAAATGCTGAATGATATATTAATGGCTCTGGAAAGTCCCACAGAAAAAAAACTAAGTGAAATTGTTTAAACCAGCAATTTCCATACTTATCGACCTGAGAAAACTTTATTTTTTTCCCTTAGTACCTATGAACAAAGCCCAGGACTCCTATGTTATACAGAATGTAGTTCTGAAAACAGTATCTAGCAGTTGACAAATACCTCTACTATACCATTTCCTACACTTTGTTGTAGTTACTAGACAATAGCCTGTGTATATATAGAACCTTGTTTTATTCTTACTTTTCTAGAGTCTTTGATAGGTTCTGATCTACAGTGTGTTTACTAGTGTTAAGTTGTATATGGTTAAGAAAGATATAATTTTATTATTATATTAATTAATTAATAAACCCATTACTTTATTACTGCTATTTAAAATCATGCTTTGATCAAATCTGAATATATTCCCCATATGGGCTCATGGTGCTCTCTGCTGACTGGTGTGATTTTTCATGCTATATTGGCTTGTTAAAATCATATCCATCCTTCAAGGCCTAGATCCAACTTCATTTCCTCTGTGAAGTTTGCCTTAATCCTCCATTGATAATTCTGTCTCTTCTCCCCCTCTTGATTTCTCATGGCACTCCCCATTTCTTTTGGTTCTCAGTAGACATTCTACTTTGTGGAATACCTTAATATGCTTGCACCTTGCTCTGTGCCTTGTACAAAGAAGTACCACAAAAATTACTTGCCAAGAGTATGAAGAAAAGACTATCCTAATAAGACAAGATACAACTGCATAAGATGTACCATTTGATTCTTTGAGCAGGACTTCAAAAAATATTTAATCACATAACAGAGTAGAGAGGGAAAATGTTTAAAAGGATTTAGTCCACTTGTTTTCAAATCTGGCTAATTATCAGAATCTTTCCGAGCCCTTTTAAGACCCCTTTACAGACCTGAATTCTAATCTCCAAGGATGGATTTAGAACCTAGATTATATAGTTTGTTTGTAACCTCTCTGTCTTCTTCCCACCAAAGAAGCTACATTCTATAACCCCTTCTCTTTCACCACATCATCATCTGAGAGGCTCACCCTGATAACCCAGAGCCTGAAAGCAAAAAGAAGTAATAGCCCCTGTTGGTTGCCATCTTTCCTGCAAACACAGTGACTTGCCTACGAGTGTCACTTACAGATTCTTTGCCAGGGGTGAGAACTAAGAGGCAGTTGGCAATAGCATGGTATTACTTACAGTACCTACTGACCAACAGCACCAGAGCCACTGGAAGAGTTGATACAGTGCAGGTAACTTGGGCCCAGTAAACGAGAATCTCTGGAGCAAGGTCAGAAATCTACACTTCTGACATATTTTAATGCCCACTAAAGTATGAAACTAAATGGAATACTGCTAAGGATATATGACCTTGGGATCAAGAAGACCCGTTTTCAAATCCCAGATCTGCCACTTTAATTGGTTGCACAATTTTTGGCAACCGTAAAATGGGAATTTTGTAACAATTAAATGCGGTGTGCCACACAAAATCTAACACATAGTCAGGACTTAATAAATAAAAGCTACTCTTGCATTGCTGTTGCTGTTGGTAGTGGTGGTGGGGGTGGGGGTGGGGGGTGTGTGTGGATACACAAGCAGAGAATCTGTCCCAGCCCTGAGTGTACTGTGCCAATTGCATGCTATGTAACACTCATATTTACCCTACTTTCTACTCAGTGAGCCATTCCCTGTGGATCTGTAATAATCTCTGTGTATGTATGTAGCAGTTCAGGTAGCATAACTCTTTCGGACTCCTTATCCACAAAGCAAAATCTAGTAATTTCTGTTACTGTGAATATTTATGCTTTGAAACAAAATTTTTTTAAAGTTTACAAAAATTTGATATGCCAAAATTTTATAAATATTTTTGATTTATAAAAAGTGTTTTAAACTATGATTCCAGTTTTGCAGGTGAGAAAAATATAGGTTTAGAGATGTTAAATGACTTTCTGAAGAGCACACAGGAGGTACCTACGTGGCAGAGCTGAGACTCCAAATCCTTATTTCTGCCACTGTACCAAAGCAGGCTGCTTGAAACATCTTCTGAAAAGTTAAAGAAACACTTACTAAACTTATTTTATTTTATTTTAACCCATTAAATATTGGTAACACCTATAAAGTAACTCTGTACATCAGAATATTTTATTAACCATGCTATGAGAAATACATTAATAAAGAAAAATCACCTGGCCCACAGGAATGATGAAGAAACTCCTTGTTTTATACAGAATATATCAGATATATTTAATTTGCATATAGGTAAAACATCCATGGAGTTCAAATGTTAAAACATACTAGAGGGGCTTCCCTGGTGGCGCAGTGGTTGAGAGTCTGCCTGCCGATGCAGGGGACACGGGTTCGTGCCCCGGTCTGGGAAGATCCCACATGCCGCGGAGCGGCTGGGCCCGTGAGCCATGGCCGCTGAGCCTGCGCGTCCGGAGCCTGTGCTCCGCAACGGGAGAGGCCTCAACAGTGAGAGGCCCGCGTACCGCAAAAAAAAAAAAACATACTAGAACATATATAGTGCAAATTCCCTCACACACACACACCTCTAGGCATGATCCACACAGCTGCTCTCCCCCAAGAGAGCCATACATTTCTCAGTTGCATGCATATCTCACTCACCGCCATATATAGAAGTTCTGACCCACCTCCTCGCAAAAGCTAACCACTATTATAAATTTTAAGGTTTTATATGCTTATGCATTTAAATATAATATTTACTCAATTTCCTTCAATTTTATACAAAATACAATATATGGTACACATTGATAAAATAGCTTGTTTTTTTTTCCTACAGCATAACAACATATATTGGCAATCTTTCCCTAGTTGTATGAGCAGATTAGCTTAATTATTTTCATGCTATTACTTTAACTTAATGCAACATAATTTATTGAACCACTTCCTATCAATGAATATTTTTTTCAGTCATTTGCTATTACAGGCATACTGCCAACATTCAAACTTTTGAGTCACATAAAATGTCGATTTCATATATTTCAAACTGATATCAACAATCCTGGAACAAATTCCCTTGTATGTTTGCAATTTTGTACAAAGGTAAGTAGAACTCTAGCATAGATTCCCAGAAGTAGAAGTACTCAAAGAATATATAATTTTAATATATTTTCTGTAATTTTCATATATTTTGTCAACTTACCATTAGAACTATACAAATTTAAACTGTCAATGATGTATGCAAGTGCCTATTCTCCCACAGTTTAACCATCAGAGTATTGTTAAATTTTGGGAAATTTCTCAGTGCTATGATTTCAATTTTCTTTTCTCTTATTCTATCTCCCTCTCTGTCTCTGTCTCTGTCTGCCTGCCTGTCTCTCTGTCTCTTCTGTTTAACAATCATTTCCTTTATGCCCTTCAGATTTTTAATGAAGTCCAAAAGTTCTTTCCACACCCGATTTATAAATGAATCACCTCATGTTTTCTCCTAGCACTTTTATAGTTTATTTCTTATATTTAAATATTTTACCTATTTGAAATATATCCTAATAAACATTGTGATATTGGTCCAAATTTATTGTTTTCAGATGTTTTCCTAGTTGTTCTAATGCCACTTACTAAATAGTCTATCTTCTCCACAGCTGATTTTAGATACTAACTTTAACATATACATAATCCTCATTATGTATTTGTGTCTATCCTGGAATATCTAATCTTTTTCTTTGATATGTCTTTCTGTTGTTGTACTATTATCACACTATTTTTTTTTTTGTGTGTGTGGTACGCGGGCCTCTCACTGTTGTGGCCTCTCCCGTTGCGGAGCACAGGCTCCGGACACGCAGGCTCAGCAGCCATGGCTCACGGGCCTAGCTGCTCTGCAGCATGTGGGATCTTCCCGGACCGGGGCACGAACCCGTGTCCCCTGCATCGGCAGGCGGACTCTCAACCACTGTGCCACCAGGGAAGCCCTATCACACTATTTTAATTTTCAATACTTTGTACTTTAATATCTGTTAGACTCTTTCTCATATTTCTACTTTTCAGAATTTTCCTACTTATTGTTTTAATTTTCTACACATTTTTCATTCTCTGCATACTTTTAATTTTCTTTTTTAAATTTAATATACATTCTCTAGTAAGTCTGTGTCTTTTCACCCCTAGGTTTTTCATGACATTTTTTTTTTCTTAAATTCCATATATATGTGTTAGCATACGGTATTTGTCTCTCTCTTTCTGACTTACTTCACTCTGTATGACAGACTCTAGGTCTATCCACCTCATATGGGGAGGGGGAAGGGTAAACGGTGACAAAGCGATACAGAGGCATGGACATATATACACTACCAAACGTAAGGTAGATAGCTAGTGGGAAGCAGCCGCATAGCACAGGGAGATCAGCTCGGTGCTTTGTGACCGCCTGGAAGGGTGGGATAGGGAGGGTGGGAGGGAGGGAGACGCAAGCGGGAAGAGATATGGGAATATATGTATATATATAACTGATTCATTTTGTTGTGAAGCTGAAACTAACATACCATTGTAAAGCAATTATACTCCAATAAAGATGTTAAAGAAAAAAAAAAATTTAATATACAGTATAAGACTAATACATGCTTCAAATATAAAAATCAAAATACATTCATTGCTGTCTCCCCTCTGCCCAGTTACTCCCCCTACCTTCACAGCAATTATTGCTGGCAGGGTTTTTTGTATCATTTCAGAATTTATTTATGCATATACAGCAAAATGAATATAATTTATTTCCTCCATTTTATATAGAATAATATACTATACACCTTGCTCTGCATCTTTTGTAAACAATCTTTACCCAAAGAGAATATCAAAGAATTCAAAAATATGTATTATTTTAATCCTCATAACAATTCTCTTAATTAGGTAATAATGAAGAAACTGAAGTAAGAAAAGGTTAAGTAAATGACCCAAAGTCACACAATTTTAAGTGATGAAACGGATTCAAATCAAGTCAGTTGGATAATTTTCATAATTGATCATCTTAAATGTTTCTGATCATTATTGTTTCTTTTGTGTCTTCCCCATTTCCTCATGGAATTTTTCTCCCATGTAAATCTTGTACTTAAAATAGTATAATTCTCATTTGGACTGAAATTCTATTCAGTAACCTCTTGTTTCTGAGCATTGATTTAACTCTTTTTTTTTTGGCCGCACCACGTGGCATACGGGATCTTAGTTCCCCGACCAGGGAACGAACCCTCACCCCCTGCAGTGGAAGCGCAGTCTTAACCACTGGACCGCCACGGAAGTCCCCTGAATTAACTCTTTAAAGAAAACGAGTTCTACATGCATCTGTCAAGTGTTTGCAACCTGAAAAACGTTTGAGTCATGTTGATGGTGGTGGTTGGAGAGTGGGGTGAAGAAGGGAAGTAGGGAATGATGAATAGCTGGATAATCGCTGTGCAATGTGGAGAAGTACAAATCAGCTGGTAGAGAAAGACTCAATTTATTCCGCGTTAGCTACAGAAACAGGGACTGGGGCTGATGCATGACAACAACTTGTATACATAAACCTAAATCCATCTCCAGGAGATACTTGAAGTAGACTTTTTTTTTTTTTTCCTTTTAGGCTGCTCTTATTCTCAATCTTCTATGTTTGGGTACTCTCCCATTTTAGGATCCTGGGTGGGAGGCAGAGCTCTCCTCTCACCCAAAAATCTCAAAGTGGTAGATTTTTATATTCACAGACTCTCTTCTGCCTAGGGAGTGTGCCTTTGGCTCCCAATCACATGAATCTGCTCCAAACTTGAGATGTGAGCTAAGAAATCTGCTCTGCCCCCATGCTCTTTGCACATATCTCTGGGCAACAGGAACAGATGGTGGTAAAAGTGGCATCCAGTTCCTTTCATCAAACGTGTGGAAGGGTAAGCTGCAATGAATAATGCTCAACACTGGTGGCATACTGTTCTCATAGGGACAGTCCTGCTTTGTTATTTTTGTTTTTGTTCCTCATCCTGTCATCTCAGAATCATAATCACTGTCCTATGCTCAAGGAACTCACATCACATCTGGCACAATGTATAACATCCCATAAACCCCACTCATCAGTTTTCCCTGGTACCTGAAATTTTCACCACTCTAACAAATGATTCTGGGTTAAAATGTTTTATATGTAAGTGACTGTAGTCACTAGTATCGCTCTGAAAATCATCATAATTATCCATTGCATTTAATCCCCACTGATGGCAGTGAGTTTGGTGGATCAATCATTGTTACCTTGGAAACTAAAATTGAGGAAAACTGAGTATATTTCAATTGGAGAGAGATTATCCAGAACACCTACCCTCCAAAACTACTCAAATTTCTTCCCCACGTTTGTCTTGTCTACATCCAACCCAGGCAGAGGATCCTGTTGCAATATTTCCATAAATTCCATGGAATGGCCTGCGGACTAGTCTGTTTTTTACCACCATTCCTTCCCTCATTCTTGTAAACTTATCTGTCACTCTTGTAAACTGTACTTTGGTTGAGTAGTTACACCTTTATTGAACAAGTTGGATTCACAATGATTTTACTGAGATCCTATTCCTATCTCTTTTAAAACTACTGACTGAATGCTTTCGCATAACCACTTTGCCCCCTGTTCTTTTTGAAAAATGTTATAGCTTGGAAGTTATGGTACCTTGGTGAAAGTATTTTCAAATGACAAAAATGTAGAAAGAGTTTTCAAGAAGAGACATCACAGTGTCATAAAACATGTTTGGGGTTTTTTTGTTGTTTGTTTTTGTCCTTTCAGGCAGCCCAATCCACAACTGCTAAAGGATCCTTTTTGTGTTATATCAGTGTTACGTAGAAGTCTTTCATTTGGGAGTAACAGAAAACATATTGAGCTATGGTGTGTGTATTACAAGAATATTTAAGGCCTTATAAAACTCAAGGGACGGATGCTGCTGAACCTTAAAAATAGACTGAAATCACGTATGAGAGTGCTCTAGAGAACACAGAAAGGACCTTCTCTCCGTTGCTAATCTCTGATTCTCTCCACGGATGTTCTGTATTCTTCTACTGGCTTTTGAGAAGATTTTTTCTATTCCCAACCTACATGGAATAAAATGTTCAGTGACAACAGCTCCCAAGTCCCTACTTCTCTGCATTATTCTGTATCACGCATTCTCAAGGAAGAAGTCTATTTAGTTCAACATGAGCATACAGACTTTACTGCTGGAAAAACAGTGCAGGTTCACGCTGACCACTATCACCTCCATGACTCTTTTCTACATGGTGTTCTACATTGATCATTTCTTCTGAGAAACTTTCCCAAGCCTGTCACCCCCTGGGCTCAGTGAAGTGCAACTGTTTCCCTTAGTACCCTGCGCATCTTTGTTTTATTATATCATATTGAAGAAGAAGATCAGAGGAAGTTCCCAGAACAGGGATGTGGAAGCAGCACAGAAAGAGTGGCCAGACAGGCAAATAAATCTGGTGAGTATCATATTGTACAATGACATATTTGGACAATTTTGTGTGTGTGTGTTTGTTTTGTTTTATTTTTTCTCTTCAAAGGGAACTAAGTACAAGAATGTAAATGAATCAAAATGCTCCCATCACTTGAATAAGAAAAAAATATTTTAGTGTATTTATATTAAAACATATGTAGTTGCGCTTCCCTGGTGGCATAGTGGTTGAGAGTCCACCTGTCGATGCAGGGGACACGGGTTCGTGCCCCGGTCCGGGAAGATCCCACATGCCACGGAGCGGCTGGGCCCGTGAGCCATGGCCGCTGAGCCTGTGCGTCCGGAGCCTGTGCTCTGCAACAGGAGAGGCCACAACAGTGAGAAGCCCGCGTACCACAAAAAAAAAAAAAAAAAAAAACCCAAAAAAAACCATATGAAGTTAAATTTTATATGTATACACACACATAAACATATAGGTTCTCAACGTAAAAATTCAGCAATTGTCTTTAGAATGTAACCTTAGAAAAATAGGGATTTCATTAGGTTGTACGTAATGTACATGCTGTAAATATAAATTCTATTGCTGAAATAAAAATACCTCTCTTAATGGTTAGACTTTTTACTGGCTGCTAAAAGATTCTTATCTGTCACAACAATTTTCGGATTTTGAGACTAAAACAAAATTATATGTTTTGTTATATTCTTATATTCTCTCCTACTCACCCACCTTCACATTTGCAAATACAGATGTAGAGAGACTATTCAATTAGCGAATTTCATTATGTTTTACCATTCTAACCTCTCAGTTCTTTGTACCCCAGAAAAATGTTGGTAATATTTTTTTTACTAACATTTTATTTTATTTTTGGTAATACCAAAAATGTTGGTAATTATACTTATGAAATTATAGAGTAAACATATAAGAAACAGAAAATCATGTTAGAGCAAAGTATCACATATTTTGGTGATTAATGTTCTCTCCCTGACTTAAGCCCATACTCAATAATTTACCATATCTACCTAAATACCTTTCTACTTATGTCATAAATCATATCATCTTAATATTTCTACAAAATGCTCCCTCCCCACTTTCACTTGTTCTCATCTAGATTTCCATAAACTTTTAAAGCTTCTCCAACTCCCTGACCATTGTCCAACAATCTGTTCTCCACACAAATACCAAGAGATCTCAGGTATGACTAAACCATTTCCTCATTAAATCTAGATATGACTCCCCACTACACTTCCAATAAAACATGAATTTCTCAACGTAATGTAGAGTTCCTACATGATCTGGCTCCTACTTGCCTCTCCAATTTCATTCTTACCATGTTCCAACACTGAACTGTATGTTGAACTAGGTGTT
The DNA here is from genome assembly GCF_964374135.1 of Grampus griseus. NCBI lineage: Eukaryota > Metazoa > Chordata > Mammalia > Artiodactyla > Delphinidae > Grampus > Grampus griseus. The sequence goes on from NC_139018.1 coordinate 71,021,304, forward strand.
TTTTTGTTTGTTTGTTTGTTTTCTGAACAGTCTCTGTTCTTAGATGCCTTTGAATATCAAATCTTTTCTGGTCCAAAATGCTATAAACACCCTTCTCCCATAGACCATCATGATCATTTCAACTCTTCATTACCTGGTGATCTCCTACATTGACAATTCAGGTATTATAGTTCCTCTTCTGGGAACCCTCCCCAAGCTTTCCATGCCCCTAAGCTGAGTGAGGGCCTTTCCACAATTTCTCATAGTTTGTGGAGCGCAAGCTCCGGACGCGCAGGCTCAGCGGCCACGGCTCACGGGCCCAGTCGCTCCGCGTCATGTGGGATCCTCCCAGACCAGGGCACGAACCCGTGTCCCCTGCATCGGCAGGTGGACTCTCAACCACTGAGCCACCAGGGAAGCCCATGTGCTTCCTTTCTTCATTGCATTTATTGTATTTAATATGCTCCACTGTCATGGGTTTCTAAAAGGCCTGTCTTTTTCACTAGGTTAATATTATCATATGACATAATGCTTTGCTTTATCATTTTTAGGTCTTTTCAGAATTTACAAATATATTAAAGGAACTGTCCTATTGTTTGCCCATGTTCTTACCTCAGACTGTAAAATAGGAGTTCCTAAGAAGTACTGGGAGACAGCTTCTGTTTTCTCTTCCACTCTCCAACCTCCCAAACCCATCACTTACCCAATCTTCCCCTACCACCTCAAATAGAGGAGCAATGAGAGGATCTAATGTGAGGCTATAGGAAAAGGGTCTCTGAGCATGCATAGCTCAGCTTCTCTTGGAATTTACTTACCTGAAAGTAGTGTGCCATCTCCTCTTCCCCCCAGTTTATGCCATGCGGACAGACCCTACCCCTTCAAGAGATGGGATTGAGTTGCTGAGCTCCTATGCAATGACTAGGTAAGTAAAATCAATTCAGAGCTAAACCATATTTAGCTTTAAATCCAAGCCATATGTCACATTCTGATTTTACTGGTAATAATGATAGTAGTTTGGTCTCTGTTTGACTCTTATGTTCATTTTTCAATTGGTTTTAATTTGGAGGGAACAGAGATATGAATAATTAGTCCCTTCAGAGACACTCAAAGTAATGTGAAGGTAAAATGAAGTAATATGAGGGGGTCAAAAGTACAAATTTCAAGTTATAAAATAAATAAGTCATGAGGACATAATGTACAGCATGGTGACTATAGTTTTAAAAATAATTATATGAAATTTAACATTTAAATTTAACACTTAAACTTGCACTTAAACTAAACCTTAAGGGAGCCTTTCCAGTAGGAAAATGTGACTAGAATAACACTGATAATAATAAAATCATTTTAAAATTTGTCTTCAATAGCTAGTTATAGATTTATAATTTATGTTTAGAAATAATGAACTCCCCATCAACAGAAGCATAGAGTTGAAAATTTACAACTCTTTAGATGCTGCTAGGAGAAATTAAAGAGGCCTTATTATTCACTACAGTCAATACTCAACTTCCACAGCTTTGATTTAAAGAGTTAATTTATCTTTGCTGAGGAAAATTATCAATACAAAATCTAAAATTAATTGTATGTTGAGTTAGAGAAGACTTGAGTAAAGTATTTTAAAATAACCGTTTCCTTGAACAGTGAATTCTGTGTGACCTTTACTAGAGTCACATGATGTTAAAAAATTAAGTGAGTAGAAAATTAAAAGGAAAATGTTCTACCATTTTTCTTCAGTCTCACTGACACCATTGCCCTCTATTTATCTGCAACCAAGAGGCACTTAGTACTTCCAATAAATATGAAGTAAAATCATTTTAGGGTTAACTTCAGAGAAGCAGAATCAAAGGGATGCTAACTGTGAGAGAAATCTGAGGCAGCTCTCTGCAGTGGAAAGAGAAATAAATTGAGAGAAGGGACCTGAATTCTAGAGAACTTTACTATGCTAAGTTACTTATGTCTCTAAGCCTCAGTTTATTCCTTTATATAATGGGGATGATGGTGATAATATAAAAATTTCATACGGTAATGTAACAATGTGAATGAGAATTATAAAAAGTTCATATATAAAATGCTTACAACATCATCTAGCATGTAATTAGTAACTAGTAATAATAGCAAACACTTAAAAAGTACTTGATACGTCCAGGCACTATCCAAGTGTTCTACATATAGTAGCTCATTTAATTCTCACAACTCTATGCTATAGGTATTAAACATTAGTTAATATTATTGCTTACATTACTAGAATCTCTAAAATGTTTGTACATCTCTTGTGTCCCATACACACATTACCCTTTTACACTCCCACCCTTATTTATTTTGACTGCAGCTCAAGGACAGGAATCGTGTTCTTCATTATATTCCACAGCTCCCAGGATCTCACAGTTTAATTACAGAGCAGTAAAAATAGCCAACGAAGGAAAGAATGTGGTAGGGCAAAGGCATACCTCAGAAATCTAAAGACAAACCATGGGGAAATTGTTAGTTCTGCATAAACAATGACAGTTCTTTGTGGCCCCAATGTGTATCATTGTGCCTGGTACCTGGTAGTTATGACAGATATGGGGACTACATGAATGAATCAGGGACACTATCAAGTGTCACATATGGATTCTTTCACTTACAGACTCGAGGCACAGACAAAACAAACAAACAAACAAACAAAACTAAGGACTCCCTATATAACACAGAGCATGCTTATTACCCAAGGCTAGATTATAGCCAACAACAGGAAAGTCATTGGGTTCTGGCATACATATGCTCTCCAATATGTAGAGAAAGAATATATTTGCACATGCACAATATATTCTTGGAAGGAATCAAAGGGAGCCCAAAAAGGGCCATATGTAGGGCCACCTACATACATAACAGCACATCTGAACATATTGTTTTTAAAGGCACAAGCAAACTAATTTCCTTCCTTCATTTCTGTCCTCAAGGAGTTCACAGCTGAAGGAACAATTGGAACATTAAAGCACAGCAATGCAGCTCACAGAAAAAGGGAACCTCATTCAGATACGGCAGAGGTCAAGGATGGCTTCTTAGGGAGAACAAGCATGAGCTAAGCCTTGACAGTAGAGAAGACAACTAGCCAAGTAAAATCAGAAGGAAAGACATTCTAAGCAGAAAGAACAGCCTGTTTACTTCAGCTGGTTCAACATGAATAGAGAAGTTGTGGGTTAGAGAATGCTGGAATAAGAAGCTGGAAAGCAAGGCAGGAGCAGATAATGGAAGAACTGTTGTGCCACACTTAAAATTTTAGCTTTAGTTCCAGAAGTAACAGAGCTAGATGAGGCATTTTAAACAGGCCATAATCTAACAAGATGTTCTACGTATAAAAAAAACCTGTGTTAACTATTTGAGAGTTTAGGACATAATATATAAAATAAGATGATAGGCGCTTTTAAATTTTTATCTTCACCATGCGTGAATATGAGCCTCATTAGTCTTTAAATAATACACCTAAAAAAATGCAGCTCTGCGTTTGTGAATGTGGAAAAATGCACTCCAGCAGTGGTCATTCCATTCTCAGCATAGGTGTTATTCCAAAAATCATGATATAAATGGAGACTAATTACACAAATGAATGAGGGACACTCATTATAGGAGCGTCCAATCTTTTGAGAGGACAGGATGACTGGAAGGGAGCAACTGGTGAACAGATGAATAGCCATTTTCAATTCTTTTCTGGAAAATGATATGAATTCGTTTAAATGCTTTGTTCAAAAAGATACATGTTCATGTGGTGATCCTCTCTAAAGGTATACATAAAAGAGAGCATCCAAGAGAACTGCTTTCAAAAAGGTGATAATTAGATAATCAAGATGTTATAGAATATTTAGAAGACATGAAAAAATAGTTAATATATATTCTTTAGTGGAAAAAATCTACATGATATTTTGAACAAATTAAGTACGATAATGAAAAACAAATCTAGACGGACTATTAACAGTGCTTTAGATGATAGGATTATAGGTATTTTTTGTTGTTTTTGCTTATTTATATTTTTTATAGTATTCTACAATAGACATATAATTCCTGGATAAATAAAACATTAAACATTTATTCAAATTAAGGAATTTGCAACAAAGAGCCAGCCAATGAAATCAAGAGTTATAAAAAAAGAAGGTATGTTTCTAACAACATAAAAGTAAAAGCACAGTGTCTGTATGATTCAATAAATTTTGTAAATTTTAAAATATTTCTCTTTTTAAAAATGTATCAGTGTATATTCACAGATAATTTATGCTTAGGTCAATATTGGTTTTTTAAAATTATTTTTACTGCTTACTGTTTTACTGTTTTGGAGTAAATGCTCTCATAATTCCTGTTATAGAAACTTGCAATGATCCCCAACTCACAATGTTGAATAACTTTAAAAACAAATGTAATAACTGCAAGAAAAACCAAGAAGATAGCTAAAGAAATGTGAATTAAAGAATGTACAATAAGAAAATCTAGAAGCATTTTTAATTTAAATTTTAAAAAGCTCATTTTATGGATAATATGGATTAATTTGAATTCTTTAAATGTACAGAAGTAAAGCCGCAAAATGTTGTCTCATTCTAAACTACATCTTTTGATATGAGAACTATGTGAGCATGAGCTAAGTGTATTTTGCATATATTCAGGTAATGTTTCTGAGCATATTATACCTACATATGCTATGCAAAATGTTGCAGAAGATTAAATTATCCTAGCCACATTTGGGAAGCGGCAGTATGTCTGTCATTGCATGTAAACATATGCAGATTTATGCAAAAGATTCTTAAATATGTGTACCTAAAGTCCCAAACTCCCCACAGACATGCAAAGCCAGAAGGTTTTGTTTATTTTCAATTTATTGGAAAACCTATAAATGGGACTAAAGAAATAGATATGCTTATGCTCTATGTTAAATTTGGGACATCTGTGTGTGTGTGTGTTTTTTTTCCTTTATTTCTTTGTTACTTGGCCAAGATTTTAAATTCATCTGCAGTAATGTGTACTGTAGACTTAACGCAAGCAAAATTTCCATTTGCTTCCAAAAGTCCTCCCAAAGTTAAGAAAAGAGAATTCATGCACCATTTTACATAATGAATTTGATTCTTTCGGCACTTAAGTCCCTTTCTGTTGGTACTTTTTGTTAGCCTTTCAGGGGGAGCACTAACTCTTTCAGGTTATTGCAACAGAACATGAAATATTGTTAAAGTGGTTTGCCAGGGTGAAGTCACTTTCCAGATTGGGCGATTTATCATAGTATAATGAATTAACCTTTGTTTTGGTAGATAAGGTAGAAATCACAAGAATGCATGTTTTTAAGGAATAATGCAGTATCAGTAATGAGACATAAACAATAATATAAATATTTCCTAAAGGCGTGATACTAAATTTTAAACAGTAGATACTTTCTGAAAAACTGCTTTCCATTGATTCCTCTTGCATATCAAGTAGTAGATTTTACCAAGGGAGTTTTTAAAAGAACTCTGTAATATTTTAATGGGCATTCCCTGGTGGTCTATTGATTAGGAATCAGTGCTTTCACTGCTGTGGCCGGGGTTCAGTCCCTGGTCAGGGAACTGAGAACCCACAAGCTTCATGGCATGGCCAAAATTAAAAAAAAAACAAAAAAGAAAAGAGAGTTCCCTAGCCTACCAGTGGCTAGGACTTGGCACTTTCACTGCCATGGCCCTGGCTTCAGTCCCTGGTTGGGGAACTAAGATCCTGTAAGCCATGCAGCATGGCCAAAAGAAAACAAAAAACTATGTAATATTTAAAATATTGACCCCAAATTCTTGACCCCATTCCCATCAGGAGGTAGAGTTTATGTTTCTTCTTTTTGAATCTGTCCGCTGCTTGACCAATTACTTCAAAAGATGAAGTAATGTTATCAGATTCTGAACTTGGGCTTCAGTAAGCTAGCAGCATTTACTTCCTGTCTCGTGGAATGCTCACTTTTGGGACCCAGCCACCATGCCAAGAGTAAGCCAGGGAGCCCATAGAGAGAATCAGGTGAAGATGAACTGAGGTCCTTGATCCTTAGGCCCAGCTGAGCTCCCAGCGAAAAGAAGCGCCACTTTGCCAACCATGAGTGAGCTCTATTCAAAGGGGATTGCCTAACCATATGGAACACAGAGAAGCATTCCCCCACTGAGCCCTGCCCAAATTGCAGAATCAAAAGCTAAAAACATGATCACAGATATAAGTCGCAGGTTTTGAGATTCTTTGTCATGCAGCCATAGTTAACCAGAACAGGACACTTTTGTACAGTGACCTTCCCTTTGTGTGTGTATGTGTGTGTGTGTGTCTATGTGCACACCTGCATGTTTTAAATACATTTATATTTGCTCACATTGTGACTCTGGGGAATAATGTATACTTCCAGAGAGTGGGTTCCAACTTAAGGAATCTGAGACTTAATCGTTGTCATGGTCTAGTGATGGTTCTGAACTACACAGAAGCATATAAACAGGTTCTGGTATAAAAAGTACAAGGGCCAAGGAAGGAAGAAAGTGTGTTCAAGAACTTATGTTTTAGAGTTACTGTAATGTTTATCTGAGTTAAAGGCACTTCTCTTGATTAATCAAACCATATTTACTTTAGCAAGTTGTTCCTGTTTCCCTCCTTTCCAATTATATAATAAAATAAGAAACTGTGGTTCTGTTCACAATATTTAACCAACTTCTGTTTGATTATATAGATTTAGTCAATGTATTTATTACTAGCCCACTTTGGAGGAGTAGTACCTCAAGACTGTTTTTCATTCTGTGTCGAACTTTCTTTTCCTTTAAGGACACATAATCAAATTCAAATTTGAGTTCTTCTCCTCTAAAGTACCTCCCAACCAGTCTCAATAGGATGTTGCTCTGGCAAGTGATTCAAGTTTGCAACCACCTGACAAGGTTTTGGGTGGATACTTGTGCAGAGTGGTTCAGGGCTACCTTCAAAAATATTTTCACAGGAGCCTATCACTGATGTCCGAAATCTCCCTTTAGGAAAGAAGGGGCAAATTAGACAGTTTGTCATTAAATCCTTAACGTGAATTTTTTATCAGCTCCCATTGTATGTAACGCCTAGCTCAAAGTTTGTTTGGATAGCAAGGAAGGAAGCTATTGTCCTCAGAGAATCAGGTGTTGAGCTGGGGATGGGACAAAGTTATTGAAGTCAAATTTCCCAATTTTGTCTGTCTGACCTTGTTACTGTAAAGCTGGGTCAAAGAAAACATATATGTGTGTTCAATGGGGTTTTTATCTTCCCAGTGCTACAGTCTTTGTTGGTAGCATCTTACACTCAGGGAAGCACATTTAGGTTTTCATCCCACTGAGGGACACTTTGCACAATACTACTTCAGTATCCTCCTAGCCTCCAAGAGTGAATGAGTCTCTCAGTGCTGACTTACTACCAGAGAGTAACTTATGTAAGGGAAAGAATCAGGTTATGACTCTTAAGGTTTCTTCAAACTTTCATTACCATTTAAAAGTGAAGTTTGCATGGTTATATGATCAAATTCATAAGACAAAGACTGTTTCTGTTCCAACAGTAGCTTTATCAGCCATTGACCAGTGCTATCTTGAAAATGCACACCGTTGGTGGCCATTGTCCTGCCCCAATTTGAGTTGGTGTCAGGTTAATTCTGCAATCCCTTGTGATCAATGTTCTACAGTTTTTATAGGCATCCCTCCACTGCATAAATATTTCCTGACCTACCTCCCTGTTCTGCCCTGGAGATCTATAACCGTTTTCTAAAATGGCTTTAAAAAAGAGAAGTATTTCTTTCACTTCTATTAAGATGTCTCTGCAGCAGTAGACAGGACATAGGAGCTGTTTCTGTCATCATTATCTCCTTCAATCTGTTTTGCATATATATGTGTCCCTGCCCCAAAGAGTCTGTCCTGTACATTAACAGCCTCTTGATAATCCAGAGTGAAACAGACTTATATTTGCCAAAGTAAGGAGGTATAAAAACAGTGTTTTCTAATTAGATGACTATGTACCAAGTACTTGCCTTTCATTGTGTCCTTTCATTGGGACTTTGTTCTCTACTTTTCAGTGTATGTACATATATACATATGTTTTCAGTTATTTATACCTTGACATAATAATAATCTCCTAGTACTCACTTTCCTTATAAATGCTTTATTTTACTAGTTGATGCTATTCCTGGGTAAAAAACCTTGTCAATTCAAGGCTTCTGAGGGAACTTTCAAAAAGATGACCAAAAATGAGCAGATCAATTGAAATTATGAGTCTACCATTATAAGTAAACTCATTTGACAGAATTTGAAAAGTTTTAGATTATTTAAAACATTGAGAACAAGAAAAAAAAATCAGGCTGCACAGTCATATTCAATTGCATGTATGTTGCAGTAGCTGCTGAAAAAAGGGAAATCCAGTTTTAGTTGAGAAAAGGAAAGCAGTGTTGAAAGGAGAGGGGAATTGCATTTTTAGCCTTAATATTACTAGTC